>NW_012267243.1:7890929-7960901 GCF_000151885.1 Dipodomys ordii | reverse complement strand
AAGGAAGGAAGGAAGGAAGGAAGGAAGGAAGGAAGGAAGGAAGGAAGGAAGGAAGGGACCATACTTTATGAATAGAAAGCTATCTGGAAGGATAGGACTGGGATAGCATATATCTTAATTGCCTATGACATAATGGTTCTTCCATGCATGTGCTTGTGCCTAGGTGTGTTTCAGTAGGCCAGGACTTGCCACAGCAGTTTTTATTTTCTTGGCATCTGATGGCCTGGCCCTTGGGGAGCATCAGCGGCCAACAGTGACCCTTTACCTGATTGATGTCAATGGAGGAAACCACTCTCTTGGTGAGTATGAGAATTATATCTTCAGAGCCACTAGTCTATCTCTGATATTGTTTGGAGAGGTACCTGCATCGCACAGCTATTGAGTAGATAAAATGAACACTAGACATGGAAACATGGTTCTAGATGAATGCCTCTAAAATATTATTCATGTCCTTATGCCTCTCCAGGAACCCATGAACTGTCCTGCCAGCACAATCCACTGGTTATTAATGTGACCCATCATGCAAATACCCTCTTCAACCAAACCACCTCCATGTTGCTAAATTTCTCATCCCCATTGGTGGGCATCTCAGCAGTGGCTCTGAGGACAGTAGAGGGTATCAGTCCTTCAGCTCCCATTGACTGCATTTCAGAGCAAGATCATCTGGAACAGAGGTACAAAGTCTCCTCTCTTCCTTACCTCTCTTTTTCTTGTAGCTATGATACCCTGATACTTCTTAGGTATGTAATATCTATAATCAGTGGCTGCTTAATTATGAAAATATGGACACAGAAGCTATTAAAAACTCAGGGCTGGGCACTGGTGGCTCATACCTGTAATACTAGCTACTCAGGAGGCTGAGATCTGAGGATTGTGATTCAAAGCCAGCAGGAAAATCCATGAAGACTCTTATCTCCAATTTACCACCAGAAAACCTGAAGTGGCACTGTGGCTCAAGTGGTAGAGCTGTGACCTACCTCAGCTGAAGAGCTGAGGGACAGCGCCCAGGCCCAGGGTTCAAGCCCCATAACCAACCAAAAAATAAAAAGCCTTAGGGCAGAAACATCCCCCAAAACCTCTTATCTCCAATTAACCACTCAAAAACTGGAAGTGGTGCTGTGGCTTAATTGGTAGAGTACCCTTGAGCACAAAGAGGCTCAAGGACAGTGCCCAGGCCCTGAATTCAAGCCCCACAATCAACAACAACAACAAAATATCTTAGGAAGCAAGCAAACAATAACTTGGAGAAGCATCATTTTGTATTTTATGTTTCTCTTCTTTTCTTAGCTGTGCATAATTTTATGTAAATATTTAACATCCTACAAGGTCTTAACATCTTTTTTACATAAAACCACTGACTTCAAATCAACATTGTTATATAAACTGCCAAAAATCCTCTGCCAAAAACTCAATGTTCCCTGAGCAATGTACATTTTTCCACTTGTTCCCACCTGGACAGTGTATAGAGCAAATTTAACAATTATTTGTCAAGTCATGTCATGTGTCCATTGAAGATTACATATGGAAATAGAGAATATTTCAACCACATGCATCTTTCTGTTGACATTTGTGATTGCGATTGTCTAGGCAGATAAAGGTCCCTTGTCTAGCTAGAAGGTTGGTGTGTCCAAGATTGGAGACAGGGAACAGTTTGAACTCAACCGTGCATGCTGAAGTTCAAGTAGAATCATCCTAGGGTTTAATCAAGTAAATGGAACCAAAGTAACAGGTTTATTATTTCTGGGAGGGCAATAAGACCACTGGCTTATTACAAGTGGTCAGGAATGTGATCACAAAAGCTTATTTATACCAGAAAATACACCAGAACCCCATCTCTGAGAGGGAGATGGAGATAGTGCTATTAGAGCATACTACATATCTCTCGCTATAAAGAAAATGATACCAAATTTAGTGATTTAACACAACAAATGGTACTTCAAAGTTCCTGTGTTCACCTGATGCATCTAGACGCACCTTGGTTGAGTGACTTAGACTTAGGATCTCTTCTGAACTTTCAATCACTCTCAAGAGGGGTTGGAGAACTTCCTCTTAAGCTTATCTGTGTGGCTGGTGGTATGTCAGGAGGTCCACATCCAGGTTCACCCTCAGAGGTGTTGGTAGTGAGCATACTCACATAGGTGTATCTCAGTTCCTTGCCATGTGGGCCTCTCTATAAGGTATTCAAACATCTTAGATGTGATAGCTAATGATCCAAGGGCAAATGGGAACCTGAAATTGTGAAGATATTGTAGACTTCCCAAGAGGGAAACCAAAATCTTTTCATAATGTAATGTTTATAGGGAAAGTAACTTACTATTTTTGGCATATTCCTCTCATACCACATGCTTCATTGATATCACTCTTGGGTATTTAGCCAAAAGATTGCATGTCTGGATACAATAGGGCATCTGCACACCTATGTTCATTGCTATCATTGCTGCACAATTCATCATGTCCAAGTTATAGAAACCATCCAAAATGGTTCAAGAAAATGTGATATGTATGTGTGTGTGTGATCTACTGATCTTTATCTAAAATGAGCAGAAACACACAGTATATATATATATATATGTATGTATGTATAATATATATATGTACACATATATACATATATGTATATATTTTATACATATAGATGTGTATATATGTATATATATATATATGTTGAATTGTCCATGCAAATTAGCATATTGAATTGAAATCCCTTGTATAACTAACTACAACTATCTAAGGATATACAACTCCTCCTCTTCCTCCTCCTCCTCAGGTAATAAACAAATCCAGCCTATTCTCAGTGGAAGCATTTTTCATAAGGACACAATCCACTGGGTTTCCTTAGAAACTATCCACCAACTGCAGAAACGTTGTTTTCTTGAATTGAGCACTAGCTAGATGCTGATATTGTGCTAAGAGCCAGGAAAAGAGAAAAGGGAAGGGATTACATCTGGATACTGGACATTGTGACAACTGGGTCTGCTTAGTGAGAAAATACCCCCATCATTAACATGAGAATGCAGAATGAGAAAGTCAAAATCCCAGTGCTTATGAGAATTATAGCCGCTTCCTGATGTCTTTTCCAATTAGCGTTTGTACTGACTCTACATCTAGCCTTAAACCAGACAGAATTTCTTTCTGCTCCCTGTAGCCTGTGTTCTTCATGAATTATGTACATAATGTTCTTAGCTTTCTGAATGTGTCCAGTCCTCTTTCACTAAACTCTTCCTCATCCATCAGGAACCACCTTCTGTGAAGTTCTGGCAAACTCTTTTACTGTTGCTGTAGGATGTAATACACAATCCAAACTGTACAAAGTGGCTAACCTGCTGAGTAATAATTATTCATTTACTTGTTGTACACTTATCAAACTCCAAGCTCCTTTTGTGGAGTGGGGAGTTCTTCTCTGTATCTCCTAGGGCTAAGCAAGGGGCCTGGCACATGGTTAGATAACAGAAACTATGTGTGGAAGGGCAGATGTTGACTTTATCTTTTAATGTGGAACAGAACTGAACAAGAAAACCAATGAAGTAGAAGTCTTAGCCTCTCTCACTGTAAGGGAAAAGAATTCTCCTCACGATCAGATCACAGTTGTGAAATTTCAACCAAGAAGTTGATTAATTGTGAGCACTACTGCTAGTTCTTCACTTGTTTTCATGTGGCACTGTGGGAAAACAAGTTTTATATGCATGCATGCAAACCAGTGGAAATAGGATATGATTCTCCAGTTTACAGAGTCGATCTGGAATGCATAAGTATTTCCAAACCACATGTGACTGACAGGAGCCATGCAAATTGGATTTTCCTTCTCAGCTAGCAGATTGGTGCAAAATAGTAAAAATTTATACACAGAAAACCCAATAGATCTCATATATTTTTGTCATGAATATATTTTAATCCTTACAAAATTTTCAAAAATAGAAGTCTTTTTGCAGTCTTGGGGCAATCACTGTTTTATGTGTAGATACACTATAATATGAAACCCTTCGTCTTACCCTTTATGATCTAAATTCCATTAGTACTTCCACAGACAGGAGAGAGCTGACCAATGTCTAGTGGTCACTGAATTATCCATTTTGTATTTAACTCTTGATGACCATTCCCCATCCTTTCTACAATACATCTTTAACCAGATTAGTGCACAGTAAGCCAATAAATCCAACTCTATCCCTCCAGTGTTATCCATGACATTTGACTCAGTCAGACCAAGTAATTTCTTCTTGCTTCCTACTGAAATATCAACAATATAGAAAAATATGCAAAGTCTTACCAAAACGAGACCTAAATCTGACCCTCAGAGTTATGCTGGATTTCCTTCTGATTATCAGAAAAAAATGTATGTGATGTAAGTTAGGAAACATCCTTGGATACAAAAACATATGCTTGTTGCTTTCTGGGAAACAATCAACACATCAGCTAAGGAACAGAGTTATACTTAAAGACAAGTGGGGAACAAGTCAGTGTTTCCCCATCCACTGCCCCTTTGACTGCTGTTAGATGAACAGTAGTTTCATTCATTACAGTGGAAATTGGAGTCAAGTGCAGGGAGAAGAAAAAAATTTTGGGAGCTGGAAATGTGGCTTAGTGGTAGAGTGCTTGCCTAGCCTGCAGGAAGCCCTGGGTTCAGTTCCTCAGTACCACATAAACAGAAGTAGCTCTGTGGCTCAAGTGGTAGAGTGCTAGCCTTGAGCAAAAGAGGTTTAGGGACAATGCCCACACCCTGAGTTTAAGCCATAGGACTTGCAAAAAAAGGAAAAGAAAGAAAAAAAGGAAAGAAAAGTAAAGAAAAATATTTTGGAGTTGGACCATTTTGAAACAGTTTCTGTATCTAAATAGAGTATATGTAATTAAGAATTGTGACCTGAGAAATAGGTCAGATATGCAGAAACTTAGAAGCAAAGCAAGGGAGAAAAGAAGGAAAGAAGAAGCATTCCTTTCTCTGTGGTGTATCTCTCTTAGTCTTGTTTCTCATTCTGTTATAATGACTGCCCAGTTTTTGACTCTTTGGGCTTAATCTACTGATTATTAGTTGGGAAGGTCAAGTTTAGTCTTATTGGTTTAGGCCATGAGTGGTCAACATGAGCCCAGATCAATTCTTACTCACCCATGGGTTTGAGCTCTGTCCACTCTAGAGAAAAGTCACACACACACAGCCCATAGCCTCAGGACCAGGCTGACCTCAGCTTTCCTAGGACCATGTTGATGAATTTGGGAGGTGAAGCTATCTTTGCATTCCCTGTAATGAGATTCAGAGTGTGTCTAAGAAAGAATCCAGGCACATATGTTAATTTGTCTAAATGAATAGATTAGCTTGCAGACAATAAGGACTCTTTATTTACAACTTTGGAAACTTGCAAGGTCAAATCTGGAAAGAATTTACTAGTAAGACAAGAATTGTTGGGCGGGATTTTGTTTTTCCAGACACAAGGATAGCGTATAAATATTGACTGTAACTTCTATAACCCTACGTGATGGCATATCCGTACAGTACCCAGTACAGGATTTCTGGAGATAGAGTACATTATGCCCTTCTCCAGTACATGAATTGATAGAAGTGATTGAAACTTTCGAATGCCTACTGTTTTATGGCGTTGTGTTTTCCCTTCTGTTTAACTAAAATTTTTTTCTATTCAACTGCTTTATAAAAGGTGAAAATGTGATATAAACCTCCCAATCAGTTGTGCTTCTGTCAGTTTTTACTTGCATTTCCAACAGTTTTTGCTTTTTCCTAATTTGACATTATATAATTAGGTGTATAACTTTTTGTGACTGGTCTTTATTAGGATCATACCTCTTTGCCAAACCTTTTTGCATTTTCAATGCTTTTTGGCTTTGAATTCAACTTCGCCTAGAATTAAAATTTCCATCCCTGTTTCCCTTTTGTTTGTATTTGTTTGATAAATATTTGCCTCTTTCATTTTCAACCTTTCTTTATCTTCAGTGCCAATGAGCCCAGGGCATATTGCTTCACAGCGCTGTTTACAAAGACTAGTAGTGCAATATAAAAGTATTCCAAGATTTTATTCTGAAAACTTATCTCATGAACCTTAAGCCTCTAAAATCCTTCAGGACTCCATAATATTTTTGCATTTGAAATTTTATAGAGGTGTAAGTCTTGACATGGGTAAAGACAGTGAGGTGTTACTGGGAGTAATGGACAGGGAATCGATCTCTGACTAATAGAACTCAGTATTCATTTTTCTGGTATTTACAGGGACAAGAGAATGAAGAATGAATCATGGAATTAAAAGAAAAAAATAATTACCTGTTTTTTTCTTTAGTATAGTTCCATTCTTGTTTTCTTTTTCAAAAAAGATGAAAAACAGGGCTAGGAATGTGGCTCAGTGGTAGAATACTTGCCTTGCATGCATGAGGCTCTGGGTTCGATTCCTTTGCACTAGTTAAGCATAAAAATCCGGAAGTGGTGCTGTGGCTCAAGTGATAGAGTGCTAGCCTTGAGCTGAAGAGCTGAGGGACAGCGCCCAGGCCCAGAGTTCAGACCCAACAATCGACCAAAAAAAAGAAAAAGAAAAAGAAAAGAAAAACATGCCTTCCACAATGTATCTGAATTTAACGCAATACGGTCAGTCAGGACAAAATCTGCAGAGATGCTAGCTATCATTCATTCTTGTTTTTAAAACTATTTTTGATTGCTTTTAATTTTTTGCATCATCAAAATGTAAGTTGGAAGTAGGGAGAAGTTACTTTAAAGGGTACTTTTATGAGATTAACTGAAAGCAACACATTCTTCAGGTTGAAGTAATACTCAGGACAGTTGCCACCCACTTCTCTCGTTATTTTTTAAGCCTGTCTTTTTCAATCAGTCTTATCAATCAGTCTGTTGGCTTTTGATTTACCTTTATCATCTGCATTGTAATATACTAGAACTGGATATTGAATAATAGTTGTCATTTACCACTGCGCTATTCTAAAGCACTTGTTTCATTTAGCTCTTTACAGTCAACTAAAGGTGACGAATAGCTAGTTCAATTATGATGTCATTGTATACCACACAGTATTTGCGTAACAGTTCCCACTGGCAAAGTGCTCAGCATTGCACTTAAGCCTGAAGCACAACCAAATAGATTTCCAGATCCCATTTTTGAGAAATTTTTTCCAGTACTATTCTCAATAGCATTTTCCCATAATTAGGACCAAGTCAGCACACCGTAATTAGAACAGGGAACAACTAAAATAAATAATTATGAATTAGCAACAGGGATTAGCTCCTGAGGAGTAGAGACGATCTTATTGATGGCTGGTAGATAAAGGGAGTAATCATTACTTTTTGGAACTGATGGAAGCTTATCCAAGGAAGTAACAAATGTGGAAAGACTCCACACCCAAAGCAAGATTCAGGTGCCACTGGAGAGGCTAACGCTATGGCACACTAAATGCAGAGAAGTTTGCTGGAATCCAAGAAGGATACTTGCAATCTTGAGCCCATCCCCAGGAAGTGCTGTTAGCAGCTGCTTCTAAAACTACATCTTGGGGAAGTGGGCTTACTAAAAAGCTAGTGTTGAGTGCTGCTGGATCTTTCTGGGAGTATATTCACTGGGCACTGATGCACCTTGATAGGAAGCATCCACTGAGGACCACTTAAACTGATTGGAATGCCAGCTAGGTTGGGTGAAACTTGCTGAGACATGCAGAGTATAGTCATAGCTCTCTTGGTGGTGAGCACCAATGGTCTGTCACACATACACACTGTGGAAGCAGGGCGAAGAGAACACATGGCAGGGAAAGGGTGATTCACCTTCATCCTGCACAATCTCTCCAGTGCCTCTTGGAAAAGGAGGGCATCATACTAGCTGGCCAAAGAGAAATGTTTACATGGTCCACTTCTAGTATTCAAGCAGGACATGGTCTTGGAACTGAGCAGCAGTATGTTGATAAGTCACAGAGACTGTATTGCCAAATAAGCAAGAAGAAATCCTTTTCTCCCTGCCTTTTACTCAAGATAGAATTTAAGTTACTATTTTTAATATAACTTCTAAACAGATTTTGCTAACTAGAAATGAATAAGTCCTTCTTTTAAGGATTTGAAGTTAAATCCAAGGCAGCCATAAGTATAAATACCTCATTAGATTACTGATGAGATATAAATACCTCACTAGATTATTTAGTATAAATATACACTGTGAATTTAAAGTTATTTTGAGTACTGAGGTTGGTCTTAAACAAGAGCTTATCAAGACCAAATATTCTAATATAAAATGCAATAATATATTTAGCTTTCCTAATAAATGTACATGTGGGATCCCAAGTTTTTCTATCTCTTGTCTCCTCTATGTATTTATGCATGCATTGATCCATTTTTACCATCATGGATAATTGAGAATTGATTTTTTTGTAACAACTTTTATCTATTATAGTGGTTATGTTTATGTTTGTACACATTAAGAAAACATTGCTTTACTTTAAGTGAAAAAAAACACTTTAATCTCATGCTAGTAACTTTGAAAAGTTTAATGTAAATTTATCTATAAAGCAAATTACTCTATACGGTGCTTTTATCTGAGTGCACAAATATCGTAGACTGTTGACCATCCAAGAAGATATTTAAGTATCTCAAAGTGCTAGGAATTGCTTTTCAATTAAGAAAATTGAAACTTACAGATTCACCCTATTTTAGATTAGCAGAACTAAGACTGGAATCAATCTGATTCATTATACAAACATATACACACATATGTAAATGTAATTAACAGGGATGATTCATTTCTAATTAGAAAATGTTTTATTGCAACGATGGCAAACTGTTTCAAAAGTATGTTCATGTCTACAAGTTTTCAAAAAATTCAACTACCCTCTCTCTGACTCTATTTAGTTTAATATAATAGGAGTTGAACTGGCTCTAGAGTAATCAAAGTGCACCTGTATTTTAGATTCAGTGCTCTAATGACCTATACCTTTATGGAATAATGCAAGTTGAAAATATTTAATGGAGTGGGTTAAGAAGAATGTAATTTTTATTGGCTTATATTAATTATGAATGTGGATATCATGGTTATAACTCTAAATATTCATACTATGTTCTGGCAAATCTCATGCCCTTTATCAAAATATCTGTTCCCCTCCCCCTAATAACTGCCTCCACAATTTTCTTATTTCATTTTCATAGCTGTATTCTATCTCAATAGCATTCCTTTATCCTTTCAACAGTAGAATCCCTCACTCTAGACCCCACACACACCTATTTCTCTCCTTCCTTTTCCCCTCTCTATTGATCATCATCAGCTTTTGTTGAGTTTCTTTATGATAAGTTTATATATACATGTAAGGTAATATGAAGTTTTTCATCCTTCATTGGAAGAATAAAATGATAACTATACATTGGTCTAATGGAGATGGTGATAAAATATAAAATACAGCCCAGGGAAATTTTTATGGGTAGACTCTAGGAATATTAGGGTCACTGGGAGATGAGAAGTTTGGGTCCAGGTCCTTTGTGACCTTAGCTCCTGTGAAGACCATCTTCCTTCTTAAGACAAAAATCTGAGAAAAAAAAAACATTCTATGAGAAGTGTAGGAAATACAGGAAGAGAAATTTTGAAGCCTGCTTATGTATGGGTTAGTTTTCTATTAATGTGTAATGGTATTATTACAAAGGTAGCACCTTAAACCAATGCATTTATAATCTTCTGACAGACATATAGGCAAGGTTAGCTGAGTCCATTTGGAGAAAATAATGAGGTGTCAGCCAGGAACAAGTTTTCGTTTGACATTTTGACAGGAGAAAAAGACTTAAAGTTCACTTGGATATTGGAATTTGGTTCCAAATCACTGTCAAATTGCACCTCTGTTTCCTGCCCCAACCTCCTTGTTATATATCCCTCTCTGTTGAGTACTGCACTCCTAGCACCTTGTTTCTTAGCCAGAGACCAATCTAAGCAAGAAGGCCTTATAATCTTTTTTTTAAAAGAATACAGAAGGAACATCTTGTCAATTAGTTAGAAGAGAATTACTTGTCCTAACCACATTCAAGTTGAGGGGGCTTAAAGAGCATGGCTTCTGAGAAGACAAAGTCGCCTCTACCCCATTATATTAGCTTAAGCTATGTACATAGCCCATGGCGTTATAAAGATCTAAGTGTGTCTGTCTCTTATCATGCTCTATCCATGCACTACAGTCATGAAGTACAACCTACTCACAACTGGGGCCACAACAACACACGATGAAGTGGCACACAGGTATAAATCTCATGATGTAAAATAATGATTCCAAGGGAAACGCCGTCCCATAGAAATTCCAGAGATTGGTCTAGGCCATCTCACAACTCATTTCCTTTATCACTTAGCATGCTTCAGAGACCCCTTCCCCATGGCTCAACTGAAATGATTATCATGTACATCAAAGTGATATTTAATCAGTAGTATCAGGGTTTTTTCTCCTTATAAAATGGTAAAATCATCCCCCAAATTCAAAAATAGAAACGTGTTAATCATTGTTTGAAGTATCTCTATTTTGATTCTCTTCATAATTATCGATGAGAATGTTTCACATTTATGCCAAGCAATCTTTTAGATAAAGGTTAATGTAATGTGAAAAGAACTAGAAAACTAATTTTTTAAATAGTTTCATGTTTTAAATGGTTGTGCATTTCAAAAGAGCACTGCATATTAGTAGTAACGATTTTGTTCTTTGAAAGCCAATTGTACATTGACAACACAACTGGTTGAAGAGCTCTCCCATAAGCTTCCTCCCCTCACACAGGGATAGCTTTCCTCATTGTCAATAACCAATGGCCAATGAACTAAACTTAAATTTCCACCTACCTGTGTGTAATTAATATACTTGCCATGCACTGCTAATGATGCTGGTACAAAGAAGAGAATGTGACTGGGCACCAGTGGCTCAAGACTGCCATTCTAGCTTCACGGAAGGCTGAGGCCTAGAGGATTACAGTGTGAAGCCAACATAGGTAGAAAAGTATATGAGACTCAAACACCAATAAAAAGCCAGACTGAAGGCCTAGGCTTAGGTGATAGAGTACCAGCTATAAGAAAGCCAAGAGACAGTTGGAGACTCTGGATTCAAGCCCCAGTATAGGTACCAAAAAATAAAATAAAAACTAAAACAAAGCAACACAAAAAACCCAACCCAACAATACCCACATAAAAAATCAACTGGAAAGTAGCTGGGTAGCTTTTCTAAGACAGACAGACAGACAGATAGATAGATAGATAGATAGATAGATAGATAGATAGATAGATAGATAGATAGATAGCTAGATAGATAGATAGATAGATTTGGTTTGGTTAGTATGTCTCAGGATCCACAGATTGAGACTTGTTATTTATTGTGGTTTCCCAACCTAATTTACCGCAAGGGATATGTCTTCATACCCCCTGTCAATGGCACCTCTGTGCTTGTGACACAAAAGAGATTTTAAACCTAGAAAGCTATTCTCAAAAAAGATGGGTCTGTGAATTGAGGTGATAATTTATTGATTACCTTTCATTGTTCACAAAGAATTCACTCTAGACAAAATGGCTTGGGCATAGAAGAAATGGTACAAAGGAAAGCATTTTTCCCATAGATTTTATTTTGCCACTCTAATAGTCTTCAGTGTTTCTAGGAGGGAGTGGCTACATTTTCTCTTCAAGAGACATGGGCATCTGGTGTGAAATATTTCTTCTTGGTTTTGCTCTAGGTTACCCAAAGGATTTAGGGCTGGGTGACAGAGCCTCTGAACTCCAGGGTGGGCAAGCTAAAACACAGGTCATTAACCTAGCTTTCTGTCCTTATTGTGATCAGGTTGTGGGGCCTATCTCACCAATAATCTTTCCATCTCTGTCATTGGTCATTCTGCTTCATTATTCCCTGGAATAATGGCTGCTACTTTCTCAATTGCTTTTGTGCTTCGAATATTTGGAGATCAGATTTGAAATGCCAACTCTTTCCCTTCCTGATCTGCTAGGTTCAGATCCTAGTCTTTGGCCAGACCTCTCCTTCTGCTCATTTTACACACCATTTTCAGATTACCTCCCTTTTGATGTCCTCATGGAAGAAGAGTTCTTGTCTTTCACTTTGGGACTATAAGTTCAAACTGTTGCTTATTCTTTAGCTCTTCATGTTTTCCTTCGAGCAAAAGTTTTCTTCTTAATGTTCTAGGGTGATGGGAAATGTTCTTTCTTGTTGCTGGGAAAGGCACTATAGAAATGAAATATGTATTACATTTCTACTCATTTGATTATCTTCTTCCCCAGAGCAGTTTAGCAAATTAACGTTGAATCTGTTTTTGTTTCTGCCCAGTTTCTTTTGAGCAAGGAAAGAATTATAGCTGTTCAATTGTTCCCTAGGTTTCTTGCCCAACTTTCTTTTCCCAGAATGATTTACCCATAAAATCAGAGGGAAGGAGGAGAACCCACTGGAGAGGAATTTTATTCCCCTGCCCAGTGACAAATGGTCCAGTGAACAACAGGTCTGCATTAGGAGACACACTGAGCTGTTTGAGTCTCTTGAACTGACTTATCCCAGGGAAATATAAGGGAATTTTTATAAGGGAATTTTTTAGTGGACATTTTCTCACTTGAAGCTTATTGATATATGGCAAATTTGATTTATAATATCTTTTATTAAAACTAAAGCATTGACATAGCTGACATTGTTCTTAGGCAAAGTTAGCAACAGGTACACCAACTTAAGAAGAGCCATGGCTAGAATCTGACCCTAAGGAATAGTTATTTATTATTTCAAAGCAATATGTTTGAAACAAATGTCTTCCCAGTGAGTCACCACAGTGTCTTAGATATTACCAATAGCAATTATTTTTATAAAACCTTGATAAACCTTTAAGAGTCTCTTTAAAATATAAGCACCTGTATGTTAGTGGCAAACATGTTTTATGTCTTTATCAATTAGATATACCATTGTCTTCTCCTATAGATATTTACATTTTACACAAATAGATCAGGGTCCTATTGAAATGTAATCTAGGCACTTGAAGTTTGGAAGGAAAATAGGAAAAGTGCATATAGTACACAAAAATATATGAATTAAAAATGCCAGCTTAGGGCTGGCTATGTCAGTTTGGTCTGTACTCATGAAAGATGGTAAAGATGGAGAAAGCACAGAAAATAAAAATAAGCCAATCGTTCTAGACTTCTGTCCTTTTTCCAGCCTGCCAAATAGGCAGACTCTATTGATAGATTTGACCATAGTTCTGGTTGGAATGACTCTCGGGCCATGACTGCTTTTTGTGTCACTATAGCTGTAGGGACAAGAAATCTGGCAATTGGAGTGGTGGCAAGGTCAATTCCAGATCCCTCCCTCCTATTACTTTGAGATGCATTATCTAATCTCACCACAGGATTTCAGTACTATCTTTTCCTTCTTTGGACTTTATAAGCAAGGTAGTTCTTAATGTTTAAAGGCCCCAAAGTATTAGGGAGAGCAAAAGAACAGAAACCAATCATATTCTAAGTCTGTTGCCAACCAAGTGATGGCAAATTCGGTTTAGGAGATCATAAAAGCACCAAGATGTTCTGTCAAGGGCTCCAGAGAGTTATTCAGGAGAGACTCCTCAAATGACTTAGCACACCTTGTTGTTCCACTGCTGCATACAAATTTGAGAGCTATGAAAAATACTGGCACAAGATCTCCATTTACCTCTAGCTAGAGTTTAGACCACAGAGAGTTCAAGCTCTCTTCCCTTCCTTCCTTCCTGTTGGTGCCATTCTAAGAGGAACACAGTCAGAAGCTTATGCCTGTTAAACTTTATCTGCGTTGTGTCTTAGTGCCACATGTTTTACAGTTCCCCAGGCTCAGGCTGTGAATGTGGCCGTGGCATAGGAAATGTCACTCTCAGATGAATAGTTTCATTGGAACCCACAGATGACTCAAAGGCAGGGGAAGGAGTCAACAGCGCAGTCCTTTGGGGGTTCCAGTGGTCATTTCATATTAGGAAGTACACCTCCTGGAGGTAGCTACTGCCTGGGGAAATTAGAGGATATGTGCATGGAGATCTTGACTTTTTTTGTCATTCCAAATGGGTGATTCTGCTTCTCCGGGCAAGTGCTAGGAAGCATAAGCTCTGCAGGTTAAGCCAGTAACAGAATTACATTGCTTCTTTCTCTGGTATTCTGCAGCTTTTTTAATTGACATGAAAATTTTGAATTTTGAAACTTAGTGAGGCATGGCTTTTGAAAGGGAGCACTTTGGGCTGTTTGATGTAAATCTGTTTCTCTTTAAAAGGACCCTTGGATGGCACTTGTGGTATTACTGCCAGGCATGGTTAAAGAAAAAAAACAAATGATAATAACCTATGCCCAGAATTAGAAATGAGCAAAGTGAATTACCCAGGACTGGGCCACCAATGTCCAGTCTTGAACTTTCAAATAGGTCACATTCTAGGGAGAGAATGACATGCCCCAACAGAGCTATGGTGAAGAGTCCAACTGTGTGCTGAGGCTTAAATGATCAGGGACAACCTCCAAATTACTGGGGGTGGGTGACAGGAATAGAAGGAGGGTGTGCTGGGTGCAAGCATCTGTCATTTCTCTGCTTCATAAAGGAATAATCTGAATGATTGCAGAGATCCTGTCTTCTTCAAACGAGAATCAAATCTTGGAGAGAACAAATTGAATCAATTTTTCTGTCCTAATTGATTTGATCCTTCAAAGTACCATCATTGATTTGCCCAAGAAGGTGGTTAGCAATGTGTTTAACATGTAATCTGGCTCCTGTTCTACACAGCAGAAATGAAACTTGTGGAGCTGGAGAGCCAAAGTGGAGACTGCTTAGAATGGTTTTGAAAAGAAGCAAAATTCTCCGAGAATGAATGCTATTATTATGACATTTGGTTTTGCAGTTAGTAGTGGGAAGATTAATGAGAACTCAGTCTCTTCCAGTCCATTCTGCACTCTGTACATCTCCTCTGTTGCCAAATACAGAGCATGCATTCCTTCTGAACCCACTCCCTATTCTATTAATAGGAATCACCAAAATGGAGAGAAATCTGATCCCCATTTTTTATTATTTAGCCATAACAGAGCTGTTCTAGAGAAACCACTGGGTTTGCTATTTAGTCAATGGTGGTAGTTTTTAGATAAAGGCAATGCAGTATTTTGTTCAACAAAACAATTGAAAAATTGAGACATTAAGTAAAGGATTTATATTGGGCAAGAAAGATTCTAAGAGAATCTGCATTCCCTGCCACATCCTGTCTGTTCATGGGCTTTCTGTGCTCCCACACCAATACCACCATCACTTCATCTGTGAAATTAAATACCATGTTAAAGCTGGAAAGGATTTTTTGATTGAACCTAGTTTAGCCCTGTCATTTTGCAAATTTGCAGATGGAGGGCCAGAATGATTGAGAGACTTGCCCAAGGTCATAGAGGTCAGTAGGAACAAGCCAAGACCAGAACCAATGTCACATGGTCTTGTTCTACTGCTCTCTTCATCATACAAAGCTATTTCTTGAAAAGTGTGGTAGAGATGCAAGCCAGGAAGTTTCTTTCTCACTAACCTAGAGTTTAGAAAAAAACAAAATGAAGTTGTGTCAGACATGTCTGGACACCCTGGAAAGGGTGGGTTATTGACTCTAGAAAAATGTGTGAGCTGTTGTAATCCTGCTTTTGAATTTGGGCCCAAGATTAATAAATCTTCTTTGTTGTTATGTTACAGTCTCAATGCTATAGGAAGAGCTGGAATATCCCATTATTAATTTGGGACTCTGTTTTCTTATTTTCCAAAGTGAGGAAATATGGGTTACATTATCTTTCAACTCCATTTCAGTTTTAGCAGTCTTCCATGGTTAAATGTCTCCCTACTCCCATTTTCACAGTAAGAAATGGGGTTGCTAGCCCATAAACTCTTCTCAAACCTTATATGAGAGAATCAGGAATTTCAGTTTTGACTGACTGAGTCTGGAATACTGACCTAGCCTTCTGAGTTCTTCCAAGGTGGCCAGAATCTCAGAAGTAACTTGCTCCAAAGCTGCAGGGCAGCTGTAAGGAAAACAGCCTGGATTTCCCTCATTTTTTCAGGAGCTAACCAGCTTCTCAAATGTGGACCTGGGCAATAAGTGATGCCAACATCCCCACAGTGGCCTCAAGGACTGGAAAACTAATATCATATGTTTGGTTTGGCCTCCTCTGGGAGTCAGCTTATGAGTATGTGAGTGAATTTGCCAGTCTATCTATAGAGAATATTTGTCTTCAGGTGTCAGCCTTAACCTGCTCTTCACTTGACATAGAAACCCTAGGAATACTTGAG
The DNA here is from genome assembly GCF_000151885.1 of Dipodomys ordii. Classification (NCBI taxonomy): domain Eukaryota; kingdom Metazoa; phylum Chordata; class Mammalia; order Rodentia; family Heteromyidae; genus Dipodomys; species Dipodomys ordii. The sequence continues at coordinate 7,944,683 of NW_012267243.1, read as the reverse complement.
AGTCTGACTGTAAGACTATCTTTAGACGTAGCTATTGATTCCTGTCAATATAGAGTTGTCTTTGTTGTTGTTCTGCAGTATTAGGGTTTAAACTGAGAATAAGGCCTTGCTATTGTGTCTCATATAGCGATGGTGAAGTGGAACTATGCCATCAGAAGTGGAAGTTTCTCAGCTCCGAGCATCATTTGCATGCCCAGCCAAGGAGAAATCACAAATGATCATGTATTGTAAGATATTATTAAGACATAATGAGGATGGGAACCCAGAAACAACTTCACATTAGAGGAGGTTAAAATACATGTTATATAGCAATTCTGCACTTGAGTGCCCTTTAAGGAAAATCCAAAACAGAAAACAATCAACAACAAACATCCCACTGAGCACTGTGGCTTATACCTGTAATCTTTTGTTACTCCAGAGCCTGAGATCTGAGGAGCTATCAGATAGCAGATAGCTTGAACAGGAAAGTCCATAAGACTCTAATTTCCAATTAACCACCAGAAAACCAGAAATGGCTCTGTGGGTCAAAATGATAGAGCACTAGCCTTGAGAGAAATAAGCTCAGGGATAGCATCCAGGCCCCGAGTTCAAGCTCCATGACCACCACCACCAACAACAAAATAATATCCCAATGACTTTTCAATAGGGACCAGAGGAAAGATAGTAGAGGGTTCAAAGAGAAATAGTAAAGCTAGAATGATGGTAGGTACCCTTTTCTGTATGTGATTCCAAAGGACCTACTGACTTAAAACTCAATCATAAAAGGAAGTCAACCTTTCAGATTGAAACTCTGTCACTTGTTAAAATGGAAATATCTATGAATCACATCTAATTGGGACTATTTTTTTGTTGTTGGTCATGGGGCTTGAATACAGGGCCTGGGTCTGGATACTGTCCCTCAGCCCTTTAGTTCAAGACTAACACTCTATGACTTGTGCAACAGTGACACTTCCAGCTTTCTGGTGGTTTATTGGAGATAATAGTCTCATGGACATTGCTGCCTGGGCTGGCTTTGAACAGCGATTCTCAGATCTCAGCCTCCTGAGTAGCTAAGATAACAGGCATGAGACACCGGTGCCCAGCTTGATTGGGTATATTCTATCCCTACCTGAGAACATAATGTGATGAAGTGGAGGGGAGGCGAAAGAAAGAAGCATATTTATCAGGGCATTTTGCAGGTAGCCACAGCTAAACAAATATTTCTACCTTGAATTGCTACCGTTTAAAAAGAAAGCTGCTCAAAATTAAGAAGAGTGAATAAATATCCCCTGCTCCTGCCTGCCTGCCTATCCTCTAAGAGATCCTTGGTTTACTTGGCTGATATTACTTGCTTCTGAGCTGGACAGAAAGCAGCAGAAAGGCAACCTAGCGCTGGGCCTGAGCTGGGTCTGGAAATGGGAGGAACTGAGATCCAGTCTGAGGATTTTTCTCTGGCTTGCTGTGTGGTCCTCTAGCTAGTTTCCAGATGACTTTAGTTTCCTCGTATGTCTAACTAAGATAAACACCTAACTTCCTACATCTCTGGGTGTCATTTCTGCCACTTTCATTAGCTTTATGGAAAAAAAACCATAGGGATAAATTCTTAGAGAAAATTTGAGATGAATTATTTGTACTGCTAACATCATCTTTATGCTGTGAGAACTTGCATAGGATTAAGAGCAAGAGTAATGAGAGGAAGGGATAAGAGAACACAGTATACTCACTCTAGAAGCAGCCTTTGTAGTACTTTGTAGTGTTGGGGTACAAGGGAGAGAAGTCTACAATTGGTACCAGATGCCATCAGAAACTAACGACCTGACAAACACCGTCCTCATAAAACAAATTCCTTAAAAAAGGAAGCAAATGGAAATATAAGCTAGTGAAAGAATTTGTAGCCACTGCCCTAAAACCATTTCTCACTTCATAACTAGGACTTTGGTTCCTCTCTCTCTTTCTCACTCTCTGTTTCTCTCTGGCCTTGGTCATATTTCATGCCACTTTTCCCTCCTGTGTGCTTCTGTCTTGCTCTTTCTTCTCTGCTGCTAATGTTGGTAGACTCCTCCTACTGTTGGAGTGATCAGAGATCAGAGCAGCAGCCTTCAGTACAGCTCAGCCTTCTCCTCCATAGGAGAAGGCTCGTGCACAGTGTTTGCTTTCTGTCTTGTCACAGCATGTGTTTGTGCTCAACAACCATGAGGATTAACTACATGATGTCACTAAAAACAGCACGCCCCCTCTTTTGCCTGAATTTCTTGGCAATCAGTTGATATGAAGCAGCATGTTAATGGCTGGGTTTTCCAATGCTTCCTGTTCAACTCAATGAAGAAGATACTGTATTTGGGGCACAGTAGTCCATAGCATCTGCGGAGTTCAGAGTTCTTCACATCCCTAGAGACTTATACTCCGTATTTTATACCCAATAATCAGCATTAGATTTGGGGAACTATGCTGATTCATTAAGAGCCATCCCTCCCTCCACTCATATATTTCTCCCTTCATCAGGTTGATGATTGATACTGTACCATCACAAGGAAAAGCTAGAATACAAAGGAGTAAAAGTGTTCCCTCATATTATTTACCTCCAATGCCTACATCCTCTATCAAGTATATGTAAAAGAAATGAGAATGTCCCTGGAAGATGGTTTAAATCCAAAAAGTTTAAGGTCAGGGACAGCAAATTAATCACAGTCAGATCAAATCTGCCCTTTGGGAGATGCTGCATTTTTAATCAACTCTCAATTATCTAAGCCACTATGTGCATATCCAATGACATTTTACTTTCCACTTTCTTAAATTATTGCCCAGCTTATTGATAAAATCGCTGACTAATACAATCTAGAAGCAAACAACACATTATTGATGACAAGTGGTTATCACTTTGATTGGTAGTTAGGACCAGTGGCAATGACACACAAAACAGGAAAACACCTTGTTAATGTCTTTCACTAGACTATGAGTGCTTTCAGAGCAGCATCCTTATTATATCACTAGTGCTGCGATCAATACCTTGAAAAGAATGAAGTGCTTACTAAATGTTTATTAATGAATGTATAAGTAAAGCATTATTAGATAATTTTCTTATTTCAGATCCTTATCTGAAATAAATATAATTTAGCAAATTTTCCATTTTGGTAGTCAGGAGCTTACTTTGTTATCTATACTACAGTACAAACAAATTTAACCAGTAAACATTTCTTATATCTACTACAGCAAGGTGTGTGGTGAATATAGAGATGGGTAAGAGGAAATATTTCTCTTCCAAAAGTTTATGCTCCAGTAGGAGATTGGAAGACACTCAGATATAAATTTTCTTGTGGGTTCAGAAAATAAGTTAAGAACAATAAAATAACATATACAACAGAAAGTAAAAGAGATCTTAGAAAGCAGGATTGTTTTTTTTTTTGTAACTACACTGAGGGAAGAGAGCTGGAGAGACTTCTTGAAAAAGAAGGCCTTTTTAATAAATAAAGCCAACAAAGGCAAAGAGGGATCAGAGAACTAAAAATCAGGGTGGGAGCAAACCTCCAACTGACAGCTGGGGAGGCATTGACAGTAGAGTAGCAGAGAAAACTAACATGGAAATGAATCAACCTTATAAGATATTACTCTAATTATCTCATTTCATGGGAATGAGTGACTCCCTCCAGTATCTAGTAGAACCAGGATTCAAAGCCATTCTCTTTATGCTGATTTCCAGTCTCTGGTTTGGCCATGGAAGGAGTGTTGTACTCTTCTTGCTCTACTGCATTCTTACTGCTCTTGTAGTTCAGACTGAGCTTCCTTGAAGTCTGGGGAGTTTATCTATCTCTCCTCTTCCTGAAGGTTGGCCCTAATGATCCAGGAAATAGCTTTCTGCTGAGGGAATGTCTCTCAAAGTACCTAGCATGTTGTCAAACGTGTGATGGGGATTCAATATGTGAGATTTTCCACTTAGCACAGGCTGTGAGTGGCTTGTACTGGTTGTTAGTGGTGTGTACTACTACGACTGTACAAGAAGATAAAATATTTTCAGATGAATCAGTCAACAGTTGTTATTGACTTTGGTCATTTCATATACCCAGGCCTTTGTTGTAGGACCCCTGGGACAGTCCCGTGATCAAGCATCCAAAAGGTTGATGTTGACACAACAAAGGGTCTCCAAGATCCACTCCTTAGCTCATTGTTACTGATTGTTTGGGAACCAACCAACATTTGAATATCTTCCCTTAATCGAGATCACCCAGTATTCTTGGGAACCTTTCTTTTCCTTCATCCCATCACTATTTGACTTTCCTGGAAGAGCCATGATAAGTTGGTTAATTCTTACTTGCTAATTGATATCGTTTATGTGATGCCTCATAGTTCCAAGTAATACAGGAGAAAACGACAAGCTCAATGGAGTTTTGAAGACTAAGTTGTTCAGAGTAAATTGCTAGAGGCATTCCTCAGAGGAACCAGTGAAATCCTTGCTGCTGCGCGTTGAGTCTCACCCAGTCCTGCGATGTTGTGTTTCTGTCATTCTAGCTGTGCCCATCGGCTTTGTGGGGACCAGCGCAGCTGTGCACCCATGCTGTTTGAGAACACAGAAAAGGTGAACTGTTCTTCTAGCAGCCCTGGTCACCTGGAGTGTGCTATTACCTGTCAAAAGGGGTTTGTCCTACAGACCAGCAGGGGGCAACAGCTCAGGCCTATGCAGGTGAGTTGGAATCCTCTGATTAGCAGGGCCAGGTTTTCCAGAAACTCTGGTATGCGCTTCTCCCTGGCTAGACTAACGAGGAGAGGGTGTTTTGATTTTTTGCCCTAACAAGCAAAGAGGAATATGGCTTAATAGAAATGAAAGGTATCTAACAGAATGTGTGAATCTGATTAACCAGGAAGTAAATTTACCCTCTAGGAGGGCAATACATAGCCATGCTCATTCCGCTCTCCTTTGTTTTTATTTTCCAGTCAGAAATTATATGTCTCCCTTTTTTTTTCCTTCAAGGTAAAAATGCAAAATATAGACATGTGCATTATTTCTAGGAACAACAGTTGCAACTAACTTGTCTGTGGTTCATTGTCCGTTCCTGACCTCTGTCTTCTCTTTTACCAAAATAGAGAAATACAGACTAATTTCTCTCCAAAAGCATTAAATATGTCACAGAGGCAGAGATTCTATCAAGATGCTAGTTTTGGTTGAATTTTCCCAATTTCTACAAGCCCCATTATTCCAAATTTCTACTGTACCATTTTCAAGATCTCAAGGTATGGTGGAGGTAGTTAGAATATGTTAGTTATGAGCATTACTTAGGAAAGCAATTTGGATGAAATTTTGGTTCCCCCATGTATTAGGTATGTACTTTTAAAAAAGCAAGCATTGTTACCCTCTCCTTTGCTTTTCTCCCCCTATCCCGACAAGAAAGGTACTCATTACCTTACTGATGTAACTGTAACCTCTCTATACAGCATCTTCACAAAAAAATATTTTTTAAAGCAAGCAAAAGAAGCTATAATCTCTTTAAGCTTATTTACACATTTGTAAAATAATCAAGACATTAAGGATTTAACTCTTGACTTACTATAATGACTAGTGGGCAATTGTTTTAAGGCTCTTAGAAAAATGTCACTCGCTAGCTACTGTTGGGTCGCCATTATTATAAGCGTGAACATATATTTCCAGCTTTAAGGGCTTTGTTTTCTGTCATTCTTTTAGAGAGGAGTTTTAAACATGGACAGAACTTTTAGAAAAAGTGAGAATATAATGAGACATACATAATCAGGCAGATTAGTGGTATTTAAGTAGGAAATAAAAGATGTATATTAACATTAGAAAAGAGTGAACTCATGATTATTGGTCAGATGTCAATGGTTTGTATAATTAAAATTTTTTATCTTGTGCAATTGATTGCTTAACAGGTGGTAAGCCTGTGAAAGAACTTCATATGCTTAGAGATGGTCAGAATTTAAAGGGCTACTCACATTTCAGAAGGTTTAAGACTTGTCTAGACTGAATCAATTTTAATTATCTTGAGGGGTCAATTCCATTATGTGGTATACTTTACTTGAAAAGAAAGGACATCTATCACCTGTTTTGCAACTCAAACAAAGGTACTACACACTAAAAACAAAGTAGAAGATATTTTAAAAAAAGAGTGAAAAAATATAGGGACAGAATTAATATATGTGGTAAGTTATGGAGAACCAAGAAGAAGAGGCAATGTTGGCAGTGCCTTCAAATTAAGATCAAAGGACAATTCCTAACAAAGTCAGGAGAATACCCAGGCAATCTATGCAGGATTTGGTGATGATCTTTAAGTGATTCCTGGCTTGTTGTGGGCTGAGCCAGGTTTCCTGAATGTGATCAATGTACCGGGGTCAGAGCCCTGTTGGAAGGAGAGAGATGGACAGTCACTATCTGCCAGCCATGTGATACAGTCAAGCAACACAGCTCTGCAGCTGACCAGCTGCTCGCATCCAAATCTGGCCCCATTAAGGACATTATACAACCCTGACTGGTGATCACAAGACAGTAGGGACATTTGCTTTTTGTTGACACAAGAACTGAAGCTAAATAGAAAAATGTGTCTGGCTTGTCCTTCTGGCAGACAACAGAGACACACTGGGAAGCAGTGGGGAAGAGCTTGCCAGGGGTTGGTGTCAGGGGTGACAGGTGCCTTGGGCAGTCATTGGGCGTTTAGCGTTCCTGCCACTATAGCCTCCTGACAGGATAGCTGTGTCAGCCGCAGAAACTCCCCTTTCCACTTTTGACCTTTAACCCAGATTCTGGAGTGACTGTTGGACTTTTCCCAAAGGAACAGAGATCTTCTGGCTTCTAGGACCTGTTCATTTTCATCTCCATTCCATACACTTCTTCTGTCCCTTTGTTTCTCCTTTAGTGAAACTCCCCTAAATATTCTCCCTCTCAGCCCAAGAGTGACCGTCCTCCTCCAGAGCTGGAGGATCATAGCATGTCGCTTGACTTCATATATTTATATTTTCCTTTCTAAAAAAATCACGGTAAAGGTGTTGTGCAGAGGGGTTGCAGTTCTATAAGTAAGGCAATAAGTACATTTCTGTTGAACATTGCTAACCTCTCCCTCATTTTCTCCCACTCTCCCTCTCTCCCTTGACTCTCCTCCTCCATAAGTTGTAAAGTTCATTTCCAACATAGTGTTTTGTTAGTATCGCTGTTGCATTGGTTCACCCTTTGTCCTTTATCTCACCATTTTGTTAATCTCCTTCTCTTCTCCAAATCAGATAAACATATATACAAGACACAGGGTACCAAAATAAATGAAGGAAAACAGAAATAACTTTACACAGCACATTAGAAAAACAAAACAAAAACAAAAATACCTCTTGTTTCCCTATCTTAGAATTCATTTTGATTACCATCGTTTTATATGGTCATATATACATACCTATTGAGCTATTGTGACAAAGAAAATTGCATCTGCATTATTTTATTTATTTCCTTTCTGCCTTTTCTCCTTTTCTCTCTCTTTCCAAGTTTTGACATCTTTAGACATATTCTTAGCTACTTCTTCAGCATGAGATTTACTCTCCTGGTTGGGTTTTAGCTCCTGAAATTATCTTTCTTAACACCTTCCACTTCTAGCTACCCAATAAATAATCTCTTTATTTAATTAATGATTGTATTCTAGGGCTGCCTGACTAAAATGGCAGGCCCTGGACATAGTGGACTCACTCCCACTTAACCACTTTGGGTACCTTCTAAGTTCAGCTGTTCTTAGATACTATGTCCTTCTCTCAGAATTATTCATTGGCTTATTAATAAGGTACGGCAGGACATGAGTGACAAAGCAGGCAATTTGAGAAATTTTAATAAAAAGACTACTCCTAAAGGTTTAAGAAGGATCACAGGAGATATACAGTAGCCAGGGGGTAAAGGACTCAGCTGTTACCCTTAGTCCTGTTACCCTCAGCTGTGGGGAGCCACAGAGCCCATGAGCCCATCAGCTGAATGGAAGGATAGCCAAGGATGATCCAATGTACCAACACTTCCTCCAGAGAAAGCAGGAAGAATAAGCACTCAAGTCTCCCATTTCCACCCCCATCTCCAGGTTCCTTCCACGGGGTCCTAGGACAAAACCAAATACAAGGCAGAAGCATAAAGCCTGCAGGAGTTAGTGTCTTTGGGTATAGAGGAGGGAGAAAGGAGCAAGTGCACGGCAGCCAGCAGAGGTATCCAAGCACAGCACTGCCTTTTAGTGATTCTCTTGCTTAGACAAGCTCCTTTCCTCAGCATCGTACCCAAGTGTTGTGAGCTGCTGTAGTAGAACTGCGAGGCCTAAGAAGAGACAGAGGCATGATTGTTTTATCTATATTAAATTTGGGTGCAAATGATCGTCGGGACTCTTCAGAGACCTGAAAATTATGTTTTGGATATGGCTCAGTGGTGGAGCATTTCCCTAGCAAAGCCTGATAATTATTCGGATAACCTGAAAGAAATGAATTCTCTGTCATTTCTAGGAGATTGTGCTCACCTGTTTCTCCGGGCACTGGGACCAGAATGTGAGCTGCGTTCCCCTGGACTGTGGCATCCCTGACTCATCCTTGGTGAACTTTGCGAACTTCTCCTGCTCCGAAGGCACTGAATATCTGAAACGCTGTTCCATCTCCTGTATCCCACCAGCCAAGCTCCGAGGTATGGTCTGACCAGCTGGGAGGAGGCAGGTTCTCCTTGGCCTCTGGGGGAGAAGAGGCTCACTCTTTCTTTATCTCTGCATGGTTTCTACCTGCTCTACCAAAAGACAAACCATTCTTTGTCCTTGATCACCTAGAAAGCTCAAGGTGACCTTCCTGGAGGAAACTCAGTTGTCCTTATATATGCATAACCATGGTATATGGCACCATGTTTGTTTTTAAAATTAAATATGTGTAATTGTTGGATGGGTTAGATGTAGTTTGTTGCAATTATATAACTTGTCTCTGGCTGCACTGCTACTAGAGATGGGGTGGATTCTGCTTTCACTGGCTCCTATACCTTGCTCTTTTCCTCACCAGGCCTCTCAGATTTGGATGTGTCTAACAATTATGTGTTACCCATGCAAGTTCCCAAGTCTTACTCTGAGACATTCTGATTTAGTGGATCTGGAGTGGGCTGGCTTAGGCTATTGTGAATAGTCCATCGTTCGTACTTGGAGAAACTGATGTTTAAGCTGCCTGACTTAACCCTAACTCTACCCTTTAAGTGCTTAGGCAGGTTACCAAACTCTAATTTCATTTTTTATACAACAAGGAATAATGACTGAATCTAGTTTATATGATTGTTACTTGAGATCTGTGCAAGTTAATACAACACAGTGGCTGCAATACAATAACCACTATATAAGTGTTATCTGCTATTGTTTTATTATTATCTATGGTTACTGTCACAACAATATTTTTATCATTTGTGAGAGGGAGCAAAGAAGGTAACAATTTTTGGTTCTAAGCATTCTTTCATTCAAGCCAAAAATATACTTATATGACTTCTGCACAAGAGATCCCATTGGCTCACACAGCTAATAACACATAGGATGAACATTTGATGCAAGATTTTAGAGACACTGTTCAACCAAGAACAATGTGATGATTGGAAGAATGTCAATGTATCAATATGTATCAATGATTTTTATTCTTTCTGCTGAACTCTCTATGCTTCTCTTTTCTGCATTCAGGACTGAATCCATGGCTGACCTGTCTTGAAGATGGGCTCTGGTCTCTCCCTGAAGTCTACTGCAAATTGGAATGCGATGCTCCCCCCGTGATACCAAATGCCAACTTGCTTCTGCCTCGCTGTCTCAGGGACAACCAGGATGTGGGTACCATCTGCAAATATGAATGCAAACCTGGCTACTACGTGTTGGAAAGTGCAGAGAGTCAAGTCAAGAAGTAAGTTGCAGTTGTCTTGGTCTTCACTGTCTTTAGCTCATGTATACCTTGCTCCTCTTGCATTCATTTGCACACAGAAGTAAGTTGCAGTTGTCTTGGTCTTCACTGTCTTTAGCTCATGTATACCTTGCTCCTCTTGCATTCATTTGCACACGACAGATCATTCCTCTGCAAATGATACTGAGCCTTCCTGGGATGTCCGCTCCTTGTGTATTTTTGTCTGTGCAATCTCTCTTTTTCAATACAGATATATTAACCAGTCATGACAGGAAAGTGATTTCAATTCTTTCCTTTAAAATATTCTCTCTCATAGGAGATTTCACAGTGTCACTTAGGTGGTTTATTTTAAAGAATTTCGGCCCTACTCATCATTTTCCTTGAAAGTAAGCATTAGGCTCCTCCTGAGTGTTTGGTGTGTCATCTAAATCCAATCCTGTGCTGGTACAACCAACCTTATCCATAGATAACCCAAGCAGAGTTCAGGGAGAAACTTCCTGCTTTGGACCAGATATTTAATAAATGCATGATACAGAGATTTCTCTCGCTGTTTACCTGATAAAGCTGATATAGTGACTTATTGAATTAATATGTAAAAGACATACAAGTCAATGAGCTAATTTTCAAAACTGAAAATCAACCACCACGTAGTGGTTTTTGCATTGTGATCATAATCTTTATGCCTTCTTTTCCCTGAACTCTGGTTGTCCACTCGGGGAGCTATAGAGAGAAGAGCTTTCCTTTTGAATATGCAGGGTGGGGAGAGAAGAAATGAAAGATTCACAGCACAAGTTAAGATGAAGGACTTTTAAGAGAGCCCGGCTAGGGTGCATTCGTCCTTCACCAACTGAGGAACTCCTGGCAAGTTACCTGACTTGGATTCTCCATCTCCTTTTAAATGGATGATGACACTCATGCCTCAAAGTGTTGAGTTGAGGATTAAATGAGATAATTATATCCAGTACAGCACCGGGTTTATGCCAGTTACTCAATAAATGGTTTCAGAAAAGAGACTTTGTAACAACAAATATTAATAATCACAATAACTTTCAGCAAAAGAAACTCCATGCATTTTCCTACCATTCATAATGTAGTTACAGCAAATATAAATAAATAAATAAATTTCTTACTCAAGATTTAGTTGAAAGGATAGGTCTTCTTTTTGTTAGCTTTTTGTTTATTGTCTTGAAATAGTGACAGTACCCACCCATACCATTACCAATGATGCCAGCAGATACAAACTTTGCTATAAACTAGTCTTCTCTAAGCAGACAGAGGAAAATGAGGAAGCTTATTCTCTGAAACATACTCACCCTTCCTCTAGTTGACCCCAGACGTATTAACATGGGGTCTATCGTAGTGGTACAGCCAGGGTCAGGGACTAGCACATAGAGGAAGCCATAACTGAAGACTAAGGGACAACCCTTTCTGATTCTCTCAGCTCAGCGGGGAAGAACCAGGCCGATTAGAATGTGAATAAGTCATAGGATGCTTCCTATGCTTCAGTGGAGTCTAGCAGGTACTATAAACAGTCCAACAGCTAAGAGCATGTTTGACCACATGTTGCATAGGCTCTAGATGCAGAATGCTTTTCTTGGTACACTCTGGCAAGCAGTATGTATCCACATAATTTTCAAGGGTTATTGCAACTGGCTTGAGGACTGCAGTTATCTTGCCTTATTTTTCTCCCCACTGCTTTCTCTCCTTGCCTGTCTTTGCACAGACCAGCAGCCCTCTCTGCATCTCAGATACCTGCAGATCAGTTAAGTCAGGAGTAATAAAGAGGGGCAGAAGTATGTCAGGACCAGGAAGAATTAAGAGATGAACACCAGCATTCTGGGCCCATGGCTGACCTTTATGCTGGGGAAAAATGAGGTCTCTATCCAGATCTCTGGATGTTCTGCTTCACCCCTTCCATCTATCTGCCTGGGTAGGGGCACTTGAAAGTCTTTCGTGGACACAGCTTTTCTGGTTGAGAAACTGGATGCTTGCATCACAACATGAACATCAGTTAGGGCTTAAACATTTACATTTGCAAGCACTGTGCTAAGGAGAGATTAAATTATTTACTGTGCTGTGTAAACTGATTAAATCTTAGTTTGCACCTGTTTATATAGCAGGCGAGGGATTGGTAATCAGAAGTGTGCAAGTTGGGTATAAATCACTGTCACTTGTCACTTGTGTTTACCTAACAGACTGTGTCAGCCTTGTTCTTCCCATGTGGAAAAAGCCCAGTGTTGTAGAGATGGGGCCCTGAAACCCTTTCTAGGACATGAGTGCGTGAAGAAAGTAGGCAGAGGAATCAGCCCACAGAAATCAAGAGCATGCTTATTTTATGCCACTCTACAATAGAGTGGGAGAAAACACAATTACTTGATGGCTAGATTTGCAACTTGTTTACATGACGGAGCAATATATTCAACATCCATGTGTCTTAGATTTTGTCTCCTTATTACAAAGGATAGTAATGAAGTCCAGCAACATTATTTTGCAGCTGATAGTTGTATAATTCACCAAAATCATTGTATAAATGATTAAATTTAGTACATATGCCATACTCTAGCTGTTACTCCTTGCTTATTTCTTTTGTAAAAGAAGTGTAATTTTTTCCAAGTCTTTCCATTTCCTTATAAAGGGTACAATATCATTCTTTCTAATGGAAGAGTAGAATTCAATTGTGTGTACAAATATATATATGTATGTATATGTATACATATATAGTCTGATTTGTTAGTTTTTCTGTCTTTGGGAAGGTAACGGGGTGCCCAGAAAAGGTAGGACAAAGGGTGAATAAATGCAGCAGTGGTCTTCCCTAGGCATTCGATTGAAAATGAACTATACAAGTTGTGGTTGAGGAATGAGGGGAACACTGGGAGAGATCAAGAGAAGGGGGTGACACTATTCAAAAAGAAATGCACTCATTACCTGACTTAAATAACTCATTACCTGACTTGTGTAAATGTATCCCCTTTGTACATCACTTTTACAATTATATATATATATATATATGTATATATATATATGTATATATATACATATGTATATATATACATATATATATATATATATATACATACTAAAAATAAGGAAATGGGCTTGGAAGGTGGTAGAGCACTTGCCTTGTATGCATGAGGCCCTAGGTTCGATTCCTCAGCACCACATAAGCAGGAAAAAAAAGCCAGAAGTGGCACTCTGGCTCAAGTGGTAGAGTGCTAGCCTTGAGCTGAAGAGCTGAAGGACAGCGCCCAAGCCCAGAGTTCAGTCCCCACGACCAGACCCACCCAAAAAAACCAGGAAATGACAACCAAAATATGAGCAGAATGTGTTCCCACCTTCTTTTTCCCAAATCTGTGTTCCAAGAGAACAGAAAGCCACGTGCTGGCTCTGACTTGATCTGAGAGCTCTGTTCCAGATATATCCATTCCACCTGGGGATGGCAGGAAGGCATGTTTGCCTTTGCACAGTGAGTAGCACTCTGCTTCTTGAAAGTCTTCCTCCTGTGTTCTATCATGCTCACACGTCTTCCTTTCTAGCAAAGAGACAGACAGAAGGCAGCTAGTGCACAAAACATCTTCCAGGCACCTGCCCTCAGCCGCATACAACTGCATCCCCCCTCTTAAACTTTCTAGCACTCACCCAAATAGCGCTAAAAAGCTGGGCATCAAAATCCTATCACATGAGCCTTGGGGGAGCATTTTATGTTCAAACCATAATCTTCCTTTGCAGCACTAATAGTATGTGGTATGACACTTGGTGCGGCTACAGTGACCTCTCATGAGAGTAAACCATCACTGGCGTGAACAGCATTTCCCCTGCAATGGACTATGTAGTCAAATTGTGTCGTTCTGTACGTTTTGGTGTGTTGAATGTAGTTTTGACGTTTTATCATGGATTGATTGGACTACAACTGTACTGTTAAATCAAAGGATATCTTTCTATCCAATTGTGACGTCCATGCAGCAATAGTTTGAAAAGCTTCCTATGCCAAAGCAATGTGTAACCAAAATCACTGTTCTAAAGGAAACTTTGTTCTTCTTAAACAATATCTGTCATGAGCTTGTTTTTGTTTTTAAATTTCTTTATTGTTATTGTAAAGGTGATGTACAGAGGGGGTTACAGTAACGTAAGTCAGATAAAGAGTATATTTCTTTGGGAACGTCACCCTTTCCCAGATCTTGACTACCAGTGGTTTTTTTAAAGAAATCCTAGAGTAAACTTCCATCTATTTTCAAAATTACTGTATCGGCCCTTTTGTATGGCAGATTTTGGCATGTCATTTTTAGGATTCTTATTTTGAAGGTAATAGAGAAAATACAAATAGAACTAGAACCAATAAGCTTGCAAAATGTCATGGATAAGGAAGCTTTTACCTTTTTACAATGTATAATACACACACTTTCTTTTAGACTCTTTCGATTTTCTTCTATGTAATTTACTTCCACATGCACATCAACATTAATCATTCCTTTGTAATTTCATTAGCCTGACTTCCTAGGAAGCTAAAATAAATGTGTGTAACTTATATTTTATCAAAGAGACCATATTATATTCTCGCTTATCATTCATGGCTGCTTTTTCTCATTACATGTTATCTTTACCTGTGAAGGTTAGGTTAACCTCATTAAGGCCCATAATTAATTTAGCTTCTAAAGAAAATACTTCAGACTTCTCACTTACTTAGACATTTTCTCCTTCCCTGCATCATTCCTGAGAATGCCATCAGATGATATAGTAGTCAGATCTTCTTGAAGGTAGTTGCGAATAGCCATGCTTTTTATTTTGACTTGAACTCTGGGCTTGGGCACTCTCCCTGAGCAACTTTTGCTCAAAGCTAGCACTCTACCACTTATGACACAGAGCCATTTCTGGCTTTTTCTGTGATAAATTGGACATAAGATCCCCATGGACTTTTCTCTTAGTATGTACTTTTTCAATGCACATAAAAACTATTTTAAGTTCTTTTTTTTTTTTTTTGTCTGTTGTGGGGCATGAACTCTGGGCCTGGGCGCTGTCCCTCAGCATTTCAGCTCAAGGCTTGTGCTCTACCACTTGAGCCACAGCACTACTTCTGTTTTTTCTAGTGGTATGTTGGAGATAAGAGTCTCATGGACTTTACTGCCCAAGATGGCTTTGAACCATGATCCCCAGATCTCAGCCTCCTAAGTAGCTAGAATTACAGGTGTGAGCCACTGGCACCCAGATCATCTAAGTTCTATAAGCACAATTGTAGATCAAGACTGGGTTCAGTAAGCCTTAAATCACAATTACTTAATTTTGAACATACTTTTGGCTAGTGAAAGCCTTCAGTAGAACTCTGTCTGATCTAATTTCAGGAAAGAACCTGGATATGTACTTGACCCATCAATACACACACTTAGATTAGTGTAGCAGAGAGTTAAAAATGTAGGTGTTGGTGTCTATTCTATCGGTTTGTTGACAATTATGGTGGCAATGATTACTTGTTGTGTGCCATGTGCTAAGTATTATATATACATATATGTATATATATCCATGTATTTCTCATGGCAATAATATATTTTATTATAAAATTTTAGTAAAAATTTCTGTAGTAATGCAATGCCTTTTTGTATATTATTTTTGTATATTCTTATCCCCCAGTGCAGATGAGAATACCGCAACTCAGAGTATGCTATAGCCGTCTCATGATCATTCAGACAACAGAAGGCAAACACGAGTTTTGAACCATCCTAACTCAAAAGCCTAGGCTCTTGGTTTGCAATACTTTTTATCTTAAATATTTCAAGCCATTTCTCTGGACTTCTTTTCCCTTTTTGTAAAATAAAACCTTGAATGCTTATACTTCTGAAAATCTGCTCTACTATACTTTTTAGCAAATAGAGCTTTATTAGATCTTCTTTTTTTTCTTTTCATAAAGAAAACAAATTTGTTTTCTTTTAGAATTAATGGAGCTTGCCTACGTGGCCCATGTCCAATGCCTTGTACTGCATAGGGTATAAAGAGAAGTTGTCCTAATTTAGATAGGCATGGTGCTGCATGCTTGTAAGCCCAGCACTCAGGAGGAAGAGCTAGGAGGATCATAACTTTGAGACTATCTTAGGCTACCCAGTGGAGACTATCTAATAACAAAGCAGAAACAACCAACTATTGACACAAATCAAAAGACTGTATAGCACATTGGCTTAACACTTTGGAGGTAACTGACATAATTTATTAACATGAGACAAAAAAATCAGTGATTGTAATAAATACAAATATTGTGCACTTCAATGCTAGATTCTTAGAAAGCATTTAGAGAACTAGAATAATTCTTAGATAAGTATTTGTCTAAATAAACAGAATTTTATTTTCTTCATTGGCTGTGTTCTGGTGACTTATTCTCCATTCATTTAAAAGAGAAAGGGATCTAGGTTTCCTTTGAAAATAGGATACTAGGAGCCGGGCGCTGGTGGCTCACGCCTGTAATCCTAGCTACTCAGGAGGCTGAGATCTGAGGATCGCGGTTCAAAGCCAGCCTGGACAGGAGAGACTGTGAGACTCCTATCTCCAATAAACCACCAGAAAACCGGAAGTGGCGCTGTAGCTCAAGTGGTAGAGCACTTGCCTTGAGCTGAAGAGCTGAGGGACAGCGCCCAGGCCCAGAGTTCAAGCCCCACAACCGACAAAAAAAAAAAAAATAGGATACTAGGTACATTTTTGAGATTTATGGACTTGAGTTTAGAAATTACACATTTTCACTAAAATTTCTAAAGAATTATTTTAGTTAAACTAAAAGAATTTCTTTCATTCAAGATTTATATCCTGCTTACCTAATTATACAAGCTTTGGAGTTAGTGAGATGTAAATTTAAATCCTAACTCTGCTATATGTTAGTTCTTGGATGTTAGTAAGTCACTGATATATAGTGAACATTATTATACTTATTTGCAAAGTGGAGATAATAAGAGTACTTACAAGTTTTTGAGAATTAAATGTGTCAAAATGCTAAAGAAACCTTCTGGCCACCACCAGCATCATGATTATCATCATTACTACCCCTACCCATCACCATTATTATCACCACCATTACTGATAGACTACTGCCCACAGCACCACCACCTCCTCACTACCAATACCCCTCCATCACTATCATCACTATCACTGCCATCACCACCTCCAACAGCATCAGGATCATTATCAACGGTTATCACTAGCATGATCTTCAGCAGATGAAGGGCATTTATAAATTAACTTGTACTTACTGGATTGGATTTCTGACATTAAACATTTAAGAATAAATAGTATCAGCTATGATGATTTTGTTTTTTAACAGTGGCTGTTTTCTCCTCTTTGTAGTTGGTTCTTATATTCTAGAACAATAACTTAGAATTCAAAGGAAGAGGGTACAGGTCTTTGATTGCTAGATGGGAAAGTAATTGTCCCTTCTTAAATAAAAGACATACACATCCCAGCACAAAGTTCATTAAGAGAAAAAATGTACTTTCCTCTTTCAGTTAGACCCCTCTATATATGTTTTATATTAAGCCCTGGTCAAGTCACTGAGTTGTACACATTCTACAGTAGCTGTAAGTAGATCATAGAAGGAATAAAGTGGAGGAAAGCAATCTAAACAAACGTGAATATACATCTGGACATACTTTAATAAGTAGGGTAGCAAATGAAGTTAGGCTCATCTGGAAGGCAAGTCACCAAAACAGGTCTTAGACATATGATGTCAATATTTAATTTCCCCTTCTTTTTGGACAATAGCTCAAACCTCTGAAGTTCCATTGGTTTTATGCGACCATAGTAAGTGGCATGAGGGCTAGTTGGCCAATGAACCAAAAACATGTAGCAAGGTAATACTAAAAGTTAAATATTCTGGATTTATATCTTCTAAAAGTTGCTAAAACAAGCTAGTGACACACATATTGTGTGCATATGTATGTGACTAGCTGCCAAACCTTTATACCTGTTTGCATGTATGCATATGGTACATTCATAGATCCATGCATAAGTATGTGTGCATTATCTATGATCTTCCAAGGAAGGGAAACATTGATCTCTGTATGCTCATGCACCTGTAAGAAATACAAATTTGTTTTCTGTCCATTAAGACTTTGTCTGACTTTATAATTAGCAGTTAGAGTAAATACATTCAAAGTTTGTCCTAGGAATACACAACTCTCCTGCCATTGTAGGATAATGTGAGCTTTGAGCGAATGTATTGCAACTTCTTTTTTCCCCTTCTTTTTTATTTTAATTTAATTTTTTCATTGTGAAAATACTGTACAGAGGGGTTACAATTACATGGGCAAGGTAATGAGTACATTCTTTATCAAGCATTGTTGCCTCCTCCTTTGTTTACCCTTCCCATCCCTTCCCATTTCCACCCCCTCCCCCAAGTTGTAAAGTTCATTTTTTGACATAACGTCTTGTACTCGTATTGTTGCAATGGGGCCACCTGTATCCCTATTTAAACAATTTGTTTTTTCCCTTACCCTCCACAAATTATACCAACATCAAATACAGTGAAAGCAGGGGTTATACTGTGGGGAGGGACATACAGAACAACAAAGAAATCATCTTATAAATATGTTAGAAATAATCGCAAGAAAGAAAAAACATTTGAATCTTTATCTTGGGGTTCATTTTAGCTAACATCAACTTATCTGACCGTTTCTGCTTGTCTCAAACATATACTAGTAATTGCAAATAAGGGAAACCATGGGACATATGTTTCTTTGTCTGGCTTACTTCACTGAATATAATTTTTTCCAAGTCTTCCCATTTCTTAACAAATGGGGCAATGTCATTGTTTCTGATGGAGGCATAGAATTCCATACCACATTTTCTTGATCCATTCATCCACTGAGGGACATCTGGGTTGGTTCCATATCTTAGCTATGGTGAATAATGCTGCAATAAACATCGTTGTGCTGCTAGCTTTAGTGTGGTCTTGTTTGTGATCATTTGGGTAAATGTCCAAAGGTGGGATTGCTGAGTCCTAGGGGAGCTCAACGTGGAGTCTTTTGAGGAACCTCCATTCTACTTTCCAAAGTGGTTGAACAAGTTTACACTCCCACCAACAATGCAGTAGGGTTCCCTTCTGTCCGCATCCCCTCCAGCATCTGTTGTTATTAGAGTTCTTTTTTTTCAAAGTATTCAATGTATTAATATTAGAAAACAAAAATATTTTACCACATCTAGTTACAGATGCAAAATTTCTGAACAGTAACATAAGAATCAAGTAAGATAATTGACTGAGATTTTATCTTAACCAAGCTCTCAGTCTATTTACATTCTTTGGCTTATATATACTCTTTATTTATAAAATCTAAATACTCAGGTATTGTGAAAAAACAAGCAGTTGGTTTGCATTCATCATAAGTGATGAATGATGAATTCACTGAACACCACATGATTTGGGAAAAGAATATAAAATGCCAAGATGTCTATCAATAGATTTGTTTGGGTATAACCTGATTTGATTATCTAGAATACATGTACATGACACATACATAATTGGGTTGTTATTAAAACATTAGATGAAGAATTATTCTGTATTTATAGAACACTGTGATTTCAAATATAACATATTTAAAACTCTAAATCATGGACATAGATTATTATTACTTAGAAAAATAATCTATTGATGTATGAATGCATTGCTAATGGGGACTGTTTTGACTAGTTACTCATCAGCCTCTAAGCCAATTGCTTGATTCCTTTTTATTTTTTAATTTTTTTTAATTTTTATTTTTTTGTGAACATACTGTACAGAGGGGTTACAATTACATGGGCAGGTTAATGCGTACATTTCTTATCAAGCATTGCAGCCTCCTCCTTTGTTTACCCTTCACATCCCTTTCCCAGCCTCCCCCCCAACCCCTCCAATCCCAATCCTTCTCCTTCCCCCCCCCAAATTCCCCCCCCCACACCAACATTGTAAAGCTCATTTTCGACATGACAACTTGTACTTCTTATTGTTGCAACAGGTCCACCTGTATCCTTAAACGACTTGTTTTTCCCCATCTCCTCCACAAGTTATACTGACATCAAATATAGTGAAAGCAGGGGTTATACTGTGGGGGAGGGACATATGAAGCTACAAAGAGATAATCTTATAAATGCGTTAGAAACAAATTGTATTGCAACTTCTTTTGATTTCATAGAATGAAACTCTGCTCAAAGCCTTGGCCATGCAAATTTACACCTGGGTAGAGGCCAGCTCACTGCTACAGGCTTTGCAGGGCTGGCAACTGGCATACAGATCCTCACTTCAAACACATCACATGCTAGACTTGTAGATGTCCTTGTAACCTCAAATCCTAAGCTACAGGGCATCTTATTAGATAACTCTCTGTGGTATGTTGATTGAAAATTTTTCTATTAACTGAAAACAAATCTTGACTAGGAGTTCTTTACCTATAAACTAATAAGACTTTCCTTAAGCCGTAACTTTACACCCTGATGCTTTCTTATTTTTTTCCAGCCTCTTGCTCTGCCTGTGTTTCAGGCTCTGCTAACACTTTCTTTAGCCTAATGTGTGAGCATGTGGTTGGTGATCTTGCCATTGCTGTCTAATGATGGGGTCAGGCCAGGCCAAACTGATTCATAAACTGCCTCCCTGTGGGTTTCTGGGTGTGACAGAAATATGAAGAACTAAGTAGGGTGGGAACACTGAGTAGAATGTTAACATCATGCACTCATCACACACAGTGAGGAGAGAAAGAGAAGACAGATAGACAAAGAAGCAGAGAGAGAGAGATGGGTAGATAGGTGAAAGAGTAGTATGGGGCTGAGTAGATCCTTTGGTCATCAGGGAGAATGATTTCTGCTGCTTGGTAAGCATGTAGCATTAATTGTGGTACTGGTTTAAATACACTAACTTACATGATCTTCTAATGAGGCTGTTAAGAATGCATGATCGCTCCTATTTTTCAGATAGGAAAAAGGAGGACAAGAATTTATTTCAAGCTAATGATTTATAAAGAGGCCAGGCTGTAGTTCTAGCATTAATTTTATCTCACAGCATGTGGTTTCTGCCACTCAGACACATGTATTTCCTGAAGAGAATCACCTGGTGCAACCACTAAAAGCTTGCTGAAGGGTCACTGTGACTTCTGCCTTCAGACAGGAAAAACTGACCAAGAAAATGGTCTTCATCCATTTTCTCTTCAGCCCACATCAAAGGATGTAATGTCAAGGTGGTGGATGAGTGAGTTCCTATGTGAGGTGTGTGTGTGTGTGTGTGTGTGTGTGTGTGTGTGTGTGTGTGTATGCACACATGCATTCACTAATGTACCTTTGTATACTTCCAATCACATTTCACTTTGAGTGGAATTAACCAACAGAGATACAATTATGCCTTGAAGAAAAAAATACCTATGCTGAAACTTGAATATAGACAAAAGATTACTCAAAAATGAGAGAACTTGGAAGATGGGATGAGCATATATAGTTCATGGTCCTTCTCTGAACCTTTATTTTCCATTGGACTCAATCTAGGCTCTCTTCCTGAACTAAGTGAGTCCTTCCTATTACAGAGGGAAAAAGTAGTGAGAGAAAGAGAATGGTTCACTTTGCTAACACTTTGTCAAATCTTGAACAAGCATTACTTTAATACCTCTATGATCTTACATACATACTTGTTCTTGCAAGCTACCATGTCTATCTTCTCCTTCTCAGACTATGAACATGCCTCAGAGTGTTTTGTTTTGTTTTTATCTGATAATCCTTAACATCTTTAGGAAGTGTTGGATGTTCCTTTTGGATTTCCATATATTAATAACTTTGCACTATAACAGAATTTCTATTTGATTCTAAAATGGAAAGACTTAAAGCAGTACACAGGGATGTTTTAAGTGCTGAATGACTAATTGCTGAATGCACATATGAACTGACAGATAATTGAATGGTATAAGATAGTGAAGATGGTTTCTTTGTTTTAGGTCCAATTAAGCCCTGCTTTTGTGTGCAATCTCAAGTTCCTTAAGCATGTACCAATAGGAATTCATACTAGGATTCTGAGCAATAATTGTAGTAAATTTTCTGCATGTTAGGTTTAAATTTTGCATACATTGGAGAAACTAGCTAGTTTACTCTATGGAGTGTTACTCCAGAGAGTGTTACTCTGGAGAAAGGACCAGAAAATCATGGAATGGGATGTTGTGAGAGTTGTTGAACTTAAAGCGAGGCTAGCTGAGGTACACTGGGGAAATGGAAGATGGAGAAGGAACCCTAAATTGTGGCATTCAAAGGTAGTGACAGAGTGTAATTACACCTATCAGTCTGGATATCTATGCTTTAGCAGCATAAATTCCAAAGACAGAAAGGAAGAGTTAGACATATAAATAGAACAAACAGCCCCTGTACTTTGAGGCATTAGCAAGTTGTTCACTCTGACAGATGGGCACTGTTTTGCTTGGGAAGAGAGTTTACTAATGGAGCATTTTGGTTTGAATTAAAGAAGAAAGGAAGTCCAAAACCAATATGTCTGTTTCGATGATCCTGCTGATACTATTTCTTTCCTAGAAGAAAGGGATGGGGCAGGCCATCAGGATGCTTGGTGTTTCAGAGCAGAGTAACTACGGTCAGCTTTGGACTATGAAGCCTGAAGTCTGCCTTCTGTCTTTTAAGGATACTGGCCTGAGAAACAGGCCTACAATTGGTTAGGAGGAAACTTGGCACGGAATTTGGAAGTGATGAGGGTAGGAGAGAGTTCTAGATCAATACTGCTGAAGGTTTTAAATGTATAGGACTCACTCAGGAGAAACTTCTTAAAATTCAGATTCTGAATATGTCAATCTGAGGTAGATCATAAAATTTATTTCTTAGAATGATTCCAATACTACTGGGATATGATGTTAGTAGTAAGGGGCCAGACTGTATTTTGAATAAAGAGACTGTTTAGTTTGGGTCCATAAACTGACTCTGTAGCAGAAAAATACACTTGGCCAATGAATACTTTAGTATTTACCTCTAGAGAAATAACACTGCTTCCTCTTCTTCTTAAAGCTCCTGTGTAGAACAGGACAAGTGCATCCGTGCAAGGGAAGGCAATTTATTTGCAGCTTCATTTCCAGGAGTAGAAATGCTTTTATGTTATAATGCCAGCATTGGTAGCAGAATGAACATAATATATTGACTTGTTGATTACCTTCTGGCAAGTGGCTTTAAGTTTCTAAACCTTAATTATCTCATATATATATTACCTCATTTATACATTCATTGAAGAAAATGTATTAGCACCTACAAAGTACAGAACATTGTTCTTGGAGCTGAAGACAAAGTCTATCATGTCATCATCCTGATATTACAGTAGGGGTGAGGCTGTTAATGAACAAGTAGAACCAATAAATAAATACATTATAGACTCTACAGTCCATTACAAAGATGTTTTATTTTTTAAGTGAGGAGGTAACATTAGGAGATGAGAAAGAAGAAAAGTAGGGCAAACAGAGGGAATGGTACCTAATTCCTATGGTAGGGAGGATACTGGTTTGTACTTGGGCACCAAAGTTAGCATGGACTAAGTATATTAAAGAAGGCAAATATGAAACAGAATGAAGTCACAGAACATAGGATCCTACTTTGTGGAGCCTCACTGGGCTAACATGCTAAGTTTGAGTTTATTTATTTATGTATGGACGTATTTATTTAGCAACCAGAAGCACTCCAAGTGTTCTCTACAGGAAAATGACCTCATCTAATTGATTCACTTATTTTTTTTAATGTTCTGTCCAGCTGAGGGGAACGGAAGAGATGTGAGGATTTCAGAAATATTTGAGGTGTGAAATTGATGTGAAATTGCTGGCTGATGGAGGTTGTGAGAGCATAGGGGGCTTAGGAACAGGTAAGACTAGGAGAGAGTAGACCAATGCGCCGTTCTGAATTCTAAAGTTGAGCAGCACTGCCCATGGTGAGGCCTTCTAATGATGGTGATGACTGAGGAGCTACATATATAGAGATACGGGAACCAATGATTCAGATAATACTCCCTATCACACAAATTGGGTGTGAGGATCAAATTGTATAGATACATATTTTTGTACATAATGACTAGGACTTAAATGTTATATACCTTAGTTTATTTTTTCTGTGCTTATTACTATTCACAAGGGAATACCCATCAGCGACACCAGATGCCCTTGAATGGCAAAGACATGATAATTCCTTCAGACTCAACAAATCATCCTTTTTATTTTCTCCAGTGAAAAATAAATATTACTTTTGAAAAGCCTTCAGTGGTGATAGAAGGATGGGGTAGACTCATGTGTGCCTCAAGCAACATCAATCAAATTTGCAGCCAAGTTTTGATTACAAGATCTTTATTTCTGGCAATGATGTAAGAAGCAGAAAAGGCACAGCTGGATTTTCAGCACGAGGTGGATACCACAAGTTCTGGAAATTGGAAAAGGCACCTTCTCACTTGGAAATTGTGGTGATTTGTCTGGAGAAGTTTGAAGGAAAATAAATGCAAACCTAACACCAACTCCAACTTCTCATAATGCTACTTACAAAGTAAGAAATCATAGAGTAAGATCACTCAGTTAACAACCCCAGCCAGAAAGCTAAATGCTCATCAAAGACCAAACAGGATGACCGCAGATTTGTTAGGAGAATGGTCTTGTTCTGGTTTCTACACTTACGGCTTTTTACTAGCTAAGGAACAAAAAATTTTTGATGTTTCAACCTGATTGCATATAAAAACTAATGGCAAGTTTAACAATAGAGTCTAGACTGGGGATATAAGTCAGTGGTAGAACACATCCAAGGTTCTGGGTTTGTACTGCAAGTAAGAGACAGAGAAAAAGAGAGGGAGAAGAGATGGGCGGGAAGAGAAGGGAAAAGTGGGGAGAAGAAAATGGAAGAGAACAGAAGGGAGAAAAAAGAAAATGGAATTCTGAGGCAGCCCCAGATTTGGTTCAGTAGACATGACAATCTAGGTTTTCAAAAATAGTTGTGATAAAAGTCTACAAATTCCAATAGGAAACAATTGGTTAAGTGGTGGAGATGCTATATTTTAAATTGAAAACTGTGAAAGTGTAGAGGATAGATAGGCTTTAGTAGAATATGTCAATTGAAAGGTGCTTGGAATGGCCTTTCAGAGAAGACCTGGAATCTCTGTTCTGGTAAGGAACTGTATGTGTGCATTGTCACCATTCTTTAAATTGTTTAGCCATTCATCTTATGAATTTAGAGTCTCTTGGCTCTTGATTTATACAAATAATAACTTTAAAGAAATGTAAGGTAAGAATTCAACAGCATTAAACTAGGAGAAAGGTAAAGATATCTGCATTTTAGTAGCACCACTGAAGATCAGAGTCCTGACACTGTTCTCTCTTAGTCAGATTAAGTGTCTCTAACAGAATAATGTGAGCTTGTTGGCTTAAACAACAAACATTTATGTCTCCCAATTACAGAATTTGTAAAGCCCAAGATCAATTGAGAGCACTCTTCTCAATTTTCATGCCTTTTATTTTCTCTGTGAGTACAAAGAAGGAAAACTCTTGAGTCTCTTCTTTTAAGAGCACTAATTCCATAAAAAAAGGCTCTATCCTGATGACTAGCTTACCACCAAACACAATCACACTGGGAGTTAGGAATTTCACATGAATTGAGAAGAAAGAAGAACTATTCAGTCCATATCACTAGGTAAGCCTATCACTAAGCCTGAATTAGGCTTCAGTCGGCTCCAGGGTCTTTCCAAGGAAACCAAATCTCTTGAAACCAGAAATAATCACAAGTGCTCTGATTTTGTGTGATAACTGCAATCCATTTTGAACAAAATGGCCAGAGGAGCTCATGGCATTCAAGGGCAAAAGTCTATTCTATAATCTCAGCTTCATTCCCTAAGTGAATATCTACAGGTGTGTACATCAGAAACATGTTCTTGGACTCCAAGAAACCAGCCAAGTGCCTTGAGAGCTGTTTAATGATAGGACTTCAAGAGAGAGGTGACATGTGTAATAACTAGAATATATTTATAAATGTACAAGTTAATCCAATGGATAACAAAAGACAAATAATTACACTTGGACATGATTAATTAAACAACATCACACAGTGAGAACACAGGAGGATATTCTTAGGAGAGGACCATAATGGCTCAATGTGCATATGACCATAGAAAAGGATGCATATCAAAATGAACTTCAAGAAATGGAAACGAAAGGTTTATTTATTGTACTGCTTGCAGTTATGTCTTTCTTCTTTCCTTTGGTTTATTTCCTGTTGTCACTGTTTTTGATTTCTGTGTCCATTGTCTTCTAGGTAAGTTTACCTGACTTGGGGAAGGGAATGGGAATCACAGAAATAAACAGTGGGACAAAGGGTGTACCAATGCAACACTAATACTCACTAGAAACTGTTGGAAATAAACTTTACAACTTAGAGGGAAGAAGATGGGGGAGGGATGTGGGAGAAAACGAGGGAGGGGTAACACAGTTTTTTTTTTTTAAAAAGATACTCATTACCTGACTTGTGTAATTATAACCCCACTCTGAACATCACCTTTACAATAAAATTTCAATGAATGAAAATGGGAGAGAGGTGAAAACTATGAAAAATCTCTAGAGAGATCACTGTATAAGACCATTTTCATTACAAGGGAGGAGAAACTGTGAGGAGATTCCACAAGGTAGAGTGGAATAGAGAAACTCCTGTTGAAGGGAAATAGGATCTCTCTCCTCCCTCTATCTACAAGCCTTCCCTCTCTGGTCCAAGGACCCTTGCTTTTGGGCTGAAGTGCATGGCTTATCACATTGTCTGGGCATCACTCAAAACATTCAAACACGGTCTTCTTTATTCCAGTTTGATTTGTCTACCCTCACCCTGAGGTTATTAAACTGGCAAGGAAATATATGAAATCAGCATTCTTGAATATGTTCCTCACTGGGAAGGGCAAGGGAGGACTATTTCCATGGTTGAAGTGTTCTAACCAATTCAGAGAAAAATACCACATGAAGTAAAAATATTATCATCCTGGCCAAGGAAGGGTTTCCTTTATAACCATGCTGACATGCAAGGATTTTACAGCCTTGCCTTCTCCCGGGTGTCAGTGGTATTGCCTACTCTCTCCATCTGGGGGCTGTTGATTCGACAGAAGCAGAGGAAGGATTTCATCTGTGGGATGTGGAAGAAAGGAGAGAGTCCCTGGGAGGGTTTAAACTCTGCATTGTGAAGTAAGCCTCATGTGGCAAAAGAATTGTAAAGCCTTCACGGACATAGATTTGACAAGGTATTTTTAAGTAGGACTTTCTTGAGTAGCAGAAGCCACATACCAAAGAAAATGTAGTGTGCTATTTCATTTCTATAAATTTCAAGAACAAAGAAAGCTAATCCAGGTTGTGAAAGTGCCTATAATAGAATACTTTATGTTGTGGGAGATTTTACTGAGAAGAATCACAAAGAGGAATGTTGAAGAGCTGAAATTGTTCAGGATCTTGGGCTCAGCAATATTACCAAACTGTATTCACATACAAAATCCCTCAGGCTCTATACTAATGTGTATTTTGATATGTCTAATTAAGTATTCACTTCAAAAACTGTAAACCAGTCATCTGTTTTTCTGCTATACTTACGGATGTAGCATGTGGCACTGGCACAAAAGGCATCTGGGATGTTCTAGAAGATGGAGATGCTGTTAATGACCCCGGAAAGAATTAAAGAACACCAGAACAGTCAAGTGACACAGAAGGATCTTAGGTTCTGTCACGAAGCAGACATAGAGCATAATCTACATCCTGCCTATGGGTTTTTGATTAAGCTTTACATTTCAGTATTTGCTAAAATATGAATAATAACATTTGCCTTTAAATGCTCTTTGAAGGAATCAAATATGTAATGTGCACAGGATTTTCCCCTCAAATAATTGGAAATATAGCTCAAAAATGATATTTATTGTTAATAAACAGTAGACATGTGGCAACAAAGACTATGATGCTAAAACATCCTAGTTTTAAATATTTTTATCCTAAAATAACTCTTGAAAATAAAAGTTGGCTTTTAATAATTGCCTAATTATATAAATAATATAATATATAAACACTATATATAATACCATATATTATGATTTATTATGTATGTAACATTTCATTTATTTCTAAGTAGGTATTATTAACATGTTAAGCTATTAAAGTATTTTTTGTTCTTATTAAAACTATTTGAAATCAGAGACAACTCCATGATTCAGATCTTGGAAAAAACTTAAAATCTTTCTGTGTATTTCTTTATCTACAAAGTAGGAATAAAAACATGACTTTATTAGGAGTGTTTTGATTAATCAATTTATTATGAGGCAATCTCTTTCAATATGCCTGATGATGTTAATTTCAGATCAGTGATTCAATTTAGCAAATATTTACTTAATGTCCAAAGTAAGCCAGATATTATTTTAGATTCCGAGAATTAAAAACATTAAGACACATCTTCTACCTTGTAGAAACTTCCAATCTAGTGGCAAAGACTGATGTGCCCATCTCTAGAAAACAGTATGACTAATGTAAATAGAGTAAGATATTAGAACACTGGGCAAACACACAAATCAGGGCACAATGGTCAGTGAGAAGTCTGCATAGGATGGTGGTCTCATCTAAATTCTGAAGAGAAATCATGGCATATGAAAATGGCAATTTAAATCCACCAATGCTGTAATGGCCAAAAGGTTATTTATTATTTGAGAAGTGCAGTTGTGTCTGTAACCACAAGAGTCTGAATCAGGACTGGGCTCTTACAACAATAAAACTGGAAGGTACCTTCTCTCTGCAATGAGTCAGAAGGGAATGGAATGGAATTCCATCCACCTTAAACAGCTTCTCTGGAGTCCATGTGTGTACACCAGAAGGAGGGGCAATTCTTTCAGGGCAGTATTGAGTCATAACTGCTTTAGAATCTGTGGAAAAGTATGAAAACTTTTCCAAGGAAAAATAAGCATGTAAATATACAAAAACAATTGTAGTAACCTCAGGGAGATTATTGCCCTTCCAAAGGATAGACTGAATCTGTTTTAAAACAATACTTGTACCGCTGCACCATTCTCCTCCTTGAAGAACCAACAGATATTAGAACAACATTATTGTCACAGCAACAGAGTATCTGTGTAACAATTTTTCTATCCTCTATACTCCCTAGCATTTTCCAGTGTACTTGCATGTGAGATTTCTCCAACATGAAACTGAACTATAAATAGATGCTTCGGAATTTCTCATAATCTTTTGGGAGAGATTTTTCAAATACTATTATTGCTAATCAATAGTCATGATTATTTTTCGTTTCTTAGCTTCAAGTTCAAAGTGGACTGATAGGACTTTTGGCTTAAATGAACTATTTGTCTATCTGCTGATTTGCCTATCTTCCTCACATATTTCTGAGAGAGAATCCAGGCTTCTCTGACGGTGGGTCTATTTTGTTTTATGTCTTATCAGTAAGTTCCTGAATATACAGTGCCTGGAAAGTGGAATCTGGAATCAAGGCAGTTGCAGCCCTGTGGTGTGTGAGCCTCTATCACCTGTTTTCGAAGGCATGTATGAATGTACCAATGGCTTCAATCTGGACAGTCAGTGTGTACTCCACTGCACCCAGGAAAGCGAAAGGGTAAGGAAGGCTCCTTGAGCTTTGCTTTGGATCAAGCTGTTCTTGGATCTTGGCAGCACCAAGAATGCTAAGTAGAAATTATCTGAAAGGATCCCAACAGACAGGACTTTACTCAATTGGGATTCTAACTGAGGATGTTGATATTATCACATAGGGAACTCAGCTAAGAGACCATGTTTTTGGAATATTTTCTCCCCATCTGAGAACATTTTGGGGGAAAATAAGAATCTGGTGAATAGGAGACTGGTACATCCCAAATAATACTAGAATCCTCATTTGGTAAAAATATCTCCTCTTACCAGTGACCACTGATTTAACTTGGCTAGCACTGCTAGTTTTATACTTTATTATTATTTTTAATAGAACAGAATCCTGAGCAGAAACACAAATTCCTCAGCAGGGTTGAAAGCACTCTTGGACTATGATAATCCCTAGGATTTTGGCACACAAGTATCAAATGAAAACCACAGCCTTATCACAGTTGTGTGACTAAAATCAGTTTTTGTGATTTTTAAGAATCTTTTTCAGCACTACACAAACACATGAGACAGGAAATCAAGCAGACTTCCTAGGCAAAGACCAATGACCTTGACTATTCCTTTGGCATATGTCTCTAACTTTGTGCCTAGCACTCCAAGGTAAGCATTGTAGATATGAAAGGAATATGCCATAAAATGACACCATGAGACATCAAACACATCCATCTGCACAGATTGGTTAAAGACCAAGGAGCTGGCCAGATGGAGTTTCCAAACTCTTATTTCCTTGGGTTTTTGTTAGTTTTTACTACACTGTGGTCTAGATAGAATATGCTTTGTGTTTATTGGGGCTGTGAAGCCAAGAGTTACACAAGCCAGCAAACATGCGGAGAAAAAAAATTAACCTTTGCTGAGATCAAAAGCAACTGTGCTGTGTTTGTTCCAACAGAAAGGCAAAAACACACCTTGAAGAAAATTATGAATTTGTTTCAATGGAGGTAACTTATCTTGGAAAAAAAATGTGCTACTTGCCATAGGCAGTATTTGTTTAAGAGTGTGAATCAATTAATATGAAATAATACCACATAGAGGATGAGGGAGGGGTGACACTGTTCAAAAGAAAATATACTTGTTACCCGATTCATGTAACTGTAACCCCTTGTTCATCACCTTTACAATAAAACATTTTTAAAAATTAAAATAAAAAAAATACCATCTCTAGAAGTCTCCCCAAAATAGCTCAAAATATATAGAATATGGCCAATAGCTCATCATAGGTTTATATCTAAAGAAAAATACATTGCTGAAAAATATCATTCATAGTAAAGTTGTTCATGATTTCTTCCCATGGAAACAGTATGAAGTTTCTTTCTTTCTTTCTTTCTGCTATTTCCAACACCAAGTTTTTCAATAAAATTTTTCTTCCTTCCCCTCCCTCCCTCCCTCCCTCCCTCCCTTCCTCCCTCCCTTCCTCCCTCCCTCCCTTCCTCTCTCCCTCCCTCCCTTCCTTCCTTCCTTCCTTCCTTCCTTCCTTCCTTCCTTCCTTCCTTCCTTTCTTCCTTCCTTCCTTCCCTCCTTCCCTCCTTCCTTCTTCGTTCCTTCTTTCCTTTCTTTCTCTTTTCAAGCTCTGGGTTTGAATTTGGGGCTTCACACTTGCTAGGCAGGCACTGAACTACTGTCAGCTATTTTTGCATTCATTGGTGTTGTGCGATGGGATGTCCCTTTGTATCTGAGCCAGCCTGAATTGCCATCCCTTCCTTGCACAAATCATAGGTGCACACCACCATGCCCTGTGTTGGGGGAGATGAAGCCTCACGATATTTTTGTACTTTTGTTGCTGTTTTTGCCCAGGGTGGCCTTCTGTCATAGTTCTTGGATTTCTGTTTAAGAAGAAGCTGAGTTTACAAGCTTGGTCCACTATGTTTGGCTCAGTAAAGTCTGTTAGAACAAGTACTAGAAACGGACGCACATTACCCTTTAATCACACCACCATTTCCCGCTTTACATAATGTAGTTTAAAGACAATAATGGAAATGAGCTTTCCCTTTTATATTCCTAGATTCCTATCCTCTGCAATAAGGATGGAAAATGGACTCAGGAGTTCAAGTTGTGTGCAAATCTGCAAGGGGAGTGCCCACCACCACCCTCAGAGCTGAATTTTGTGGAATACAAATGCGAAGAAGGATATGGAATTGGTAAGGACTGGAAGGGCAGGCTGGAGTCAGGTCAAAAGCCATCCTTACATTAAGCCTGCCATGGAATCAGTGTTTTCTCTGAGGAGAGAACAGGAACACAAACTGACTCTACTTCAATAAGAAGGAAATTTGTGGCAAATTTGTTCTTTTAATTGTTCCACTTATATATGATATCCATATCACCACTAAGTCATCTGGTCATGTTACCAGAGTTGAGAGCGGTTCAGTTTGTGGCAAGAGAGTAGCTCCAAGACGAAAGTTAGGAACATGAAGCCACGTCCACTTGTGTGTTGAGTTCCTCCTTTCTCTCTGTAGTTGTTACTAGCTCAGAGTGTTGCTGAGTCAGGCAGGTTGAAACTGTTCTTACTGGTGCTTCTCTTCAGCCATTAAGCTCTATAAGGGACTACGCTCCAAAGCCTATGGGCATTTGCCTACTTCAATCATTGCAATGGCAGGTCTTTGTGGCTCAAGTTCACTTAAAGAAGTGTTGATCCAATTTAGCCTATGCTGGTACTCAGCATTGTAGCAAATAATATGAAATACTGTGCTAGTACTTGTGACTTCTGCATAGCATTGGCAAGGCAAAACATGACAGCACATTGAAAGCTGTGTAATACCGATAAATATAATTTATGTTAATTAGAATATTTATTCTTTCTGAAATGGTTCTTTACTATGTTTAAAGTGTTCTGCATTATATATAATATCTTGTGACTGGTGAATCAAGAGGTTCCCTATATCTCTTGTTTTATGTTTCATGAACAGATTCTCATCCTTAGAACCATCAAGTATTACATAAGAATACCAAATGTTTACATATCCACAGTCTTAAAGAGTGATGTAATTTCTTTATTACAAAAGTTACCTAGAAACATACAGCTAGGAAATGCTGAGAAGCGTGGCTAACATCACATCAATAGATGAAGGAGTAGCAAACCCTGAGACTATGCTATCTTTCAATAGAATCTTAAGATGTTTGGATCCCATGTGAAAATGAAGACCAAAAAAATTTCCTCTGAGAGTCAACATGCAGCCAAAATCTCTGCTTCTGATTTTCTATTGTTTCCTACTTTAGTCACGTAGGTTACTTGGCTGCCTGTGTAACCATCTTTATTATATCAACGGGCAATATATTCCCTGTAGTAATTTTGTAATCACTGGACCATTTTCTTTCATTTGAGTTATTAGTTAGTAGTCATCGCAAAGATGATAAGCTACCAGGAGACCATATAAGTAGGAAGGATATTAATTATACTTAAACGACATCAGCAATCAAGACAGAGTTTGGCAAGCCAATGCTAAAGAAGGGGGATGTGTATGCCTCTTGGTCCAGAATAGATTATTAATTGCTGGAAGGTAGAGAGACTAAGAGATCCCAAAGGAAAGGATTTTCAGCATTAGGCAATGAGGGGTGGGAAGTGAGGAAAGACTTGGGTAAGGAAAGTCAGCTTCTGACAGTAACATTTACTAATTTATGTAAAACTACTCCTACAGGTATATATAAATATCATATGTACTAGATGAGTATCCTGAATATACCCATCACAAAGTGATGACCCATAATGACCCATATCCTTTTTGAAAAATCAAAGCTGTTGATATAAGATTTGTGTGCATGTACAGAGTGATGTACAGAGTGGTTACAGTTATATAAGTAAGGTAGTGATTATATTTCTTGTCTAACTTCTTACCCATTCCCTCACTTTTTCCCTCTTTCCCTCCTTCCCCCAACCCCCTCCCAAGTTGTACAGTTCATTTCCAACATATTGTCTTGTGAGTATTGCTGTTGCATAAGTTCCCCTTTTGTCCTTTGTCTCACCATTTTGTTGTTTCCCTTCCCTTCCCTAGCTCAGATAAACATATATACAATACCCAGGGTACCAAAATCAAATATAGTGACAACAGGGGATAAACCATAGGGGCGGAAAACACAAAAGAAAAAAGAAATCACGTAGTACCTTGAGAACAACAACAATAACAAATCCCTTGTGTCCATGTCTTGGAGTTCATTTCACTTAACATCTTCTTATATGGTCATATGTACATAGTTATAGAACTATTCTGCTCAGCTGGTAAGATTATTGTAGATATAAACTAATTATTACAAATAAGGGAGACCATGGGACTTATGTTTCTTTTGATCTGGATTACTTCCCTTGATATGACTTTTTTCCAACTCCTTCCATTTCCTTACAAATGGAGCAGTGCCATTCATATATATATATATATATATATATATATATATATATATGTATATATATGCATGTATATATGTGTGTATATATATATATATATAGAGAGAGAGAGAGAGAGGGAGATAGATAGATAGATAGATACCACATTTTCTTGATCCATTCATCTCCTGAGGGGCATCTGGGTTTGGTTCCATATCTTAGCTATGGTAGCACAGATGCTTTCTTGGCTGCAGGAGCTAAAAAAAAAATCAAACCTGATGTAAGATTTTTAGAAGAAAGCTATGAATTGGGAAATTCACGTCTCTGCTTTGTTTTGTTTTATTTCTTTAGGTGCAGTGTGTTTCCCATCCTGTGTAATGCCTGCTAGAGATCCCGTGACCCTGCCCAAGAACGTCACTGTTGACACGATGGAACACTGGGTGGAAGCGGCCACAGTTGAGGTAAGAAATGGGAGTGAGTACAATTTTGTCCACCAAAGATGTTAAGGCTCCTGAGCGATTCTCAACTGGTAGGATATTTCCTGGGGTAACTTTGAGCCTTTCAAAGCATCCTTGACACAAACAACCAGACAGACCATTCCTATAACCAAAGATAATAAATCAGGTAGAGAAAGGAGAGAGGAAAGAAAAAGCAATTTCCCTTGTCTGAAGGAACGTTTAAAAAAAGGCAGAAAGAAGGTTCAGAGACATAAGTAATTGAGAAGAAAGTGACTACTAACTAAACCTGTGCAGTAGAAATTAGAACAATCCAAAGAAATATTTTTTAAAGTTAAAGGAAATAGGGTGATAAATTAGAAATACGTAGTTCCTTTGTCCATTTATTTAATGGGATTATTAATTCTTTGAGAGTTTAGTTTCTGGAGCTCATAAATAGGAAGTAGTGCCTAATAAACCAAAGCAGTCATATTGAATGAAACTCCACAGTGCATAAAAATCCTTATAATTCAAATTGACTGTACTCAACCTTAAATCTGGGTGTCTTTTGCTTGTGGTCCTAGGAGTTGAACCCAGTTACTCTTGAGCATACTAGGCAAGTGTCTATCCCTTGAGCCATGCTCCATCAGTTTTGCTCTTATATTTTGTTTTTGAACCAGTGTCTCTCTAACTTTCCTGGAGTGGACCTCAAACTTGTAATCCTCCTGCCTTTGCTTTCTGAGTAGCTTGGATTATAGGCACACCACAACACCTGGTTTTGGGTGTCTTCAAGGGTCACTTAGACACTATCTATAATAAGGAATAGTATAGATTCCACCTTCTGAAACACTGGAATGAAGTGGATTGCATATCTTTTGCAACCATTCCAGGTAATTTCACTGTCATTGCTTTAACAATCTCTACATTTACAAAATAAAATTCTTAGAAGTATTTTAAGTATGAGCACACCTGTTTGGAGCATGGCTTATTGTTTTGCAAATCACATTTTACTGTGTCATGAAAATCCCCACCATCTATCATATTTCAAATACCCTTTTTTTTCTGGAAAGACTAGAGCAATGGATCAAAATTGCATAATTTTCTCTATTCTGCTTCCAATGACTTCATTCTTTAGAATAAAAAATGATAACATATTTGGACAATATGTTATTGTCTTCAAAGTTACATGTGTATGTGTTATTGTTTTGAATCTCATCACAAATGAATAAGATAGAGATTTTTATTATCTTCTCTTTACTAATACATTATATGTTGTTAGATAATCTGCCCAAGATTTCATTTGGCAAAAAGCAGAAGTATAACCAACCCTTTTGACTCCAAGTTCAGAATGACACCATCCATGTCACCCTGTTTGTTATTGGCTTGTGTGTAGGGGGGGGAGGTTGGGTTAGTTTGTCTATGAAATTTTTTAAAAAGTCATTTTTCTCAACCACAAGACCATGTAATTTCTAGACTTTCCTCCCACCATCATGAAATCTAAGAAAAATAATTTAAGAAAAATATAATTAAAGAAACAATGCTTCAATTTTCCTTCCTTTTAAGCATGGGACCATTCTCTCTAGTCATCAACTTTGCATTACTGGGAAGAGCAGATGAAACAGACTTGAGAGAAGAAAATCCAAAAAGCAAATTGTTTTGGTCCAAATGAACAGACAACATGATGCTATGCTTTATTTAGTTATAGCCACGAGCAATTTGCTGCAAGCCAATTGAAGAAAGATATAGTATTCTTATTTTGAGAGGATTTGTCATTTTATTTGTTTTTTTTAAAGAACAAAAAAGTATATGTTTATATATCTACAGAGTTTATTTGACTTTCTTGGGGTTCCTGTTGATTTTTATTCCTGCATATTCTGTCAGACTTCTACCTAGAATAATATACTCTTTTAATGTTTTTAAATTAATTTACCTTATTGTTATCATAAAGGTAATGTACAGGGGGATTACAGTTATGGGCGTTAGGTAATGAGTGCATTTCCTTTCATACATTGTCTTCTGTTCTCTCATTCTCTCCCAGTTCCTCCCTCCCATCTCTATCCACAAGTTACAGAGTTTACTTTCACCAGTGTCCATTGAGCTCCATGGTTGCATTTTTTCACAAGTTTTCCTTCAAGGGCTGTACACTCTCCCACCCTCACAAAGATATACACTCGAATACACCATATATAAAAAAAAAACAGAAGACAGAATCGTCAAAAGTATTTTTAAGAGAGACATCTTGTTTCTATATCTTGGAGTTTGTTTGATATATATATATATATATATATATATAATTTGATATACATATGAAGAGGCAGGTAATCATAGTGCCTTTTTGTTTCTTACTATACCCTTTTGGTCTTACTGTGTGTGAGTGAATAATATACTTTTTTATTAAATATACGTTATTAAATATACTTTTTATTAAAGGGTAAACAATAAAACAAGCAAACAAAAACTCAAACCTGTGAGGTTGAACTTTTTATGATTATCTTTACTCGCTATGTTAAGAGAGTGTTTTATTATATTTTATGCCTGAAATCAGAAATTTAAGTTTCAAAGCAGTGATCCATCAGGAAACCGATTTTACGAGAAGTTTTTTTTAAAACACAATGTGGCAATTGTTTGCCTCTAAATGAGTTTTCCTAAATTGTATTTGAAAGTATTTCTTGTTGAAGTACAAAGGCATGCATGGTAACCTCTCATTTCCCCTATTATTTTGCTTCATAAATTCCGTTTTCATAGGTTGAATAATGCTTTTGTTTTCTTTTTTTAGTACTGTCATAATTATGAATTAGTCAGATCCGCATTAATGAGATTTTCCTGTGTCTGCACAGGATGGTTTTTCAGAGTCTTAAAACAGTGTGAAATCTCTCTATGCTCCTCAGATCATCGACAGAATGGTTCAGTCACATTAAATGTATTTTCCCAAATCCACCCTCAAAGGACTGTTAATTTTGTAAAGGAATAGAAGAGATTAATGAGAAGAGAAAAGCAGGGGGAAAAGGTAAAGGTAGTTCCTTCCTAAAGCTGTAGCTTTGAACTTAATGACTATTAGTACTCAGTACCTAGTATTTCTGGCTTAGTACTGAATCCTGTCCCCAAAGTGTCCTCTTGTGTGAATGATGTGTGTGAGATTCCCAGTGACACTTGCTACAAATGAGAGCAGATAGGACATGAGGCATGAAATGCCTTGGTTTTCTTTCCTTTCAAGCATGGGACCATTCTCTCTTGTCATCAAGTTTGCATCACTGGGAAGAGCAGATGAGACAGACTTGAGAGAAGAAAACCCAAAAAGCTAATTGTTTTGGTCCAGATGAACGGACAACATGATACTAAGTTTTATTTAGTGGCACACACATATATATCCATGAGCAATTTGATGCAGGCCAAGGCAAATGTAACACTTTGCGTGCTGCTGTGACTAGCAGCTATTAGTTAACTATTCCTGACAAAAACACAACTATTACTACTAAGAATAACTGATACATTTTTGTTAGGTTTTAATCTTTTAATGTCACTTGTGTGACATTTCACAAGAAATATAACTATCAACAGCTTCACAAAGTCTTATGACCATCTTAAATACCTATAACTTTTGCTTTATTTCCCCCCTCTGTTTCTTTTCTCCTTTCCTTCCTCCTCTTTCTACCTCTCTTTCCTTTTTTTCTTTTTTAAAGACATTTTAAAATATTATTAGATTCAGAATAGTTGCTTAGCAAGAGGGGGAAAAGATGAAGAATGATATTGGAGGGCCAGATGTAGAGGACAAAGCCAGAATTTGTTATGAGTTACGCTCTGGAAGCCGAAAGAGGAAAGTGTCAAAACTTGGTGAAGATGGGCAGAGGATTTGGAATTGTTCTCTTATTCTCCATAGCTTTTCAAATGAAAACTATGCAATGGTCACCTGCCAACAATATTCCAGATATAAGAAAGTCAAATTCACTACCAGGTAGCTAGCTCCTCTATCTGTTCCTCTGCTCCTTTCCTGATTCACTCTCCTCTTTCCAGCATGCCTGTAAAATCCAGTCCTGAAAAACCCTTGGAATTGCCTTCCAATTAGAATAAATAACTAGTAGTTCAATTAAGAGCATAAGCATATCTGTAGATAAGAGATGTCTTTATAGGATGCTTGATTTGCATAGGCTGGAACGGGAAAAATATAGAAATCTAGCATTGCCTTTTATGGTTGGCAAATCCTTAACAAATATATTTTTGTAAGTCAGAGTTAAGGAATAGGAAGATTGTTCTCCCCAGGGGTTTTGAACTCTGGTAAAAGATTATGACAACGATTAGGAGTGTACCAATCTGAATTTGTCTCAAGACTGAAGTATACAGCATTAGAACACTGATGTGATAGATGCTGACAAATCTATTTGTATGAGTTTGTTTTATAAATATAATTTTATGGGTAAAAAGATTTTATAGAAGCTTTTATTGTTACAACAAAATGACAAAAAATGACTAAGGATCCACCCATTTCAATCTAGCTAAATAAGTTAGGGTACATTTATGAGATGAATTTCTATTCATTCAATATAATACCACATCTCAGATATCACAAAATAAACAGAACTCCATAACACTTATGCAGTAGGATAAAGTAAAACTGTAATAATACCAATAATAATAAGCCGAAGTGAAAAATGAAATTATAGCAGTCTATGGTTTGTGAAGAAAATTATAGATAGAATATATAATGTACATTATATATTATACACACATATATAGTTTGCATAGTTTGTTTGTAGTTGTATGTGTGGAATTCCTCAGTATGATTCAAAAATAACCTTGTATAAAAGAAGCTAGGTAGTTGGGAAAGAGGAGTAGGAGAAGGCTGTGTTCTTTTATGCCATTTATATTTAACTATATCAACATTTTATTATATTTAATAAAAATAAAATTATATAAAAATTCAAATACCTCCAAATAAATTGAAAATAAGAGAATTAGGAAAATGTGCCTTAGGGGGAAAATTGGATATGAAGACAAATTCTTTTTCCTTTTCTTTCTTTTACAATATTTTGTATAATTTATGGACTGTTGGAAGACATAACTGCATTTTTATAAAATCTGTAAACAAGTTGAAGGTGGAAAGGGCATAAAAGATTTTGACCCTATCAGTTCAGAATATTTTGGTGATTTCTGATTGTCAGGGCCATATGAGTTTGCCAAAGACAAGACTTCCCTTATTTAGAAGAACTGGTATTCTTTAAGTATCCTCTATCCCAAATTTTGAACTCTTTAAGAACCACTGATGGGTTTATACATCCTCTTGTTCACTGAAATCTGGATGTTAGCAAGTAAGGCTTGTATTATCCATCTGTTCTGGGGAAGGGACCTCTAAAGGCAGTGTTATACAGAGGAATAAGACTGCTAGCATCTTTCAAGGGGACAAGTTAAGGCAATTTTCCATTCCCACTTTCTGAGGTCAACAAAGAAACAAAACATTAGTGCATGAAGTAGTAATAATCATGAACCCTGCTAAGTATAAATCCAAGGAGCTGTGTTTCAGCACATAAATCAACATCATTTCTAGTTATCAGAGATGTAGTTAATATGCATATGGTTTTGCTAAAGTGGCTTTATGTGCAGGAAAATAATAATAATTTTTCATCCTGGTTATGTTTACTTTATATATTTGTTTTAACAATCCCTTTTTCATTGCAGTGATAACAAATCAAGTCATTTTCTAATAATAATAGATAACAGTATGGAAATTTGAGTATCAGACTTTGTGATGATTTATTCTATTTCCTCTTTAGGGAAGATGTGAAAAATAATTTTGGCTTTTAGTAGTAAAACTCTCTAAAAATATTGCAGACTCCTATTCTCATGGCCAACCATGAGGTATATTATATATATGTAACACATTAATATACACAAATACCTCTCACTGAATTATTGAATGTATACATTCTAGAATCTATTCTAGAATGAATGATATGTAAAAGCAGAGTTATAGGAAGGAGTAAGACTGCCAGCATAATATTATGCATTCTATAATGCGTAATGTCTAGTTTCTGGAAACTCTAGACAGCATAAGGCTCATATCTCATCATTTGTTACATTTCTTCATATTGTACTTGGTTTTCATTGAACTGATGGAAATATGAGAATGTCTATAAGCTCTATACAGGACCGTTTTTTCTTTCTTTCCCCTCCCTGAAACCTGCTACAAGACTTTCTGTTTCCCTGAAGCATATCTTTGGTTGTTTTAAAGTATAAACAATAAAAGTTTAAAGCTCACTGAGAATAAGATTACTAATTAAACTTCTGTGGAACTGTGCACCTGAAAATAACCTCTACCAATAGGACACTCACTGGTGTTCAAAATGAAGATGCCCCTGTTATATCCCATGACCACCACTCCAGCTTTATGTTGGTGCCATTTTGAATTCTGGCACCAACAGTAATCTTATGTGTTCAGTGTGTTCTCTTTGCAGTAAGGAAGGTCTAAATGGTGTCAACAATAATTGCAGAGCGTGTATGTTGGTCTCTGGTCCCAGCTAGGTCACATGTGTTCTACAATTTAGTATATCTGAGATCTATTGTGTTAGTCAGTTTTTATAAATAACTACCTGAGGCTGGGAACCTTATAAAGCAGGAGGTTTATTTGGCTCATGATCCTGGTTGTCAGAGGATCCCATTAACATGGTACCAATTTCCTAGTGAGGGCTGCAAGATAAAATAAATGTACTAGGTTTAATTAGGTAGCCCATAAGAGAACACTACAAGATATTCAGGCAGGAAGAGAAGTTTGTTGTTTTACCAAACAAGGTGGAGACCACATGGCTGAAAGGAAAGGGGCAGGCTGAGGTCTGAGCTGGGTTTAAGTAGGGAAAGAGAAGGGGGAAGGTGCAGCCAGGTGAGGGAAAGTGTGGCCACACTGGATTCAGTTGTGATCAGGGCCTGAGACCCTCCTCTGGTCCAATGGGAAGTATGACTGGGGGGAGGAGGGGCCTGGGACCCTCCCCTGGTCCAATGGGAAGTATGACTGGAGGGAGAAGGGGGAGGGTACAATGTACCTCCAGGCATGCCAGTTACCTAGGTGAACCTAGGTGACACAGGAAGTGGGCGGAGACTTAGCTAAGAGGAGGGAGGAACCTGCCTCCCCTTCCCAGAGTGAACCTTACAAGGGTCTCTTGGCCTCATTACAACATTGTGTTTGGCTTTGTGACAGGAGCATCTCAAGAAAGAGAGAGCAAATGACAAAGCAAGAAGCCGGAGAGACTTGTCTACCAGAGTTGCTGTATTTATCATTGATTCTTAGGGAAACTAGCCAGAGTCCCAGAGAACGCATCCTGTTCACTTGTTAAAGATATTTTTGTTCACTTAAACCCCATCACAGTGGGAGCCAGACTTCCAGCACATGAACCTGTGGGAAGCATAGCAAAAACAAGTCCAAATACCTGCATTCATTTTTTGCTAAAAAGTGTTCTGTATACACATTACGCTGGGTGATATGTAAATGTACACCGATGTAATTCACTGACATCAATAGATGCAGTGTAGAACTCAATGAAATTCCTTAGGCAGGCAAAAAAATCATAGTTCAACAAAGTAAATACCGTGAAAGGGGTACGTGAATGGTGTGGGGTAAAGGGGAAAAGGGTAGATGAATGAAGAGAAGTGTTGGAATGCAGTAAAAATAACTCGATGTATATCTTGCAAAATGGAGAAAAGTGAAGGAGGGAGTAGGAGGAGAAGGAGAAGGATGAATGTCGAAATGGATGACATTGGTCAAGGTCATTGCATTTATAAACTTCTTTGTTGAGTGGCAAGTCCTTTATACAACCACTAAAAGATCACGAAACAAAGAATGAAAAAAAGAGGCTGGGAAGGTGGCTCAGTGGTAGAGTGCTTGCCTTGCATGCATGAGGCCCTAGGTTCCATTCCTTAGCACCACATAAGCAGAAAAAGCTGCAAGTGGTGCTGTGGCTCAAGTGGTAGAGTGCTCGCCTTGAGCTGAAGAGCTGAGGAACAGTGCGCAGGCCCAGAGTACAGGCCCCACGATGGACAAAAAAAAGAAAAAAGAACCCATAGTGTTTCTTTTCTCACATATCATATAACATGACTGAAAAATTCACAACAAATGCACTCTATATTGTGCTTCAGAACCAATGAAACTCATTATCATGTGGACTGTAACTTTGTTTTTCAATCACATCTGCAATACTTGAAATTTGAGGGGGTAACAATGCTCGATAGGAAATGTACTCATTAGCTTACTTATGTAACTGTAACCCTTCTGTACAGTATCTTTACAATAAAAATATTTTTAAAAAGACAAGAAGAAGCCAGGTGCTGGTGGCTCATGCCTGTAATCCTAGCTACTCAGGAGGCTGAGATCTGAGGATCACTGTTCAAAGCCAGCCCTGGCAGAAAAGTCCATGAGAGTCTTATCTCCAATTAACGACCAAAAAACCAAAAGTGGCATTGTGGCTGAAGTGGTAGAGTGCTTGCCTTGAGCTGAATTGCTGAGGGACAGTGCCCAGGCCCAGAGTTCAAGCCCCACAACCACCACCAACAACAAAAAAAGAAGCAAAAAGAAAGGTAAGAAGGGGAAGAAGATGGAGGGAAAAGTCCCTCTGAGGAGTATTTCTGCTTTGGAGCATTCGGGGAGGGTT
Organism: Dipodomys ordii; assembly: GCF_000151885.1. Lineage (NCBI taxonomy): Eukaryota > Metazoa > Chordata > Mammalia > Rodentia > Heteromyidae > Dipodomys > Dipodomys ordii. The sequence goes on along the minus strand of NW_012267243.1, from coordinate 7,901,884 downwards.
AGCAGCTTCCAAAGCAATGCCAGCGCCTCGGTAGGATACACAATCAAAGTCTGAATACTGAAAAAAATGGGGTTGGCTATGTGGGCTGTGCGCAGGTTGAACCCTGGTCTCACAGAAAAAAATTATTTATTTTTACTGTTGTTTTCCCCTTCCTTTAGAGCATTGTGTGCACTGGTCGACGTCAATGGTACCCAGACCCCTCCCTGGTCCACTGCATCCAGTCATGTGAGGTAAGCAATCCTCTTCCTCAAGCCCAGTTTACAGAGAAGTGAGGTAAGCAATCTTCTTCTTCCTCAAGTCCAGTTTACAGAGCAGTGGCCTGCTTGCCATTCAAGACCCCGTCCCTCTCCTGCTCCTGTGCTCTCTCTGTGGTTTCTGAATGTGACTAGGTCCACAATCCCAAATTCAGAAAAACTAGGATTCCCGACCTTTAGCTTTAGGAAGATCCTCTTCTTAATAAAATAAAATCCTCTTAATAAAATACATCCTCTGACTTAATAAAAAGGAAGTTTAAGCCAAGTGCGGGTGGTTCACGCCTATAATCCTAGCTACTCAGAAGGCTGAGGTCTGAAGATCAGGGTTTGAAGCCAGTCCTGGCAAGAAAGTCTTTAAGAATCTAGTATCCAATGAATCACAGAAAAAAGCCAGCAGTGGTGCTGTGGTTAAAGTGGTAAGTACAAGCTTTGAGCAAAAGGAGGTCAGGGACAGCGCCCAGGCCCAGAGTTCAACTCCCAGGACCAGCAAAAAAATAAAAAAGGAAAGAAAGTTTAAAGGTAAGTCAGAATTACAGCTTTGGGTTTCTATACGTAAGCCTTGTTTAAATGTACTTAGATTAGGCTTTTGCAACAAAGGTGTCCCTCAGATACCTTTGTTGGTATAGCACAGTTTCTAGAATGCAAGTGTTTAAAAATTGAGACTTTTTACATAAAATTCAAATGTGCATTCATAATATTATATGCATACACAACAAATGAAATAAGTATAAAAGTTATTTGGGCAAAAGTTTTCTTTTCAAGAAGCAAGAATACTTGGTATTCATGGACACAGTCAGCTGGAGCTGAGGAGCAGCTGCAACTTCAGAGGGGGAATTGGTTCTAGTTTAGCAGAATCTTTCCCATTCTGTAGCCACTCACCTGATAACTTCCTTCCTTAGGTTAACCACACGAGTCACACAAGCATCTATGGTTGTAACCCTCGTGGTAGACCTATAATCTAATGTTCCCTGATACAGACTAGACTTTTAGTCCCTCAAGAAATCCTGTCTACTTTACCTTGGATGCTCCTCCCAGTGGGGATCTTGGAGAGCAGTTAATTCCTGGCTAGCTCATCTGGAACTAACTTAACAAAGAACAGTCAAGAATGAGGCAAAACCTTGTAGGGAGAAGATGATGCAGGAATCCAGAAGAGAGAAGGAAGCTATACACACTCTATAGCCAGTGACAAATACAAATATTCTAGTCTCAGTTACATCAGACTCTCTTTTTCAATCCAAATCTCTCTGGAAGTAAATAAGCCACTTAGCAGCATTGCCCTAATAGCTCTGGCTCCTCCTTGTGTACTAGTGAGAGCTGTTTTACTGCCATTGATTTCCAGCATCCTCCAAAACACACCCAACCCACACGCATGTCAATCCCTCTATTCTTCTGTATTTCTGTGTCTCTTGTTCTAATTCTGGGAAAACTGAAATCCACACACAAAGCCTGAAAAGGGGTATGTGTGTGGCGGGGGGAAGGGCAGTGTTTGAAAGGAAAGGGAAAACTTGGTGAGGGGAGTGATACCCATAAAATAATGTTCTGCGAGGGCATGGGGGAAATGCAAGCAGAGAGTGTGCTTTGTTATGGTGTGGGCCAACAAAACAGCTCATCTTCTGCCATCATTAGAAAAACAGATGGTAGTGGCGGGGGCGAGGCGGGAGAGAAGGGGAGTGAATCATTCACTGGGCAGGGGGCAGGAAGGGGAAAGAGGAGGCCAGGGAAAGATGGAGATAAACAGACAGAGGACTTGGGGAGCTGGGAAGACATCAAAGGGATCCTGAGAATTCCCTTCTGCTGTTTCTATGCATGACCGCAAGCGGGAGGGTGGATGACAGAGCTTGGAGCTGGCGTTGGTGTTTCCCAGAAGGTTATGATATAACGCTTTCCCCAGTTGTCCTCCCCTCCACCCTGAATCTCAGCAGACACTCTAGATCTTTCATCCAGAGGCTCTCAGGCTGCCATAGCCCTTATGTCGTTCTGACAAACAGTAAAGTTTGCTTCTCCTATACTCCTCCCCTCATCCCCTGTCCATATCACGAACAGCTGATCTTCAACCGCTTGATAGGTTTTGGTCCCCCACTCCAACGGGGCTCAAAGTGTGGCCCCTGGACCAGCATCTCTGGCTTCATCAGGAAGCTTGTTAAAGATGCACATTCCCAGGCCCCACCCCAGGCCTACTGACTCACAAACTCTGGGCATAGAGCCCAGCAGTCTGAGTTTTACCAAGCAGGCCCTCTAGGGGATTCTTCCGACCACTAAAGTTAGAGAACTACCACCTAACCACTGTGGAAGCAGACAGGAAGATTCCTAACCTGTGTGTCCCTATTTGAAGTCTTCATTGTCCACAAGTAATTCTAGCCAATTACATTTTACATTTTGATTTTTCTATATTATTTTGGATTCTTTCTACGCTGTGATTCCCCATTCCCTGTGTCAGATTTGAAAGCCTGGTTTTTGGCTTCTGTTCACTCAGCAAAGCTAAGAACAAGAAAGTTCACTTATGGATCAGAAGGGAGAAAAATAAAAAGAGAGTTCATAACCATAGGAAAGGAAAGAGACCTGGTTAGGAGAAGAAGGAGAAACAGTTTGGAAGAAACAAACAAGAAGAACTGTGAAAGGGAGAACGAGAAAGGAGAAAACAGGCTGAAACTGGCATGTACAAGGGCAAGTTGGCTGATTTCTAATTCTTTACTGGAAAAATCAGCTAAACATATTAGGGAGAAATGAAAAGCATCAACAGCAGAAGAGGGAAAACAAACCCTGAAGCAAGATAAGGCAAAAGAAGCCTGGAAGGCTAAAGGAAGTCTTTTTATAAAAGTTATTTTTAAAAAAAAAGCAGCCCAGAAATTTGAGCTCAAATTAGACACTTTGCAACCTCATGTCCAGAGGGGATTATCTGTTTTGCTTTCCAATACTGAAAATAATTCTGAGATGTCCCCTTTAGCCATTCAGCCTTGTAAGCGTGGTGTGTGTCATCCATTATTTCTCCCAGTAGGCCCAAGGCAGTTAGTTCATTCCTCACTGTTCACTATGCACTGCCTGCTTCCTGTCTCTTCCATCCTTGTTTGTGTCTTTTCTCCTTTGCCGTGCACATTGTGCTCCCATTTTCCACTACTGTGCTCCTTGGGTTCTTTGAGAGACACCCACAGGGTTTCCTCTAACAATCATGTCGAAATAATTGCCTCTGCTTACGGTGACTTGTGTTTCCATTGTTTGAGCAAGCATATGTGGGCATTCCACATCTGCAATACAAATCTGTTCATCTGTCATATTCTATCTTTCTATTTGCTTTTCTTGACATTCTTGACCTGAATACGCCTGTGTTTTCTCTCTCTTTCATACATTGAAAATGGACAAGGATGGCAAAAAATTTTTTTGAAGCCAATCAAGTCCAGATTCAAATCCTGAGTTGACTAGTTGTGTGAGCCTCAGTGACTTGATTTGGATTGGGAAATGAAACACAATGCTATTTGAAGGACTTGTTAGGAGAGATTAATGTGCATGATACATTTAATGTCAGGTCTGGCCCATAATAAATTCTTACACAGTGGCATCGTTGGTTGTAAGCTCTTAGCCGCTGTGTATATGTTTAGCCGCTGTGTATATGTTTACCAAATAAGTAAAAAAGTAAACAGGGGAATTGCTGATGGTATGTCCTCAATATAATCAGGAGGAAAAAAAACCTCAAAGAAAGGAGCAGCAGCAGGAAATTGTTTCCACAGAGAACCACTGAGATTTTTAATTCACAAATCACTTGGAGACAACTAGTTGTTGTGTTCAATCAGCCACCAACTCAGTAGTCAACATCTCATTCTGAGAAACTCTATTCACTCCTACTCTTTTCCTCCTATCTTAGGCCTTCACATGGCTCATTTGAGCTATAGTAGCTGTTTGTTACCTGTTCTCCCTCATTCTTGGACTTGTGTCTAACAATTGCCCTCACCTTTGTCTCTATAGTTACAACAGAATTCTGTCTCTCTTTTGCGACCCATTGTTTTCACACTTCAGTCAATAATGAATCTCTAGGTAGTAAATGGTTTTAATACTTCCATCTCAGTACTAGTTCACAAGTGAAGAAAACTCTGTCTCATAGATATGACAATCCAAGTGTGAGAAAGGATGTAGCAATACCTATTCTGTGATTGTTTGAGCAACATTAATGGGTTCTGATAAAAATAAAAGTTACCAAATTTTATTTATCACTAGTACTGAATTACTCCGGCACTGAAAGCAAAATGGTGCTTTATCACATTATTAAGCCTCATGAGGTCTTGTCCCACAGCAGGTATGAGAAGAGGAGAAACAAAGCTCTGTTGGTCTGTTCACTTAAAAGACCTCCTTAAATCTTAGGCTTAATAAGAGCATTGGGTCATGTGTGATTCACCATTATGATGTTTTTTGAAGGATTCAGGAACTGTCTAAAGGAAGAAAAGCCAAGTCGTATATGTCATTTTAAAAGAAAAAGAGGTTGAACAAAAACTACCCATATTTACAAGTCTGACATTTCTACTAGAAAAGTTGAAGGATAAATATCTCCAAGTCCAAGTCTTATATTTATAAGGAACGTCCTCTCCTTTTCAGAATGATTGGTCAAAGAGATAAAGGAGAACTTACTCCTGAAGTTTAGTAGATATGTCATCGTAGTCAAATGAGGTAGCCCTACATCACTTTCTATATGTCCTTCTGGAAGGGGCAGTCTACCCAGTGGAACACTGAGGACTTGTTCTGGCCACATTTTGCCTTTCAACATTTCCTGGGCAATAGAATCAGCTGGTAGCTTCTTTAGAAGCATGCTTAATGCTGATTCTTCCTTTAAAATGCAGATGCTTAGGTCTGGCCTCTCCTTCCTGTTGTTTTTAATAAGAAGCATGCTATAAAACCCCAAAATATTCATATTTAAAACAAAGATTCCAGGTGGTTCTAATGCAGGTGACCTTAAAATGAACTTTAAGGAACACTGGATAGGGATTAATCCCCAGCAGGCAATTAAATACAGCAGTGCCTAGCTCATATCTAGGAAGAAAAACATGCATCTTACAAAAGTTCTGCAATAAAAATTTTAAATTATTTGAAATAAGATAGAGTTCAAAGGGTTCAAAATAGAGGTAAAAGCATTTGATAACAATGGTTAAGGCTGTATTACTGTAAACTGGAAAAGGCTAGGTTGTTTAAAAATATGGTCCATTCTTTCTAGAAAACAAAACAGGTATGGCTCATTTTGGGGAAAGAGCAGCATAGCTCTAATCTTCAAACAACAACCTACATACAAGGAAGTTTTCAGTAAGCCTATCAGAAAACCTGGACAGTTAAATATATCTCTATATCTTCCTATCCATCTATCTATCTATCTATCTATCTATCTATCTATCTATCTATCTATCTATCTATCTATCTGTCTGTCTGTCTGTCTGTCTGTCTGTCTGTCTGTCTGTCTGTCTGTCTGTCTGTCTGTCTGTCTGTCTGTCTGTCTGTCTGTCTGTCTGTCTGTCTGTCTGTCTGTCTGTCTGTCTGTCTGTCTGTCTGTCTGTCTGTCTGTCTGTGTCTGTCTGTCTGTGTCTGTCTGTCTGTCTGTCTGTCTGAATATTCTTATCAATAACCCAGTTCCATTTTCTCAATGTCTAGCTTACATTCTACAGACACTAGAAACCACAGAGGTAGCAAGAGTTAATGAAATTAGTATCAAACATTGGATGTTAATACCTTTGGGGAAAAATAATCAAAATAACTAGGATTCCAAAGCCTATAACAAGAAAGAAAAAGACTAACATAGTAAGTATTTTATGTAGAGCAAAACTAAAACTATCACTCATCACCTGCCCCAATAATAAAAGAAGCAGAAAACAGTGGACTTTAAATACTGAATGAGCTAAGTTAAAAATAAATCTGTGGAAGGATGACCTGAATATTTTAACCTTTATACAAGGTTATAAGGGGAAGTGTTTCAAAGGCACACTAGTCTTTAGAGAGTTTTAAAAAGAGATATATTTCTTCTCTTTCTGACATGGATAACCACTTGCTCCTGTCTCAAACAAGTATTCTCTTTCTCTGTAAATCAGCACTGTGTATTTAAATATAAATATATTTGTGCTTTGTTAAAGAAGTTAGTGGCTATATTTTTTACTTGTCATTACCATGAGAGTCCTACTTCTATCGGAATATACACAAGAGGGAATTGGGAATGGAAAATGGAGCTTTGGGGACACATTTAACTCCATCTGAGTTAGCTGCATTACTGAAACATAGGTGGGGATTTGTATTGTTTTTACACATTTAGTAGTTCATACCAACACTGCTTCCATCACTAATTCATTCCATCTGCTACACCATTCCTTGGATTCTTTCTCCTGTTGTCTTGGACCTCTCTCTGTTCTCTTTTATTATTTATACTCCAGATGGTAGTCCTGTTAGCTGTGTCTGGGACATGTGCATCTTCTTCACTCATGGGCATTACCCAGCTTTCCTGTTTTGTATCTTCAGAATACGGGGACTAAAATATAATTCATGAGGTGGAAAATAGCAACATGAAAATTGTGATTTTCTTGCACCAATTTTTCTCATCCAGAATCTGAGCCAACACAGGGTTAAAAAAATTAGCTAAATCCTGACTAACAAGACAAAATTTAGGGGCTATGTTTTATTCTGGGGTACAGAATGTCTACATACAGATGTAGGATTGACATACTCAGAGGAAGAGAGGACAGGAAAACCTGACAGTGATAAGGTAATACCTGCCTGAGATAAGGCAGGGTGAATAGGTGTGATTGTGGGCTTCTACATGTTCGGGTCCTTCTGAAAGAAGGACATTGTTAGAATTCTGGTCCTGTAGTTTATAGGACAAGATGGTGTGTGTGTGTGTGTGTGTGTGTGTGTGTGTGTGCGCGCGCGTGCGCGCACGCACGCGCGCACGTGCACGCTATTCTTCAGATTTGACTATATGAGGCTCCATAGTAAGATGTCACAATTACCATGAATTTGAGAGATCTGTTCAGAGAGCTGGGCTGAAATGTAGAAGTGCCTCTAGACTTCATTGTTCTGCCTTCCTGTGACGGCAGAAGTAATCTCAGGCTCACCTCCAGGAAAGCATGAGGGAAGTTTTCTCTCAACACTAAATATTTCAAACTAGCAAGGGGGGCAGATAGCTCTGCATTTCAACAATGGATCTCGGAGACATGACTGTTGAATAAGAATAACCTAGGCTCAGAAAGAGCCAGAATGGTCTCGGACCATTATATGGTTCCCATGGGGGACACCTGCCTTATCTGGCAACCTTTTAGCTATGTGGGGGCTTAGGTTCCACTCTGGACTTGTTCATCAGAAAATCTAGAGGTGTAGTCCTACATTAGTCTTAATAAAGCTTTCCCTGGTATCCACGGCAGTCTCAGGATGATAGTACCTGCCTGGAGGAACATGGAGAGCACAATGCTAAGGCCCTTTCTCTGGTCCCAGATGTCTCTGCTCTCTTTTCTGGTCCTCTATGTAGTGAAGTTGCTCAAAGGTTGTTTATTTTTTGTTTTCATAATAATTACTACTTGCTATGTTTATCTTTATTACTATGTCTTAGTAATATGCTTTTCATCACTGGTTAGTCCAAATTACTCTTAACAAATGTCAGGGCTTGGTAGTGTTAGAACAACCCCAAATGGAATTCAAAATCTGCCCAGATAGAATTACTAGTCACCTTTCAGAAAGCACTCTCACCCGAGTGTGCCTTAATGAATTCTCTATTAAAAAGAGAGAAAAGAATGAATCGTATTTAGGATACGATGCCCTGTATAACTATGAAGTTAACTTACTTTGTCTTTATTTGTATATTCTTAATGAAATAATAGTCACCAAAGTCAAAACTTCTCTTTGTTATGTTTTAGCTGTTTACAAACCATATTATAACTATTTTTTTCCCCTGCTTCTCAGAGCACAGATCTTCTGGGCCTCATTTTCTTTTAATTTATGCCAAGTTCTTTAGGATCTGTGGGTAAGAAGGAATTAGAAAAATGATCATTAGAGTTGGGATGATAACGTCCTAGAAAACAATAATGGCAACAGCTACTAACTTTTTTGGTACAGATGCTGTAGGTCCTGACAGATCTAAATCTAAATATGTGTTAGACGTGTTAAAATCCAAAGAGAAATTGAAAATTAGCTTAAGTTGGAACTGTCTTCCAGGCTTACTAGTGCCAAATTCCAATCCTCTTGAGATTTGTTTGTGAATTTTCTGCCAGTTTTGTGCAATATCTCCACCAGGCTGGGAATCCAAGCATGTCTTTCGGCCCATCCAGACACCTATTCGGTGCAGGGCTCAACTTCAGAGTCTCTGGAATCTCTGAAAAGAAGACTCCAAGTGTTAAGATGAGATTTTCTTTTGGAAACCTAAAACCATTGTGGGGTGTGTGTGTGTGTGTGTGTGTGTGTGGTGTGCGTGCATACATATGTGTGTTTTAATTCTCTGCTTTTTAAAAGAGTAAAACTTTAAAAGCACAACCATGCAAATTGTAAAGCCTCATGTAGACAAACAACATTTCACGAGGATTTATGCTTGTCTGAACCTCCTCTGGAGCTGCTCTGTGACATCTTGGTGGCCTTTGTACCAGGCTTCGTTTCATTTGCTGTCTGGGTCTCCTAGTAAGCTACCTTTCACTCTGTTTTCTCTCTTTAGTCATGCTTCCTTTTCTTACTCTACCCTTTGCATCAGACACTCTGTTTTTTCCTTTATATTTCTGTTGTATCTCTTTTCATTGCCCTTCCATTTCTAGCCTATACTTGCAGACCATGTAAGTATTAAATTAATATTTCATATTAAGACCTAAAACATTGGCATCATAGAAACACTCTCTTCTTGTATTTAGTCTGCCAGACCTTTCAACTCTGTCCCAAAGATTATGCTGTGCGTGTGAGAACGCACAGTAAACAAAGTTATGTCTGCAAATTGTTCTCTCCTTGCCACTTCTCAGTAGCACATTGTTCCGTGAAGACATTGTTTTCAAATTGTATTTTAAATGCATTATCACTATGACACAAATACCTGGGTCCTCTAGAGCATTAAATGTTTCTTCAATTTACCATCATTGCATCTGGCATAACTCCTTCATTTGATGGTCAGATGGAAGAAGTCTTTCAGAAATTTGTGTAATTTGAATTTCTAATTATCTGGTAAAATAAATATACTTTTAAGTGGAATTATTTGTATTATACCAACTAAGTCCTAGCAAAACCTTAGACTCTATTATACTTTGTTTAAAAGAATATAATATATATATTTATAGTGAGGTACCAGTGGCTCATGCCTGTAATCTTAGCTACTGTAAATCATGATCACCTTTTCCCTGTCCTCTGTCTCCCTCCCAGAAGCCACATTCCGTGTCTTTTGCTTTTCCTTTGTCCTCTTCTTATATTTCTTCATGAAATTACATGTTTTAGTTTACATCTACCTCTCTATCTTCCATCTATCTATATGTAATATACTTCTACTAAGTCTGAAATTTTGATTTAGTACATTATCTCCTGGCATTCTAATGTAAAAGGTGAAGTTTATCTCTGACATCATTACAAACACACATGCGTGTGCACACACATGCACACACACGTACTAATGCCTTTGTGGGTCCTTGATATTTCTAATAGCTAGGACTTTTGGTGTGTGGCATTCCAGGAATGTAGGTTTCTGTATCCCTGCTATGCCAGCCAATATTGCCCATTCATTTCTTAGTTTCTTGCATGTTGAATTCTCTACTGGCTACCATCATCTCATTTGGCCTCTTTTATGCATTGCTATTTTTTTAATTCCTTGTTATCATTTGACAAGCAGATAAGAAAGAGGAAGCAGCAAGTAGAATCTTCTTTTTTTCCCAAAAATTATCCAATGTAGTAGTGTTAACAAATATAAAACAGTGTTTCTTAGGAAGACTTTTGATGAGAACACACCTACTGGCTTTAGGTGACAATCTGGTGGAGAAAATGGAAACAAAAGATAAAGGTGGTAGGAGGGACTATAAATACCATTACTTCTGAGTCTCCTGGGAAGGGAGTAACAATGATTACCAAGTTCGTAAACTAGGAGGTGAAATTCAGAAATACCATGTATGGCATGTGAAACAACTTGTCATTTCTTTGTGTAGACTTTCCCATCTGTTTTTTATTTTATTTTATTTTATTTGTGAACATACTGTACAGAGGTGTTACAATTACATGGGCAGGATAATGCATACATTTCTTACCAAGCATTGCAGCCTCCTCCTTTGTTTACCCTTCACCTCCCTTCCCAGCCTCCCCTCCCCCCAACCCAATCCTTCCCCCCTCCCCCCCAACATTGTAAAGCTCGTTTTTGACATGACAATTTGTACTTCTCATTGTTGCAACAGGTCCACCTGAATCTTTAAACGACTTGTTTTTCGCCATCTCCTCCACAAGTTATACTGACATCAAATATAGCGAAAACGGGGGTTATACTGTGGGGGAGGGACATACAAAGCAACAAAGAAATAATCTTATAAATGTGTTAGAAACACATGCATGAAAGAAAAAGAAACATTAAAATACATATCTAAGGGTTCATTTTCCTAACATCACATTATCTGACCTTTTCCGCTTGACTCATACATATACTAAATATTGCAAATAAGGGAAACCATGGGACCTATGTTTCTTTGGGCCTGGCTTACTTCACTTAATATAATTTTTTCCAAGTTTTTCCATTTCCTAACAAAT
>NW_012267243.1:7626799-7889744 GCF_000151885.1 Dipodomys ordii | reverse complement strand
TTTAAGTTCTATGTTGATTTCCTTTTTCAAGATTTTAAAGTTTTCATCATAGAGGTCCTTCACTTCTTTGGTTAAGTTAATTCCTAGGTATTTTATTTTTTTGTGGGGCTATTACAAATGGAGTTGCTTTCCTAATTTCAGCCACACTTTTCTCATTGTTGGCATACAGAAAAGCCATTCCCATCTGTTTTTTGACAGCAAATATTCTCCTTCCAGTTTCTCAGGATGACATCATTCTTCTATTTCCTTTACCCTCCATATCCAATTCATTGGACAAGCTGGTCTTTCTCCTCTGATTACCTACAAGCTCCTCTCAACATAGTAGCCAAAGCACCCTGCTAAAATATAAGTTAAATCACAACACTCCTCTGCTAAAGGCCTAACAAGTCCTCATTTCATCCAGAGTAAAAGTCCTTACAATGGCTTACATCATTCCACCAAAAGTTTCCTTTCTGATCATTTATTGACCAGACCAACTTCTCAGTCTTCCTCTCTGCCCATCTTCTAACACAAAGCATGGTAGAATTCCATACACTGCTACCATCTCTTACTTTCTAATTTACTGTGCCATTCGTTTTATGTTTAATGTCAATTTTCTTGTAGTTTTCTTGGGGAGAGAATGTTATTTGACCTCATTCACTGTTATACATCAATCCTTTAATAGGGCACTATAGCCACTGTCACATAGAAGATGCTCATATTTTTTTTGAGCAAATGAGTTTGATAATCTAAGAATGCCCACAGAGAAGCATCTGGGTATGAATCGTAACAAGCAGCCTAATGATCATGGACAAAGAAAAGGTTTGCTGACATGTGAAGAATAAAAGATTTCCAAGAAACCCTAAGTTTTATAACTTCTTTAAGAGCCTTTTCTATTCAGTGTTTTTTGTGTTAAACTTAAGGTTACTATCTCCTTGTACTAAGACATTGGGGGTGGGGGGGGTGGATGAAATTTATATTCCCAAGGTCCCTTCAGCTCTTTTAAAGACTATTTTTGTACTGGAGGAAGAGGACATAATTCCCATAGAGTGCCTTTCTTCTCTTTGCGTGTATGACCCAAATCAAAGTCATTTAACTCCCATAGGAAAAGAATATCTCCCTCAGTTGACTTATAAAGTTCTTTTTGACTCTCAAATGATGTATCATTTGTGAAAGCATTTGTAGACTGGAAAATGCTACACACATGTGTCAGACTATCATCTTTATTATCATCCCTGTGTGTGAGAAGCCTTCAAAAACAAGCCCAGGCAGAGACAGGGCAATGATTCAAGTAACATAACCTCCATGCTACCCACTAGCAGTTCCCAAGGAAGAGAAGTATCTCCAGGAGGCATGAGAAACTGCAGCAAGAATGGCTGGGAGACATAGATCTACTTATTTCCTTTCAACTCCATCTGACTCCTCGCAGTCCTACCTCTGTGAGCTAGTTTTTGCATCTCTTTGATTTTACTTTTCCAAAGGTAGACACTCAAATTGTATGGCAGAACCTTGATTAATCTGGCTCATGGCAGCTCCAATCGGAAGCTTTCTAGTAGCATCCCAGCATCCACAAAACAGCTTCCTACAGAGGTTTCCCTTAAGTGTATCACTATCCTCAGCTATACAACCCTGTTACATTTTTGCCTTCAGTTCCTTAAACTGAGTAACAAGCGAGAAAAACAAGTCATTGAAACCTTAGTCCAACCAAACCAAATCAAACAATATCCACGTACCTATTTTGGCAAGAGTGAGGCTTACTGCCTGACCCTTGTCTCAATACCTTCACCCAATGACACTGAGACATTATTTTACCAGTCGGTTCAGCATGGTCTCTTCAACCTTATATATCGTTTTCCATCCAATTTAAGATCAGCCTTTGCAACACCGCGGGAGAATCATTGCAGTGGATCAGGAGGCCCCTGTGGCTTTTCTCAGGCTGGTTTTCCACAGCTGATTCTAGCCTGCAATATGCTTTACCAGAATAAGGTAGCTGGAGATCTAACCATACTGCGAGGCCACAACAGAGGCTGCATTTCAGACTAGTGAGGCTCAACCCAACAGCAGCCTTCCTGCAGCACAGAGCCTGGTGTCTCATTACACACACACACACACACACACACACACACACACACACACACACACACACACACACACACAGAGGTAGGCATACACCAGGGGGATTCTCATGGAGAACAGATGTTAATGCCCATGTGGCCAGCCACATGTCAGGTACGGCATGTTCTTTTAACTTTGGTTAACTCTTCTTTCCTTTTCTCTACCCTCACCCTCTTTTGCCCTCTCCTTCCTACACCCACTGTCTGTACAAATTTTTCTCCTGATTCATACTGGGCAGTCTCAAATTTTTGTTGTTGTTATTGTTATTGCAGACATTAGATGCTTTCAATATGAGAGAGAGAGACAGAGACACAGAGAGAGAGAGAAACCACAACAAACCTGAAAGAAAACATATTCTGCCTCAGGAATGTATAATACTGCATGCACGGGAAACATCGTCTTACCTCTCTAGGATTAGCTACAGAAGCCAGGGCTCCAAATTCTAGCACACAGACATGCAAATTTGCCCAGCCTCCTTAGTGTGAACCTCATACAAATTCTCAGTCTCACACTTTGCTGTCCCCCACCATGGCTAAGATGTAAGGAATATCACTGCCGCTCTCTTCTGAACTTGCTCCATGGTAACAAAACTACAGGCATTTCTTCAAGGCCATTTCTTCATTTGATCACTTCAAGTAGTATTTTCTGGGTGGCTACTATGGGTTTAGATTACAGAAGTGAATAAGAGGCTCCCAACACAGTGTATACAATAAAGACTAATCAGTTTGCTATCTAAGCAGTAATAATCCAAATCCACATGAGACTGGAGATTAAAGCAGAGTTTAACCAAATCACATGGTGAAGGACTTGGAGAGAATCACCATCTGATGTGAGTATGAAGGATAATTAGGAGCACATAAACATTCAAAAATGAGAAGAAAAATGTTTTCTTTCTTTTCTGTTATAATCATGATTCACAAAGGGTCCATGAGAATCAATGTAGAATCAAATCCACTCCAGCCCAAGTCATTGCAAAATCCTTATCCAGATTCAGAATTGAGTTTGACATCTAGACCCAGGAGACTGAGATCAGGTTCAATGGCCCGTCTCTTAATCTAGAATCCTGCATGGTGAAACTGTGAACTCCCCACCTCCCACTCAGCCCAGGTACAAAGTAGAGCAGAAACAAAACAACCACAATAAACATTCCCATTTGAGAAGAGTAATGAGAGTCATCTGAAAGTCACTGATTTACAGCAGTTCCAAAATCCTATTGAGCAAACATTGCAAAAGCCTCTGTGGTGAGAAGGGGTGTGTTTCTAGGGTAATAACTTCTCAATACTCCCCGGGTGCAGCTCCCAGTTGATCATTCTTCGTGGCTCTTGGCTCTTGGCTCTTTCCTATTAGAAGTTGCTCCTGTCCCTCATCCTCTTTGGTCACATAAATGGAGCTTTGGAGAATATTTCTTTTTGAGAAGCTGGACATTTAGTCAATCTATTTTCTCCTGTCAAAAGATAGAAAAGGTCTTTTTTGTGTTCTCTTACAGTAAATCTCCTTTAATCCGAGTTGATGGCGATTTGGGCAATTCAAACTCTTCATAAGCTTTATGATCTTGTTCATATTTTAATTCCAGGCAAATTCATGTGCCAAAAATTATACTTGTAAGTCTTTTCAAGAACCCTATCTCTCCATCCCTGTCTCTTTCTCTGTCCTCTCTCTCTCTAAAAATTTAACATACTGTTCTGCTTATTTGTCTTCTCTTGGTCAGCAATTTTATTAACTGCAAGGGACTCCTATGTACTAACCAATCCACTTGAAGATCCTAACAAATGGTTTGATTATATTTTTAATTGTTATAATATGTAGGACAGAATATTTATTAATGTTTTATTTACTTTGAGTAAGGAGAAATTAAGGACTATTATTAGAGTTTATGGGTGGATAATAACTTCATTTCATAAGACATACAAAAGGGGATGAGCAGAGTCAAAAGGGAATATCAAGTATTAAAAATTCATTGAGTTCCAAGATATGGTGGTACATGCCTGTAATCCTAGCATGAAAGAGGCTGAAAAAGGGAGATAGTGAGTTCGGGTCAGCCTGCACTACAGGGACAGGAGGGAGGGAAGGAGGGGGAGAGAGAGAGAGACAGACAGACAGACAGACAGACAGAGATACAGAGAGACAGAGAGGAGAGAGATTTTATGATTACAGTATTGAAAAATAAAGCTATTTTTCAGCTCCATAATGTAGTTGACTCTCAGTACCAATGGGAAACTGCAGGATGCATGTTTATACCAAGATTTGCAGCTGTTCAGTTCTGGGAAGGAGAGAGAGAAAGAGAATAACACAGAGTGAATAATATTGAAATACATTGCATCCATGTAAAAGACAACATAAGGGAACACTTTCAAAGCTCCTCAGTAATAGAGTGTTGGGAGGATAAAATGTATGCATGTGTGAAACTCCACCATGTGACTAACACCTTTGTAAAATGAATATACACTAAAATGCATGACATGAATGTTGGGAGAAAGCTCCACTTCAAGACCAGAGGTCAATGGGCAGGAGGTGAAGAACAGGGGATATGGTTGCAAGACTTCATATGCACAAATGCTTGGGGTTTTTTTCCTCTGAAGTCTGGTGTTCTACCACTTGCATCATGCCTCTGAGAACTCTGGCTTTTTGCTAGTTAATTGAAGATAAGTCTCTCACTACCTTTCTTCCTGGGCTGGCTTTGAACAAAGATTCACTTATGTCAACCTTCTAAGTAGCTAGGATTACAGGTGAGCCATGAGTGCCAAACTACATTAGTTTTGTTTTTTGTTAGTGTGTGTGTATGTACATGTAATATGCTTAATATATATGTATGTGTGTATATATGTGTGTATATATTATGTCCTTAGATGTATATGTGTCTAAAACACATAATACACATGTATGCATATGTGTGGCATATATATATATATGTATACACATATACATAGCTATTTGGGAATATTGGAGTGTAAGGCTTGAACCCTTGGCCTCATGCATGCTAGGCGTGTGCACGTCTACTAGCTGTGCCCCAACCCTGATATTCTTACTTTGAATGACCAGTCATACCAGCTGCTAGAGGGCAGAAGCCATGTTTAATTATTTGTGTTTATAACCCACCCCTGCTGATAATTTAGTACTAAGCATTCCATAAATATTCCTGTTTGACTAAGTATTGTTCATTTTATTCTCTTCTTTGGCTCTTCTTATCATGTATTCTTGGTTAACATCCTTAGGCTTTAAAAATGGAGTTATTGGGATTCAGATTTAAAACTAGTATTAGAATTAATAGAGAAACCAAAAGGCAGCTTGGATATGCATTATGCATTATGCAAATGTGAAGGTTCTGAACAAAGAAAGATAAAACATACACCCAAATGTCCTCTACCTTGTTGTTTGTTGAAGTTTAAAAAATGCAAGCTTAATTTTCAAATCTGTTGCTCACTCTCCAAGTAACCTTGGGCCACAGCCCTTTGTCTCACTTTTCCCATCAATGGAATATGGATAATTATATTAATCTGCCTCACCAGGTCATGTGATAACTAAAAATGAAATTAGATTCAACTCAAGTCTTTCTAATGTGAGAAGTATTAAAGTTGGTGATGCATGTCTGAAATGCTGTTAAATTTCTAGCATGGGTCTCTGGTTCTACAGCCACTTGTGACCCAAACATCCTTGTAGCTAAGATGAGGGTACTGGTGGCCTGCCTGTGTTGGCCCTATATTCCCAGTCCTGTTTATTTTTCTTATTTTGTCGGTCATGGGGCTTGAACTCTGGGCCTAGGCGCTGTCCCTCAGCTCTTCAGCTCAAGGCTAGCTCTCTACTGCTTGAGCCACAGGACTACTTCTTGTTTATTGGAGATAAGTATCTCAGGGACTTTCCTGCCCTGGCTGGCTTTGAACTGTGATCCTCATATCTCAGCCTCCTGAGTAGCTAGGATTACAGGCACGAGCCACTGGCTCCCTGCTAAAGGGTTGTTTTTTGTTGTTGTTGTTGTTTGGTTGGTTTTTTTAAACTGTGTTTTTTGTCTTTTTTGGTACTGGGGATCGAACCCAGGACGTTGCACTTGCTAGGCAGGTGCTTTGCCACTGAGCTACATCCCAGCCCAAGAACACAATCTTAAGCTTGGTACTTTACATACATAGCAGCATTGCTGAAGAATGGCTATTTTATGCATCATCCTTTGTCCCATATTGGGCTGAGTAAATGGTAGTATCTGTGAGGTTACAGAACATGGGAAAGAAAGGAAGAATGATAAGGTTAGATAGCACCCTCCTCTAGGAACAACTTGTTCCACCTCCACAGGCAAGGATCCATTGATTCTCAAAATCACCCCAGGCGTGCTGTGCTCAGAACATGACAGCAAAGTTTGCCACTCATCACATGGCAAACTTAATAGCATTATCAATGCCAGGGTCATTGAATGAGGAACTAGTACAATCATGAAGAAACTGAGTAGTTGGCAATAAGTTTATCTTCCCAAAGCTCCAGAGCCAGAAAATGTGGAACCAGTCGATGAGCCCAAGCAGTCTGGTTGCTAAAGCGCCTGTTCTTAAACTAGTAGGAAGAGTAACACTAGAACAAGGAAAACATGTCATATAAACTAGGAATGTGAAATTTTAGGAGATGAATTCAGGGTGCTGATCACTTGCTAGGGAACTTTTCTCATCTTTCCAAGCTTTAAACCAGAGGAAGAAAGGGTAGAGGAGGTATGCCAATGAACTTTGCTTAGCAAGGATCAGAAATTAGAGAACATGTTGTAAAAACAGATGCAGTTGATCAGAAGATGAGTGGATAAGATACACAGACCAGCATCCCGTAGATAAAGGGAATGTAAACAAGACACTTACACAGAGAATAGGTTCCATATGGGAGAAAGTGATCTTGGAAAGACCAACCAATTAACAGAAAACAAAACAGCTGGGTTGACAACTCAGGATGGCGTGACAGGTTGAAGAGGAGAACCACAAAATCAGCCTCACAAATTGAGTTGTCCATAGACACAAGAGCTTACAAAGCAGACGGAGGCTAAGAGAAACAAGACTATTGGCAAGAAAGTTTTCTAGAATAAACATGACACCTCCCTCTTGCCATTCCTCAACTGAGCTTGGACCTGGGTATTTCTGGGGGTGATCAAATAGTTCCATCTAAGTTGTGAAGGAGGTCTGCCCCCAAATTGGGCAAACAGCATATACTGGGACCCGCTAGACTTCTACTAAAGGGGCAGAACAAAACAGAACCCCACAGATACAGCATCTCCCAAAACAGGGTCTGTTGTCTGATTATGATCTCTGTCCCATGGCTCCATTCTTAGATTATGTATAGGATTCGTTCTAGTTTGTTTTTCGGTGAGCAATTGTTTTGAGGAAAGTTTATCCCAATTTCAATAGCCAAAGTGCCATAAACTTTAATCACCACCCATCTTCTCTAATATTCCTATATTTAGATATAAGTATTCAACACTATTGACAATCTTCTTCAAAACACTGATTCTGACATTTTTTTCTGTTCCATATTATCAGCAGCCAATTCTGTTCTTAGTTTGAAGTGCTTTAAATTAACTTTTACCTGCTCTGGGCCCCTCACGTTCTTTTCTTGATTAGGTTCTGTATTTTTTCAACCTTTGAAACATAACTTTCATCATGTTTTTCTACTCAAATAAGTTTCAGTTGTGTCCTATTGTCTTCATAATATGGCTACGATTCCCTCTGGATGGAGATTTTGACACAGTTCCAAACTTAGATCATTAATACTGAAAGCAGAAAACTATAGACATTTTTTTCTTTTTCCATCTCAAATCTTGGCAAGTATTTGGCCTTCCTTCTGGGATTATTCTCCCAACTTCTCTATCCAAATCCTATCCATCCTTCAAAGATGAGCATCAATCCCAGATACTTTATAAAGCCTTCATGCAAGACAGCATCCCTTAGGCTTTGTCCCTTTTTATACTTCTGTAGCTCTTATTAGTGGTGCCATTGATTACTATGGTAATGTGCCCTCCCTTTGTTTGTGCTTTCTTCTCTTTTAGTGTACAAATTCTATCTTACTCAGAGTTCATGCTATAAAGGCTATGTTAAAGCAAAGATACTATCATTCATAGAATCCACTGTGGCATGTAGAGGAGACTCATTAAACCTGTATTGACTGAGTATCCCACAATTCTGCAGAGGAACATCATGGCAGGCTCAGAGTGGATTGCCACTGAATATCTTCTTTGTTTTGTTTTGTTTTTAGGTCCAGTGGTGGACCTGAACTCTGGGTCTCAGCTCTTCAGCTCAAGGCTAGCGCTCTACCACTTGAGCCACAGCACCACTTCTGGCTTTTTTTCCTTTTTGCTTATGTGGTGCTAGGGCATCGAACCCAGGGCCTCATGCATGCAAGGCAAGCACTCTACCACTGAGCCACCTTCCCAGCCCGCCACTGAATATCTTATATGATACATTTGTCATGAATTTCTAGGCATTGGCCTTTCCTAAGGCAGAAGGGAGCAGCATAAAACTTGTAGATTCTGTGAGAGATTGGACCAGGTGTGCTGTACTGAGAAACAGAATGAAGAACATTTTCAATAGGGGATGGTAATGCTAGAGGCAGAGTGAGAATGTCAGGATGGTTATAATATAGGACAGGACATCACAATTGCTCTATACCTTGGCTATAGATGCATTGCTTTATAGCTCTGGGCCTTAGGCTTTTCATGTACGAAGTGAGCAAAATCCTGGTACCCATTTCACTGATAATTATAAGGATTCATGTGTACAGACTCCATAGTACACAGCATGTGTGACATAAGAAATTAAAATATATGATGCTTTATATTTTGTTAAAACGGTTTTACCATTAGGTTTGTTCCTTACGTCTATTGGTTTCCAAGGAAAGTGTGTGTGTGTGTGTGTGTGTGTGTGTACATGTGTGTGTGTACATGTGATTTCATATGTGCATGTATCTATCACATAGGTATTGCATATACATGAAAGAGAGAATAGAAGAGAGAAAAGGAGTCCATAGATACCAAAGCTCAAAGAAATGCAACATGGTTCTACCCAAAGTAGAACATGCCACTCTTGTGGAGAGCTGGCTGTGGAAGCAAAAATGGGAATCAACTACTTTGGTTTCCTTCAGTTACTCTTCTCATCCTAGGAATCTTTGCCTTTACCTCAATAATTCTGTCAGGGGGTTTTCCTGCTTGGGAAGATAGGGAAGCAAAAAGAGAGACAGAGGAAAGTAGTAAAAGAACAAGAGAAATTGGGAGAGGAAAAAATAAGACATTCAGCAACAGAAAGCTGTCCAAGAACAACACTTACTCCAAACAATGAATATTGTCATTTCCTCCCACAGTTTGCATTCCCAGTCATCTTCCACAGCAAACTTGGGGAGCCAAGAAATGTAGAGCTGCCTGGCACGTGTGTGTGCCTGGTAGGGGGTAAGGGGAGAGCACGTGTCTCGGGGATGCGGTAGAACATTCCAGGGGCCAGTTCAGCCTGCCTTAATCTCCCATAACTGAGGGCTGTCCAAAGATCTAGAAGACCAGATTCAGGGAAGTGTAGGCTCAAAGTCCATGCAAGACCCAAAGAGCCTGCTTTAGGCCAGGCCCCACACAACTTTCCTTTTTGTCCCTCTATGGCAGGATTTTAACTCTGAATTATGCCTACTTCTCAGCTTTCCTATCATCCATGCAGCCCATAGTGACATGAGCTCCTGAGCAAAGCATTGTGTCCCTGAGTATTTTAAACATATGGAGAATGACTGAACAAGGATCAGAAAGGGCAGAGGGACTGGCCACTTACAGAGGTAGGCCACTGGCCAGAGGCAGGCATCAGAAGGTTGTACTGCTCTCAGCAAGAAATTCAGGGCACCTGAAATTCTAATATGTTTCATTTGTTTGATTCTATTTATTTATTTAGGTCCTGGGGCTTGAACTCAGGGTCTGAGTGCTGTCTCTGAGTTTTTGTGTTCAAGGCTAACATTCTACCACTTTGAGTCACAGCTACACTTCCACAATTAGGTGGAAAATTGGTGATAAGTGTCTCACAGACTTTCCTGCCTGGGCTGGCTTTGAACTGCAGTCCGCAGATCTCAGTCTCCTGAGTAGCTAGGATTATAGGTGTGAGCCACCAATGCTGGGCTTTTGTTTGAATTTTTAAGTTTGGTGTCTACTCCGATTGACCTGGAAGGTCAAGTGCATTTTAGGAATAATTATTAATAAAGATCTAATACCCAGGAGGCTAGGGAAAATACTGGGAAAAGTAACTTTGTCATAAATGGGAAGGCAAAATAAATTGGAAAGAAAAACTGACTTCTTAGCTTACAGAGCTGACTCTGGGGAGATTTCACTCTCCAGAAATTTCCAAACATTCCTTAAGCACCCGCCATCATACGTCGGGTAAGGGTTGATGCACATGGCTCAATGCAGATGGAGGGAGGGAAGTGGAAAAAGGAAGAGAGCAATGTGGCTGTGCCCTGGCCTCTTTGGTCTCTTTAGAATTAGAACCTCCTGTGTTCCAAGTCTCCATTCTAACCTAGAAACACAGTAGACTGCTTTCAATTAGCTAGTAGAAGACAGAAAAGTCCCTGAACAAACAGTCGTTAGGCCATTATCTTCTAAAGAAGAAAGCCAGATGCCATCCAGCAAGACAGTGTCGGAAGGCCCATTTTATGTCTGTTGTGAAAAACAAGAGAAAGGAAATCATGAGATGTGGGCTGGCCAGCTCCACAAGCAAGACTCCCCAGAGGTCTGACAGTGTGCCATTATTAATTCTTCTGTGAGTCCCAGCTCAGACCTCCTATGACAACCAGGCTACCTGGAGGTCTACTGCCAGCCGTTACTGGACAACATTTTGAGAAGTGTTGCTGTGTGATTCAAGGAGAGAGAATGATCTGACTACGAAACAGACTTTGACAACAAAGAGTGAGGAATCACTGGCTAAGTCTACACTTGAGTGTATGGAATGAGCTACACCAGATAAAAGGGAAATCACCACCGCCCTAGTGGTGAAAGAGAAAAACACTGTTTGGGTGGGCTTTTTGTCTTAGGTCATAGAGTGTGGATTTCAATACACAAAGACCAAGGGATGACTCAGTAGTAATGAAGATTAGGGTAATTAGTGTGAATGGAGCTCGGGGTGCTTTCACATTCTGTAAAGATTTAGTGACAGATTGAGCATGACAAGAGGCAAAAGGTATGGAAGAGCTTTCCTTGGTGAGTCCTCTGGCTGATGGGAGAGCCTGGCCTTAGAGCTCACAGCATGACTTTCAGTAGAAGGACGGATGGACACTGCTCAGACTTGTGTGGAACTGTGTGGAGAGATTTGCTGTTCACCTAGCTACCTTAAGAAGCAGGAATTCTAGCTGGACCAACATTGTTCTGGTATGGAGACATGCGAACTCCACTGGAACTTTCCCCTAACTATCCTGTCCTTGTTGCCATTCATAACCAATTCTATCTGCGCCTGCCCAATTGTAGGCAAACACCAGTCATATTGGATTTTGTTGGGCTATGAGCTGAAGCCATATGTGGAGGAGGTTGGTGTATTTGAACCTGAGTTGGGGAATTTGTATAACTCTGAGTTCTAACTACTATAGCTACATGAAAATGGCTAAAGGGAGATTATTTTTGGATGGAAATCCAGAAAGTTTTCTTGCCTTTCTGTTTTTCTGTGATATCTTTCAGGGAAGAGATGTCTGTGATGGTTTATGTTTTCACATAGGCTAGGAGACCCAGGTCATCATGATGATTTTGAAGACTGACCTATTTTCTAGAGCCCAGGCAGGCCTTCCCTGGCTTGTTTTTCCATGTCCTAGGCTCATTTCTCATGCATGTGACCCATGCTCCTTCACAAATGTGTGTTCTTGGGGGAGACAAATGGGAAGAAGACTATCAAAGATAACAATACCCATGGTTTTGCCTCTGAGGTGTTGGTGATGAAATCTCCAGGGTTTTCTAACCAGAGTCTATTTGCAAGGAACTCGCTCACTGCGAAAGGAAAAGCAGTAGAAGTTTCCCTGAAACATTCATCATGCTGACTTACTGAGTGGTTACTGTGCCTCAGGACTGTGCTAAGAATTCAACCTCCTTTGCTTACTTGTCCCATGTCTTGAGACAGGGGAGTCATGTGCTTACCAGAAGAAGACTACTGCTTGTAGTGACGTAAACTGTTCAGATTCTTACAGCTGGAAAGCAGCAGAGCAGGGGTCTGAGCATGGCTTGTCTAACACCACATTCCATGCTCTTAACCAGCTTGCTCTCCGGTTGTAATATTTTGTAATGTTTTGCTGGACAGGAGCTCTTAAGTTCTGAGGGCCTTTAAACCATTATAAATGAACGAAGTAGTCACTTGATTTTATTTTGCTTGATTTTTATTTCCATCTCGATTTATCTCAATTACTTCTCTCAGTGGAGATTACTTCTTGATCTCATTGTCAAATTTTGCTTTGCTCTTGAATCAGATTTAGATGAGCTGATTGTAAGACATTTCATTCAGCCCTTCAGAAATACTTTTTCCTTCACACTTGGTGTGGTAAATTGTACAAGCAGAAGTTTGAGGTCCTACACAGAGGTTCTAAAACCACACATGGACCAGAAATCCATAGAAGACCACAAGACTAGACATGACTTCAGCGAGCCAACAGTATGCGTATCTTCACGGTCTTTCTTAAAACTACTGGCTAATCAGCTGGCCTTCAAGGGGATAGTCTGAAGTTTGCTATTACCTGCTAAATGAGCCCATCCATGGCATCCTAACAATTAGTGACTTAGACAAGGTCTGGATTTGAGTTATGATGGATTTGAATCATGAAACCTTCAGGGCTGATAAGCAGAAACAGCATTAACATAGGACTGTAGCATTTCATATCAGCACTGGAAAAGAGTCTTCTTTTCCAACAGGGTCAATTATAATTCTCCACTTTGTAAAAGCCCCAGATCCAGTTCTCTATTCCTGAATCAATCACTTGATTATAGATTTACATATATCCCCATGGGATATTCAGTCTCTTTCTGATTTGGTCCCTGAGAAATTCCCTTTCAATTCTTAAGATCTAAGCTCTGGAACCGGAAGAATATTGCCAAATTTTATTCATCATTTTAGATGGCTTACAGTGGAAGAATATTCAGATGGTAAATACTGTTACTTCTCCCAACCTCCAGAAATAGGTGTATGCCAGTACTCTGTTTCTAGTAAAAATAGATAAAACATAGAAAGACATGTATCCAATTAGTATGTATGTATATGAATCTTTCTCAACTCCAAAGGCTATGTTTATGATAAAGAATGAAAAAAAAGTACTGGGTATTCTTAAAAGCTGGAGATGAGTCTATGTTTTGTGATCTTCATAAAGCAACATACCTAGTAAAATTATTCTAGAGGAATAATAAAAGGGAGGAGTGTGGTGATAAACTGCCGCTGTGGAAATGGTTATTTGCTAGGGAAATGCTGTGTCTGGAATGGCACTACTGGCTGTAACCACAAAGATGATAGGATCTCATAGTCTTTCAGAGTATGAAGTTCTATAACACGTGTGCATAAAATATCCTGTTGTATCCCAGAGGTTGGAAGAACTCTTTGGATCCAAGAAGGCAGACAAAATTTTCCAGATGAGATATCTAAGAAATTGTTCCTGCAGGGTCCACCTCAAGATACCTATTCTGAGTATTTTACAGTTTCCAAGATGATTGTAGCAAGCCTACAAATGTGAAATCATTGGAGTCCTCCCATCCCAAGGGGGTAAAAGTTGGAGGAGTGGAACAGCTCTATTTATTTGTTTCACCA
This sequence comes from Dipodomys ordii, assembly GCF_000151885.1. Classification (NCBI taxonomy): domain Eukaryota; kingdom Metazoa; phylum Chordata; class Mammalia; order Rodentia; family Heteromyidae; genus Dipodomys; species Dipodomys ordii. Next base: position 7,875,909 of record NW_012267243.1, on the reverse strand, counting down.
TATGACTGCAGTAAGGAGCAAAGTACTTGGCTTTTATACTCTGAGCCCCAGAAATCAATGCTTCTGGATTGTAGGGACCTGGTGGTATGCCTAGCACATGGTGTTATTTCTTCCTGGGAATGCGAGGCTCCACGGAATGTGGGTCTAGCAAGCCTCAATCTTCAGAGTAACTAGAGTGCTGGGGATCTTATTTGGGATAAATCTTGCCCACACCTGAAGCAAAGAGAGGTAGTGTTATAAGGGTGCAGGAGAATTGGATTAACTATATGGCCTATTTATCTTTACATTGGATTGCTATGTTCATTTTGAATTAATGGCTGCAGACCTAAGCCTCTTTGGTGGAGGTACCCCAGGAAATTTAATTTTTTGAGATGAGTACAATTCATCAGAAAGTGAGAGTATAATATAACAAAAAGAATATTAAAATCCAGAATGAAGAGATCTAGGCTCTTTTCACTGATTGCCACTAACGAGCCTTGAAAACAAGACAGTTCACCTTTTAAGGCTCCATTTGCTCATTTGTAAGAAGGAGATTGGTACTAAGTAGTTTTCAAGATGTCATCTATCTTTTGGATTTCATCTGTCTATACTCCTTGAAAACAAGCCAGCAAACAAACAAGCAAAAATATAAATCTCTCTTTAAACATTATGGCTTTATTTCCTGATGTATACCCTGTGGCAGGATTGCTGAATCATGATGATTCAAAGAACCTCCATACTACTGTCCATAAGGACTTTCTTGAGTCACATGCCCATCACAGGAAAGAGTTCCCTTTGCTCCTGATCTGTTGCCAGCATGTGTTATCTTTTTGTGTTAATGATGAGCAGGTAGTGTTCTAGTAACCAGGCATCAGTGACAGGTCTCTAAGACCTCCCAAGTTTTGCTTGAAACAAGGTGTCAATTTTTATGATTTTTGAAGCCTTTGGGTGTGAAGCTCAGATAATCATACTGAGCAGAACTATAAAGTCTCGGTCTATCTGTAGCTAGCGACCAAGACTGAGTAATTTAAAATGAATAAACGTTTATTGGCTGATGTCATGTCTGGAGGCTAAGTACAAGATCAAGAGATCAGCATCTGCTGATGACCCTCTTGATGCATTATCTCATGGTAGGGAACAGAAGAGAGAGAAGGGATGGAAGAGAGCAAGCCAGAAAGAGAGAGAAAGAGAAAAGTACCTTTTTAAAATCCATATCTTTATTATTATTATTGTCAGTTGTAAGGCTTAAACTCAGGGCCTGGGTGCTATCCCTGAGCCTCTGTTGTGTTCAAGGCTAGCGCTCTACCACTGGAGCCATGGGACCACTTCCAGTTTCACAGGGATTTTCTGCCTCAACTGGCTTTGAACCACAATCCTCAGATCTCAGCCTTCTGAGTAGCTAGGACTATAAACATGAGCCACTTGTACCCAGCTGAGAAAAAAGGAAAGGGGCAGAGAAAGAAAAAGAGAAGAGGCAAACTGGTTATTATGTGAGGAATTCTTTCCTGCCACTATTCTACGGAAGAGAGCCCTCAGGACCCTACTTATGAAATGTAGGTTAGATCCTTTTCTCATGTTTGTGTCTTAATGTTAACACTGAGCTACTATACTCAGCTAAGATAGAGGTCAGTGGGTTTCCTCAAGGGCTAGAACCATGTTTAAACTCTTTCTTTATCCTTATAATAGTACCTGCTGTGGATACTGATAGAGAGTAAAGAATATTGACCAACTGCGTGGCTAACTACAAGCACAGAAAAGAGAGCGCCACCATCGCCAAGGCTGTCACTATGGTAACCATAAGAAATAGGAAATGCCATTGGACAGAGAGGGGAAACATAGTTCCCATGGTTTCCCTTATTTGCAATAACTAGTACATGTGAAGGACAAGCCGAAAAGGGCAAAAGCTACGTACATATGACCAGATAAGATGATGTTAAGCGAAATGAACCCTAAGATAGGGACACAAATATCTTTTTTCTTTCTTGCTATTGCACCATGTGATATCTTTGTTTCTTTGTATGTTCCTCCCTGATGTCAGTGCCCTGCATCTTGTATATATACTTCTCCAGCTTGGGGAAGGGAAGGGAAAAAATAAAATGCTTAAATGGGTTGACCCATTGTAACAATGAGATATACAAAACACTATGTTGAAAATGAACTTTACAACTTCACCGTGTGTGTCGGGGGGGGGGGAGTTGTGGAGATGGGAGGGAAGGGATGGTAGGGGGAAAACAAAGGAGGAGGCAACAATGCTCAATAGGAAATGTACTCACTACCTTGCTCATGTAACTGTAACCCCTCTGTACAAAATTTTTACGATAAAAAAATGTGCAAAAAAAGAAATAGGAAATGCCGTTGGACAGAGAGGGGTCGAACTCATCCTATCGTAAGAGTTCTTTCCTATAATAATAACAATTATACATAAATAGGAAATTATGTTCATCTTAGGTAATTTCCAAGGTAGTAGAGGTCATATAGAATAACATTCTTTCTTCTTTTTACTTCCTCTTCTATAGCCAGTTATTTTGACATCTCAATTTCTCAGAGTACAACTACCACCAGGAAGCTGGCAGCATGAGCTTTAGAGTAACACCTAAAGTAGGTGTAAAGCTTATACATTATAAGAAGACTAATCCAGGCAGTCTGATTTATTTATTTTTCCTAAATTCTTTTTTTTTCTTGCCTATCCTGGGGCTTAAACTCTGGGCATGGGTGCTGTCCCTGAGCTTCTTTTGCACAAGGTGAGCGCTCTATTTCTTGAGCCACAGCATCACTTCTGGCTTTTTTTGAGTAGTATATTAGAGAAAAAGAGTCTCATGGATTTTACTGCACAGGCTAGTTTTGAACCATGATCCTCAGATCTCAGCCTTCTGAGTAGTTAGGCATGAGCCACTGGTACCTGGCACTTTTGCTAATTCTAAGGGCTTAAAATTTTCGCCTCAAAGATAAGTCCCAGGTTGCGTGTGTATATCTGCATATATGTCTATGTATGTGCCTGTGTGTGTCTGTGTATGATGCATGTATGTGTGTTTGTGTGTGTATGTGAGCACATGTTGGTCTCTACACATTTATCAACCTCACCTTCTAGTATAATGAAAATTACAAATATTCATGTTGGTGACTTCTTTACTCTGTAAGTAGTTTCATGTCAAATAAACACGCATAAGGAGTGTTTTGTTTTCTTTTCATCAGCATAGATACAATGAGAGTAAGCAGTTTATTCCTTTAGGGAATTTGAAAAGTAGACTTTCATGGAACATCATTTTCTGTTGTTACAGGGTAAGTGAGGTTCACTAGTGAATGGTGAAATTCAGCCCCATCACGATGGGCTTAGAAACCAAGCCTGATATCCTCTCTCAGGAATCTTTCCTGAAAGAGGAGACATGACCTGAGGCCAACACCTTTAAGTCCTAAGATTTAAAATCTCCTTTACATTCAGCCTTCAGATACTTTCAAATTTTAGATCAATTACTCACTTTTCCCTTCCTATTTTTCCCCCCATTGTAACTTTGGGTTCAAGCTGCTGGGCTTCCCAGGCCCATGTTGCCATAAGAGACTCTATTTGTTGAGGGTGGAGTGGTTGTTTTTGGCAGGTTCAAGGGTGGGGATCAATTAATCCTAATAGGTATATAGTGCAGTAGACACTTGGGACTTTTTGATCTTTTCTCTATATTTCTGTCTCTTTTATAAATCCTTTTCTCTTCCCTGATGATCCTTAAAGAGAAGGAAAGAAGGAGGGAGCTTCAGGATGTTATTTGAGGGCCTCACAATAAAAGCTCAGTGGGACCTTGAGCAGGTCACCTAGGCTGTGATTGCTTTTTGACTTGTCTTCCCTAGAGTTGTTGAGATGAAAAGCATTCCTGCAGTAAACTCTGCAAAGAAAGCTTATCCAGGATTATTTACTAAACTTATTCAAAGTGTAGGCTGTCCTTATGAAAAGATATCTAGGATACCTTTAGTAATGCCTTAGGAAGAGCATATTGCTATATATAAGAACATGTTATTTGGGGAGCTCCTTTGGACTTTTATAGATAATAACATGGAAAAGAAAGGAAGGAGGGATGAAGTTTTGCCAGTGAGTCAAGGTTGGAAGGAAAGTAACAGATGTCATGTTGGATGTGTCAAAGACACTCCCAACATATTTGTAAAAGAGAAAATAAACTCTGGGAAACCTCAGAAGTTGTAGGTGGTCCTCCCAGAGAACCCATAGGTGCGAAGGATGCACTAGTTTGTATTTCATCTCTGATCATTTGGCTGCAATTTTTGACCCAAGTCCTGACTGTATAGTTATTCCAAGTTCTCTAAAGCCAGGGTAAATGGCTCAAGTATTAAAGACATATGCTCATCTTGAAATCTTTTATTCCAGTGAAGCCTGAGTTGAAAACAATTCATTTTGCTTCTTCCTCCTAATAGATATTGCTGTACAGCTGGGGGACAGCTGTTGAGTTGAGATCCACCCACAAGTAGCAGCTTTCCAGTGGTTGGCAAACTGGTACACAGCTGGAATGGGATATTCAAATGACTTCAGGACCCCATAGAATAAATCAAGCATTGAAGTAATAACTTGGATGCGCTTGTTCTGATGTAACTCAATTGCTAAAAATTATTTAATGGCCATTTTGAGTTGAGTGGTCTATCTCATCAAAGCCCAGTGTACTAGGAAATAATCTTTCTCTTTGACATTCCAGGAGAGCAGAGAAGAGAAAGTGAATGGAACATATAAACTAGAAAGTAACCTCAGAACTCTACATTCTGGGGTTTGACCCTAAGACCCTTCCTAAGCCTTTGCATTTGGGCATTTGCTCAGAATGGTGATCAGCTAACGTTCTCGAAGACATGCACTGGCTGATAGAACCTCCTGGACAAAATAGGACCATGTTTCTCTTCAGAGATAGCTCTGACTGTGTAAAAGCAATGTATTGAGCCCCTAAGCTAATTTTTGCCAGTTCTGTGGCTTGAACTCACAGCCTAGACACTGTCTCTGAGCTTGTTTGTGCTCAAAACTAGCACCTACTGCTTGAGCCACTTCCAGCCTTTTCTGTTTATGTGGTACTGAGGAAACAAACCCACGGCTTCGTGCATGCTAGACAATCACTCTACCACTAAACTACATTCCTAGTCCCACGGAACTATTTTTTAACTGCTGTTCTTATCACACATTCTCTTTTGGGGTGAAACAGCTGGTTAGCTCTGGTTTAGTCTGGACCCCTTTCCCACTTTGGTTCCTATTAGCTGGCAGCAATAAGAAGAATCTTAGTTCTCTCTAGTCTGACCATGGGACTAGCTTCTGTGCATCAAGTGGCTGCATATGTGGGAATATTCCATTTTCAACCCTGGTGTCTTCAATTTTCAGACAGCTGCTCTTTGGACAACCACCAATTGAGTCTTTGTAGCCTCCAAATACTTTTAAATAAAGACTTTACAGGTGGACCCATTGCAACAATGAAATGTACAAGATGCTATGTTGAAAAATGAACTTTACAACTTTGGTGGGGAGGAGGGAGAGAGAAGGGAGGGCAGAGATGGGAAGGGGAAACAAAGGAGGAGGCAACAATGCTTGATAAGAAATGTACTCATTACCTTGCTCATGTAATTGTAACCCCTCTGTATGGTATTCTCATAATTAATAATAAATTAAATAATTAAATAATAAATTAATAATAAAAATACTTCAGTGTACCAGGAGAAGGGCTGGAGGTTTTAGCTTAATAGAAGCAATGCAAAGCCAAAGCATATGACAACTAAAACCAAATTCTGTTTCACCCTGGCTGTGGGACCTGGAGAGATTTTTATCATCTTTACACATCTAATAACATAGGAGTTTTAAAACCAATCTTGCCTAGAACTCTGGCTTTTTCTGAAGGTGGTCAGAGTTCTGATGTGTGAGACTGTTTGTAATCTATATAACTGTAAAAACCAGTTACTTCAAGAAAGCAAAATGATTGGTCAAAGAGTTTAACCACCCATCCCAGACCTTAAACTAGGCCAGAATCTGATGTAACATTGGGCAATTCCTGAGACCTAGTTTTCTTACTTCAAGGTTTTTCAGCTTCTTGAGAATGTGTCCTGCCCTTGGGTACTCTCCCATACTGTCTAGAATTCTACAGATTGGATTGGAGGGTGGGGAGGGTGAGTGAGAAAGAAAAAGAGGTCTAGGAAAGCTGCTTAGAGACCTCTGGCTCTGTCTCAACAGCCTTTTCAAGCAGATGGTTGGTGTGACACTATCAACAACCGTGCCTACTGCCACTATGATGGAGGTGACTGCTGCTCTTCCACACTCTCCTCCAAGAAGGTAGGTAAGAGCCCTTAGGACTCAGGGGAAAACAAGGAGATTCCAGGACGTGGGTGATTCTCCTTTATGGTTTATGATGAACGAATACTAGAGGTTCTAAACTTGAGGGTCATGGTATTTAGTGTATACTTTGAGAAAATAGTGACATTGTGTCTCTTTATTCCAAATATTCACTGGCCATTTAACAGTATTCTCACCGCTGATACTAATTTGTCAATCCAGTGGCCCAAAGATTTTGCGGCTGGAAGTCTCATACTCACCCCAGGTGACTCTATAGGCCAGAATAATAATGATATCTTCCTCTTGAGAATGCTGGATCATCAACAAAACGCTTTTGTTTATATCCATCTTCATAATTAAACTAATAATCTTAGATAGCACCTTATAGGCCATTGGTAAGTACATGTTGAATGAATGGCTCCTATAAGCCACCCACAATACTTTGGCCCCTATCCTGAGCAGTAGCCTTTTGCTTGATGTGCTTTATACTCATTATTCTTAGATGATAGTCTGCAAAATTAAGTAGGCTGAAATCTTGTACTGCTATAAGTAAATATCTAAGTACTCCAAAGATGTTTGAAGCTGTTTGACCAACCAACTTGACGAATCAGAAATATGCCGGTGTTCTCTCCTTTCATGTCTCTACATGCCTAATGTGATCATCTCTAAGCAGACTTGAATACTCTCTTTGTTGCAATTATTTATTAATCCCCTACAATATGCAGGGCATAATTCTCAACACATATGTATTAATTTATTTAGTGCAGAACACGTAGGAATTTATCACATGATTATCCAATCTGTGCCTCTTTTGTCTAAAAAAAAACAAAACAATAAATTCTGAGCAAAGAGCAACAGATCAAGACTTTGGGTAGAAAGTCAGAAACCTAGTTTTTATCTAGCTAGTTTTGATTCTCAGTTGTGAGAGGAATGGGGCAAAGCACCTGTCCCTGCACAGGAAGGTCTGGCCAATTAGGAGGAAAGCAAACAAGCCCACCTCACCCACTGCAAACCTGTTCATGGATTTCAGTGCCTGGGGCCAATATATACAACAATCAAGATTGTTGCGTTGGCTACTAACTCACATTTGAATCAAATGTGCACATATGCTTGGAAATTTCCCCAAACAGCCCCATCCATTCTCGAGCCTAGATGTCCAACCATCACTGAAAGTATATGTGGAATTAGTACTATAAAAATCATATTTGATTGCCAATGCCCAGTACTTTTCCATGGTATTAAAACATAGAAACCAAGCCACTTTGATCATATTTCCAAAGTGTCCTGTTCTCTTTGATGGTACTTTTGAGTAAACAAAAAGAGGTGTGTATCTGTTGCTAGCAAGGTAAGCAGGAGCAGACCAACTTTTGCTGAAGTATCTCTGGCATGGAAGAGGGATTACTATGTAGAAGGATGGTAATCAAGCCAAAATATATCATGCACTCAAGTAAGACAAAATATGATGCTTCTTAGGGCATCAAAGATGATCTCAATGCCTAGAGAACACCTAGGAGTCAAAGTCAGAGAGCTAGCCTGTAGATTCTGAGCTTTAATTATCATTACTCTAAATGAAGTCACTCAACCTCTGGCCTTTCAAGTAAATATGAAGTACTGGTGTTTATATTTCCTGATGTTTTAAGGAATTTTGTTATATTGAGGACAGCAACAAAAATAATATTAGACATCAGTGGGAATATTAGAAATGGTTCTAACAGAAACTAATTATAGGTGCCTGACAATATATGTAAACCATCCGTTTATTTTAACCACACAAGCACTGTCTGTTGTCTCTCTCACTTTACATAAGCAAAAAGCCAAGCAAGGAGTGATTATCTTGTCTAAAATGACATGATGTATAAATGTGAGACGCAAGTGTTAATTGCAACTCTATGATATTAACAAACAATTCTCTACTTCTTCTTGGACCAAGGCAAACTTGTTGAAAAGGAGGAAACATGGTACACACACACACACACACACACAGTGAGTTGTTTCAACCTGCCTTTCTTTCCCCTAGGTCATTCCATTTGCTGCTAACTGTGACCAGGATGAATGCACCTGCCGAGACCCCAAGGCGGAAGAAAATCAGTAATTGTGGGATCAAGCTCCTACCTCCTCTACCCTGGAGGCAGCCAGAGAGAGGAAACAAGGGGCAAATGAAGAAGAGAGGCCATGTAGTGGAGGCAGATTATAAGATGGCTGGTTTAGAAACAGAGGAGGATGCTTATAGGTGCCAACTAATATATTGAGTAGCCTGAGTAGTGAAGAATTATAAACCAAACTTTCTTTGAAATATCAGTTGGCTAAAAATGGAAGGAGAAATATAATAAACAGCACCCTCCTCCCCCATCTCTATTCTACCCAACCTTATCCTCAACTTTTGACCTACTCCCCAATTTGCACCCTGTCATCTGCTCAGCCCCACCCAATGTGTAGATCCATATCAAAACATCAGAAGAGAAGTTTCGAGGACACTTTGTTAATACTGGTATCAAACTGATTAACATCTTTTAGGGTCTGTCTACTCTAAACTGGCCCTTGCCCTTTCTTTTGTGTAGTCTCTTAAATCATAAGGTTAGTTATTAATTCTTTATGAGTATTTAAACATAATTCTATAAATATATTATAATATTATATTTTTTGCTGTTTACTAAGCTAAAAAATTTATCCATTGTTCCACATATGCTGCTGAGAAGTTCATGTCCAAAATTAATGCTGAGGCTTTGAGGACAGAAACACCAGTTTTTCTGCCATCTTTTTATGGAGAGAGACTAGCAGGTTGAGTGGGAAGTGGGAAAAGAGAGGAGAATAAATGGAATTCACAATGCTAGCATGTCAGCTGATCATCTTCTCATAACCAGGAAGCCAAGCCCACTTAACAGGATATGCAGGTTGGAAAAATAATTTAGAGAGACCTGGACAATGAGGTGTGATGGATCAGGAAATCTAGACAATGATTTATAAGTATCACATAAACTTCATATGAAGTTTGCTCCATTTCTCAGAATGTGCAGCTGGCGTTGGTAAGACAGGACTGTCTCTACTTCTATATGGACCTCTTCAAAGTGTGGGTGGCAGGTAGTCAGCCAGTCAAAAAGTTGTTATTAGGGCTCATTCTCGAAATACCAGGATGATAGGAACTTAAACACTCTTCATATCTAGTGGATGGTCTCCTTCCTTGTTAGAAGTCCAAACCCTGTCCATCACTCACAGCCATATCACCAACTGTTGATTTTCTGAGATAAAATACTTGGGAAATGAGATGAGATTAAGGTGGGAAGACAGGAAGGAAGGGGTCAAATAAGATCAAAGAAAGAGAGATGAGAGGTCAGGCTGAAATCAAGTTTGAGTTTAAGGGGATGAAACGAGACAAAGAGATTCAGCCATTGTTCCAAGTCTCCAAAGAGGACCAAAGTGGATTCTTTGAGCAATGCAGCGGCTGACATAAATTGTATTGAAACACAACCTATATCATCATCTCTGGGCAAACCTATAGCATCAAGTTGGGCAAATTACGGAAACACATGGAACAAGGGTGACACTCTGTGGGGAGAAGGAAGAATTTCAACTATTTAGGATCCATTTTGTTGTCTTTCCTCTTGTTCAGATGAATTACACAGGACATGGCCATTTTAACCTTGCTTCTGTTCATATGCATTCCATCTTCATTAATTTTTTGGCATGTGGTCAATTTAAGTTTTTTTTCCTTGAAATAGTTTCTGAGTTAGAGATAGTAAGGAACAGTTTCTGTTCAACATCCTGTCTTATCATCATCTTAAAAAAGGACATGAGTCATGTCTCTCCCACTTTCTTCTCTAATAGAGACCAAGAACCAAACTTAGAGCTCAACTTCAGCTTTTCCACATCATCTGCTCTTTGTGCTGACCAGCTATTTGCCTCTTCCCATCAACACTGAAACAATGGCTTTTCAAAAAGGAAATAATATGTGCCACAATAACCTATGACCCCCCCCAATATCATATATGAAGAAAAATATTGTAGAATGAAAAACCAAAAATATAGCCATATATATCCATTCATCTGTAGGCATGTGGTATGAGAGCAACAGTTATTAGGTAAAGAACAGAGTTTGTCCATCTGAAATTCCCTTATTGTCTGTGGCTAACCATAAAGGAAACTATCACCTAAGTATAATTCACTTCATAAACTCTGCTTATGTAGCCCTGGGAAGGCAATTAACATTTATTTCTGGGATACTGATAGGCTTTAATATGGAAAAGAACATGGAAAGCTTTAGATTTTCTATTTAAAAAAACAAAACACAAAGCACATTGTAAAATTGTTTTCCTGTGGGGAGAGACGGGGACATCCAAATTCCTGGATGTGTGTCAAGCTCTATCTTAGACCATCCATCCAGAGACTTGGGCAGAGTTGTACTTATGGTGGATGTGATCCAGCACAGCAAGGATACTGCCTTCACGAGAACTATGGAGCCCATGATGTCCACCAGTATGTGTCTATGCTCAGTCCCTTCCCAAGAGTAAGAGTGGACACCTGTGTTTCTTTCCTCATTTAAAAAATAGTTGCTTCTCTGTTGGCAACATGTACAACTCAAAACTGTGCAGTATTTGAAAATCCCCTAGATTGAGGGCTGTCCAAGTGTCTTTCAGTCCTTGTCCCTGGGCCCTAGGGTTCTGAACGATTCTGGTCACTGTTAAAATAAAAAGCCATGTTATAGAGCCCAAGATAACAACTCACATTTGCTTCAGAGGGTTGTCTGCATTCTGCTACTCTTACCTCCCCATAGAGCCATTGAGAACCTGTCCCAGAGGGTCTTTATTTGTTGTTGTTTCAGGGTCACTCCTCTGTTTCTTCTGTTTCCTTGTAATTAGAAGCTCTGGTACAAAGGTTGCCCAGGGAGAGCTGGCTAAGCAGGTAGCCTCCAATCAGAAGCACACGTGAGAAGTCAGAGTGACATGAATGGACAGATCCTGGAAAAAAATAAATGAATAAAGGAAGTAAAGAGCTCTGCTTGATTCTCTACTTCCCTTTCCTCCATGATACAGCATTGGACTTGGCACTTCATCTATTCTGTGTGATCACTATTGTGTCAGTTAGCACCCAACAGGATAGCTTGATTTAAAAAAAAAAAAACATAGTGAAAGGAGCTGATCTACTGTATTGTAACGTAAAATAGCTACAACCAGTTATTTTGTAAGATTATAAAATGTTCATTAAAAAAATCAGCACACAAAATGTGAAGAGTGTATGGTGTTTTATTCTTGAGTTTATATCATCTCCTGATTTCCAAATCACCATCCTTGGGCTCTATGTAGATTCAAATCTCAGTTATTTGTTAAGTGGTTGGTTGTCCATTCTTTTCTGTCACTTAAAAACTACTATTTACATGAATAGGATGTGTAAGGGAGATAAATGTGACAATTCACAAGAAACAACACATAGGAAAATGAACTGTGTGCAATGGTAATGTCCAGTACCTCAGATGTCATTTAAAGAGGAAATAAGCATCACTCTTAGAGGCCAAAGGTAGGTGCATTTGAAGGATGGTTGGTAAAAGATGCACATGACTTGACAATGGGTTGGGGAAAGAGAAGGCTAGGGAAAAGATGTAAAAAGTAGGAATGAGAAAGATTACCCGTTGTGGACATCAGTGAGGCCTCCATCTAAGCTGGAAGGTAGGCTAACATGTGCTTAGCATATGGTAAGCACCATCGTAATGAACTCCAGAAAGATCTGCAAATCATGTATTCTTACTTCACAGAAGAGAACACCAAGAAATACCCTGGACAAGGAAACTAAGTTAGGTTCGAGTCCAATCTGTGGGACACTAAAATGTAAGGTGGAACAGAAAGATTGAGACTAATCAGGCAGGGAAATGTAAGAGAATACCCAGAATGATGTCCCACAATTTGTAGCCATGATCATCAGTGAGTAAATGGAGGCAGAATGAGTAGAGTTTAGGGGATGGGTATTTATTTGCTCTTTTTAAAACTTAATTGAGGACTAGACAGATAAAAATTGGTTGGAAATGTCATAGAAAAAAATGTTCTCCAGATACCATTGGCCCATGACTATGATCCTAACTACTCAGAAGGCTGAGATTTGAGGATCATGATTAGAAGCCAGACAGGAAAGTCCTGAAAGACCCTGATCTCCAACTAACCACCAAATTCATATAGTCACAGTAGAGCTGTGGCTCAAGTGGTAGGGCATTAGCCTTGTACAAAAAAAAAAAAAAAGCTCAGGGAAGTGCTCAAGCTATAAGTTCAAGCCACAGAAGAACCAGCATGCAAACACACACACACACACACACACACACACACACACACACACACACACACACACACACACGTTCATCTCCCTGGAGTAAACTTCTACAGCTAGGACTAGGTTGTAACTAAGATCTCTGGACATGCCAGGCCCCATTTGGCTACTGGCAGTGTTGGATGGGTATCTCAGCACACCTAGCAAACACAGGAAGCTTTGAGAAATAAGTAATTGGATTCATGGAATTGGAACGTGGGAGACAGTTCTGTGGTTAGAAATAAACATTATAGTAAAAAAAGAATACTACCTGCCATCTTCTTTGAAGGTTTGCAAAATGCTTTCACATGTTTTCTGGTTACCCAAGGGCAAAGCAGAGCAGGAACAGTTCTGACTGTTTTTTCCTTATTTTTATAGAAGAAAAACATAGAGAGATTATGGGACAAACTAAGTTCACATATCAAAGTTCAAATTGGGATGGGAATCCAAATGTTTTTGCCCCCAAATATAATGTATTTTTTGCTCCATCATTCTTAGACCCCCAGGCCCAAGAGAGAACCCAGCTCCCAATGGTAATGGGAAATGTTAACATCTATTTTACCTGTTTCAAGATACCCCTCATTGGTTTCCTTGTCATTTTCTTACTAGTTTCCCTCTCCTGCCAGCTCGCCATAGCAAATGGGAAGAAAGTCTTCTTGAGCACCCTTCCAGGACCCTCTCCTCATGCCAGGCCCTGAGGATAAGCAGATGCCCTTGCACATGCCAGTTAGGACAGCTGGAGAGAAACTTTGGCAGGGCTGCCTCCTTTTTTAATAGCTTCCCCAGGGAGAGCCCTGGTCAGAGACTTTGGAGCTCTGGTTTCCACTGACTGACAAACTTAAATGATGTGATGAGCCACTCATAACCTGGGAGATTCACTACTCAGAGATTTAGGCCAAGAAGAGGATGAGGCCCTCAGTCGGGTGGAGGAGTCAATGAGAATGGTTTACATTTAGAAATAGCTTCAGTGTGTCTCTGGAGTCACCTATTTTTGTATCACCCCACGAATACGACTAATACTGGGCCATTTATGGTTTCCCAATGGTAGACTGAGAAGACAAAAAAGGTAGTAATAGAACCTTCCATATATGTCATAGGTATTTGTCTTGAAGAAACAAAACTGATTTAGATACTAGTCTGCTATGGGCTTGAAAACATATTTTCCAGTCAGCACCTAGGTCAATGCCCTGGGGATCATGTCTAAGGGAGGCTGAAGGCAAGGATTTGCTACATTTAGGTCCTTGCTAGTAATTGGTTTTGTTTGCTTGTTTGTGTTCTAATCCTGCCACTCGAACTTTAGGGTATTGTTTAGTGTCTATAGTAACTGGTGTGATAATGACAGAGCACATCTCCAAAGAAGCCTATCAGTCCAATCCAGTTAATGCTTCAGATGAAGATAACCAGAACATTTCTATACATCCGTGTAGTCTCTATGCTGGGAAATATTGCTTATTAACACAAGACTGCTCAGTTTTTTCTCCTCCTGGACCGAGGTACTCTTCTAGGGAATGCAAGGCAAGGATGGCTCAATCTGGGCCTTGAAAGTCAATATGTAAGGTAGATGGATAACTTGAGATCCATGGGCAACTGAATGCTAATCTGCAAGGGTGGAATATCCAATTGTCCAAGTTGGTAGATTTGAATCTACACCTTATTATTGAGTCTCTCAAACTTACTGCCTAGATATGTGTCTTTGCAGCACCATGTTTCCAGCACAGTTCCTAAACTGCACCAGGGAGACAGTGAGTAAGGAGAGTAGAAGGGACTCCATGAGTGTGAACGAGTCTCTTAAGAGTGTGTAAGTGGAAAGGGGAGGAAATTGCCCTTCTATGGATTGCAAAAGTGTTCTGAGTTCTCAAGCACCCTGGGACTCTGACATTAAAAGGCTTCTGAGCTGCACACTGGCATTAGTTATGTTCTCAGGACAGAGAGAACAGATGGAGACTCTTGAGTAGTTTGGCTGCCAGGAAATGTTCTAGACCACTGATCCAGAGAGAAACAAAATGGATTTGTAGGATAATTGTGGTAAAGCCTGGCACTGAGAGAAAAAGGAGGAAAGGATAAAAGGATAAAAGGAAATATTAGACACTAGAAGAAATGTTTATAAGCTCAGCTGGAATCTTCTTGGAAAATTGCATTACCTATGTAAACTGCTGAAACTTTTCCTCAAAAGATAACTGAAAGTATCTAGTTTATAGAATAGCAATGTCCTACATACATCTTTTTATGATGTTCTATACCTGCATTGTGGACACAGGTTGCTGTCTAGCCTTAATAAGACAGGGCAATTGAATCTTGAATTTTACTTAATTCCAATAAGTTAAGTGTGACTAGCTACATGTAGCAAGTGGCTACTGTATTGGAGAGCACAGTTCTAGCATATTTTTTCATATACATGATTTAATTTTCTCTTAAAAGATTTTTCTATGGGCTGGAAAGGTGGCTCAGTGGTAGAGCACTTGCCTTGCATGCATGAGGCCCTGGGTTCGATTCCTCAGCACCACATAAGCAAAAAAGAAAAAAGCCGGAAGCGACACTGTGTCTCAAGTGTTAGAGCGCTAGCCTTAAGCTGAAGAGCTGAGGGACAGCGCCCAGGCCTCACAACCAGACACCCTCCCCCAAAAAAAGATTTTTCTAATGATTTTTAAAATTGTAACTGACATAAAGCACATTATGTTCACTTAGATATTTCTGGTTAGATTATTGGAGTTCAGTAAAAACAAATGCAATAAAGTACCTACAAATTATACAGGCAGAAACCTCAAACCATGAATTAAAAAGAAATATAATCCCATGTAGTTGAAAGGCACAGATGGGTGGATAACAGTTCAAAGTAAGCCCAAGTACAAAGTTCACTAGATTTTATCTGGGGAAAAAAAAAAGCTGGCTGTGGTAGCAGACACCTGTAATCCCAGCTGCTAAACAGATATAGGAAGTGGCACAGGCACTAGACTATCTAAAACCCAAATTAACAAAGTAAATAGAGTTAGTACAGTGTGTAGGGCTCAAGTAGAGCCCAAATGGTAGAACACTTGCTAGGAAATGCAAAGCACTGAGTTCTAACTCCAGTACTGCAGATTTCTGGGGGCAATAAAATAGTTGGGTCTAAATTGAGAGGAAAGTCTGTCAGAAAGAGCCCCGAGTGTGTGCCATCATGTTAAGCTTTGGCTGGTTCTTTAACAATAATTCAGATAGAGGTGACAATACAAAGCCAATACAGATGACTATAGGTTTTAAGTTCATAGTATCAAAATAACTCATTCTCAAGTTGACCATTAGCCTTGGGGATTGAGGTTCACGCTAATGTTGAGACCTACTTTGGCCTAACTGAGGAATATACACGCACATTGCAGATATACACATGTAGTCCACATGAGCTAGGAAAAGGAAGTAGCAGCTGTTTATTGACCAGGAAATTGTTTATTGATCAGGGTTAAAGAGGCTTCCTGCTAGAAGATTGATTGTTGGGTGATCTTGAGCAAAGGTGGTTAATAGCTTGTGATTCAATTTTCTCATCTGTAAAAAGAGAACAACAATAACCCACAGCTCAAAATGGTTATGCAGATATGTTACAGTGAATATGAAGCACAAATTATGGAATAGCCACTCTGCTGTTGTATGTATTCTTTACCCAGGTGAATAGAAGTATCGCTGACTTAAAAAATAGAGGATGGGTTATGGTGAGTGGCTGACATGTGCATTGCTATGTACTTTTGCACTTTGACCTTGGACGTAAGTTATTCTAACAGGTTGGTACTCTCTCTCTCTCTCTCTCTCTCTCTCTCTCTCTGTTTTCTCTATCTTCTCTCTCTCATCTAATTCCTTTCCCTACCTTTCCCTTCCTCTCATATATTTCAATTATAATTAAGTGCTTCATTTAAATCTGTATCATGTTCCAGTTTGAAGCTCCAGATTATTTAATTCTAATTCTAATTTCAAGTATTAAGGGAAGGAAAAATATTCCTCAATTATGTCAGCAAGACAACGTAATTTACCAGCTCATTCAGAAGGTCATCTCACTGACAACCTGGTCCCCAGACTCTCCCTAGGTAACATTCACTAATCCATACTCAGTTTTTAAGCTAAACAATTTACCTTCATGAAGATGAGAACCCAGTAGTAGCAGGAATCATTTGTAAGTATACATAAAGGTCCAGGTAGGACCAAGACATCTGGAATCAGGTCTTGATACCCTTAAAGTGCCTTGGCAGACAGTCTGAATGCTTCCATATTTGTGTGAGCAGGTTCAGAATGTAGACCTCATTTGGAATCCCAGCTCAGCGAGTCCCTGAGCAGATGGGCTCAAGTCTTGTAGGGCTCATGTGTAAAATGGAGAGTGAGTTTAAATTTGCTAGGTTGCAACACACATTCAAGTAAGTCACACTAGTCACACATTGTATTGCAAAGAGTTCTCCATACTTTCTTGTAGTATAACTGAAATTAAATACTACTACTATATACCTTTCAATAAACATTGATTAAAGAACCAATTTCCTTCCTTGTCGGTGAGGTGCCTTATGGAACTTGATTAGCATTAAAACCTTATTATTTACCTCCAGTTTCTATTTACACTGTATCTTCTGCACGAGTTTCTTCTTAAGTACTTAAGATTTAGGGTAGGACAAAAAAGGTTAACTTAGGAGTAAAGAAATTAAGTGGCAGGGTCAGATTCTGGCATTGTCTATTTCTTGGGATGTCACAGGAGCTCCAGGTGACCTGGCCAGCACTCAACTTCACTGGTTTTCCCTGAACTCATGTGTGTGTGTGTGTGTGTGTGTGTATGTGTCTGTCTGTCTATCTCTCTCTCTCTCTCTCTATCTATATATATATATATGGTCATGGAAAAAAATACATAGATAGATTGCCAGTCCTGGCCTTGAACTCCGGGCCTGGGCACTGTCCCTAAGCTTCTTTTGCTCAAGTCTAGCACTCTATCACTTGAACCACACACAGTGCCACTACTTTTGGCTTTTTCCTCTGTATGAGGAATCAGATTCAGGACTTCATGCATGCTAGGCCAGCACTCTACCACTAAGCCACATTCAAAGCCAGACCTCCTAACTATTGGTTGCTTTGTCTAACCACTGGTCTTCAGTCTTAATATCTGAATTTTTTTAACTCTCTAATTCAAGTCCCTGTGTCATGCTGGCCTTAGCTCTTCACTGTACTTGTGGACTAGACGTTCAGGATTCAGCCTTTTTTCCAGATTCACTCCTCTGCCACCCACATCTTCTGGCTGACCAATGGCTTTTCTTTGATCACACTGTGAGGGCTGAGGTCCCAGGTCCATCCTTACAGTGGAAATGCCACCTTTGAGAAGGGCAGGCAGGAAATGGCCGAAGTGAGCTTCTTCAGGGAAGGACTTTCAAAATACCTTCTCATTTCATGAAGAATGTCAGTCTCAGAGTTTGGAGGGCTGGGGGAGAAGACATGATTTGTACATTGAGTCTCTTTTGGCTCTCTGAGGAGTTTTCCAAATTTCTTCTGGGAAGCCCCTATTCTGTGGCCAGCAGGAGGAAAACCTGCACCTGGGAGGCCTGCTTGACTTTTCCATTCCTGTCTTCATCCCGAGCATTCCTGAGAGGTACGGGCAGTCCCTGCTGGTGGCCTGGCTCCAGGCTCTGTGGGAAGAAAACGCAGCTATGCTCAGACATTCCAATTGCTGCTCAAACCCAATGGCACTTCATTAAGTGCCTGGGCCACACCTTCCTCCTCTGGAGTGTTTGCTGGTTGCCATGGCAACCAAATAGCTTTCTTTATGTTCCCTTCCTCGCCATGCTCCAGTCGGCTGTATCACCAACACCTCTATTGCAGGCCTTTCCAATCCTTTTCCAGTTGCCAAGGGACACAAAGGCAATGGGGTGAGAATGAAAACATCCTCTCCTGCCTGATACCTAGCAGTGAGACTGTTTTCAATGTTAGAGGTCTGAAATGCAGTAACTGCTGACCTTCCTGGTTAGGAGGTGACCATGGTGTAGACACAGGAATGAAAATGGAAGTGTTAGAACATTTCTGCTCCATAAGTGAAGATACTTCTAAGTAGCTGGAAAGCTCTTAGGATATGACCAGACTCAGGTGGGGTTGGTGATTATGCTTTGGCTTTTATGCTAGTATAGATCAAAAGGTAATGAGACCAGAGAAGAGGGGCACTCTGGAGTTCTATCTATGGTAATTGATGCATAGTACCAGGAGCCTGGATTGTGCATAGGTCTAGGCCCACAGCTGATCCTTCACCATAGCCTGGACTAACATTGTGAGAAAGACCTACAGGAAGACAACACTGCATTTGTCTCTTAGAACACAACAAATAAACATCCCACTGCTCCCAAACACAGCCAGCCAGATGAACAAACTTGTTCAACTAAATGCTGCCATTTGATGAGTTCTCTGGTCAGGGAGAACTAACCTAGGTCATTTCAATGAGACACAGATTAGCACACTTAATACCAATTGCCTTTAAGAGGTTGCTTACATTCTCCAAGTTTCCTTATGGGAAAATGTAGATAATGGTGATTATGGGTTCACAGTGTTATTAAGAGGATTAGGAAAAAGAAGAGATTTATAATAAAAGAATAAGGTATTTTATTCTAAAATAATTAGATTAAGCAAGGTGCTTTTATGGTCCTGGCACACAGTAAAGAGTCAGTGGCACTTGCAATTAACATAACAGCATCTTCAGCAACAAAAGATATTCCATTTTAAAAAAATGGTAAAAGTGAATGTCAAAAATTCAACAGGAGCTAGGCACCAGTGGTGCACGCCTATAATCCTAGCTAATCAGGAGGCTGAGATCTGAGGACTGTGGTTCAAAGACAGCCTGGACAAGGAAAGTCTGTGAGACTCTTATCTCCAATTAACTACCAGAAAAGCAGGAGTGACACTGTGGCTGAAGTGGTAGAGCACTTGCCTTGAGCTGAAGAGCTGAGGGACAGCACCCAAGCCCAATGTTCAAGCCCCACATCACCACCACCACCAACAACAAAACTTCAACAGGATCTCTGACACAGTGAAAAGATACATAATAGTGGGCTAGCACAATGCCACACATCTATAATTCCAGCTTCTTGGCAGATAGAAATAATAGGAAGTATAGTCCCCAAGTCTAGCCTGGAAGTGTGAGACACTATCTGAAAAACTAAAAGCAGAAAGCATTGGGGATGTGGCTCAAGTGGCACTATGTTTGCATAGCAAGTGTGATGTCTTTCTCAGGAAAGAAATACAGTAAATAATGTGAACTCAGAACATATTTTCTTGCTGTCTAACCATATAGCAAGGGAAGGCCCTGGGGAAGGGATAATACTGTGAAACATGAAGCTGCATCTTAGTGTCTAAGGAACACTGAAGGGACCCTACAAATCCCAACATGGTTGAACACTTGCTAGACACTTTCAGGCATTGTAGTTACTGTTATTTCCAGGTCAGAGGCAGTGATTTATGCTTGTAATCCCAGCTACTCAGGTGGTGGGATTAGAGGATTTCTGTTGGAAATGAGTCTTGGGAAAGCAGATTTCACCTAACAGAGCCAGGCATATACTTCTGAATTCTGCTTTGGATGCTGCTGTCACAATAATAAAAACCCCGATTCCTTCTTGTTCTCATCATATTGGCAGGTTTTGTCATCAGTGGTCCATAGGGGAGGATGGGAAGGTAGAAGGGCAGGGAGGGACTAGTTCCACCCTGTTAAGTAGCTGTCTTCATCAGCCTCCTTTCAGGGACTCTGCGTGGAAGCAGCAGTATAAACCCATACTTGAGCAGCAGTATGGTCCAGTCTCAATTACCTTTGTGTACTTAAAGAATATGGATGTTCCAACATTTACCAAACAGCCTTTCCTTGAGGGAGTCTGGTTTTTGATAAACCTACTTCTTCCCTCTCTCTCTCAGATCAAGGTGTAATTGCAAAGACCTCTGTGCTATCTCAGCGTTTCAAATGTTTCTGCGTGTTGACTCTATAATGTCTTGGAATCAGTTCCCTTCCTTGCTAAAATTCTCTCTCCTGAATACTCAACTGGAGCTTAACTGACAAATATCAGACACAGAAAGAGACTGAAAACCTTTGTTTTATAACTTCTAATGTACTAAAATAACACTTGTGAAGACAGTCTTAAAATTCAGTTTTAATCATGAAAATGACAGTTGAATAAACTTCAGTGCATATTGTGAATTTGATCTTTAGGAAATGGAAGATCATATTCTCCACCAATCTACACAGTCAATTAGCAATGAACCCATGTTCTCTTTTGCATTTATCCTAAGTTATAAACAACATAGGATCCATACATAGTGGAGTTTCTTGGAGAGGCCTGATTTTAAATATTCTGTGTGTATTCTGATCCTATAAATGAGGGTAGTCAATCTTATGTCATAGATGCTGCTTTTTGCAATTTTTATGCCCTTAGACAGCATTGATCTTTACTACTCTGACTGGTCAGAATCATCTTCATTGTCACAATCATCTTCAAATCAGTTGTCCAAGTGGATTCTGTCACTTGATCAAATTTAGTGGAAACTTGTTTGACACCCTTGCAATCAGTCTTAGAGTTCCTGGAAGATCATTTATGTTCGATACTAAAGTTCCATTTTTTAGATTGCCACACAAGCCTTAAAGAGTTACAAAAGTTCTTGTGTCAGATGGTATGTAATGATATTCAGTTGAAATATGCATTCATTAAGACCCATATACAGAAAAATTTTGGGTGATTGAACAGTAGAGACAAGTTAGAAGACTTTGAAACAGGTGAAAGGCATGTAGGGAGTGGTGGCTCATCTTAGAGATTAGCTAAAGTCAGATTAGCTCACGTGCTGAAGGAACAGGAGATCCGTGGAAGTAATAGAGATCATGAAGGAGGTGCTACAAACACCATCCAGGGAAGAGGAAGGGGCAAATATCCTTTGTTTCTTCTTCCTCTACTCCAATCTTCCACATGTGACTCTCACAGTCTGCCTGACAGCCAGTTGACAAGAAAATTTTTAAAAATCAGTTTGAGGGCTGGGAATAGAAGCGCACCCCTATGGTCCAGTAGGGGTAGGGAGGTAGAGATAGGAAAATCAAAGACCAAGGCCCACCCAGGCAAAAGCTAGAGATCTTAATTAAAAGCAAACGGAAAATATGAAAACATTAAGGGTGTGATTCAAGTGATATAGTACTTGCCTAGCAAGTGCAATATAATATGGAACAAAACAGTAAAAGTTGGGAAATGAATCCAAGAACCAAGCTGAGGAGTTCAATCATTACCTCTGTATTTTCAATGATCATTAGGTCAAAATGGCAAATAAGGATAGTTGACCTTAGTGTCATCCATGAATACCTAAGTCCTATGATACCTAAAGAACATGGTTTGAGGTGATTTCCACTCTGTCAGTGTGGTTAGAGGACGTGGTGTGACACATTGGACAACAAGCTCCCATCACTTGACATTTGAATCACTTGAAACAAAAGAAGTTTCTTTACTTATTTGGCACAGAGTCTGGCTGAAGTTGTCTGCCTGGGAAAGGTAATAAGGAATCAATTACACTAATTTGTACCCTATGTGAGCAGGCATATCATAGACTTGAACAAAAGGCAGTTGTGTTGAAAGAAACCTGATGTCTAAACCTGTCCATCTGTAAGGAAATCAATCCAATTGTGGCACGCATTGCAAAATCCCAGAACAAAGAAGTTTATTTTTTCTCACTTTGGAATAGAAAAGACACACACTAAGTCCTGGAGTCATGTGTGTATCAAGAGAAACTGTCAGCTTATTCTACCTCATTTTAAACTCAAAATTCTAAGTATTTTGTCTCATTTGAAATGATAATGGTGTTCATGGTGGAAGCAGAGTTGGGAGACACAGAGCTTTCAAAATTCAAGCCAGATTCTGGGTCCATATCACAAGCTTGGATGTCTGGATAGTTTTGTTCTCCAAGTTCTCTGCCAAGTATTGGGTGGTATGCTGGATTCATGAAGAACACAGAGAATAGGGCAAAAAAAAGAATTATTGAAGCATGACATTGGACAATGCTGAACATACTGAGCTAGAATTATGATTCTGTGGCTCTGCATTATCTCTATGTGACAGACAAAATGAAAAACCTAAAACTAAACCAAACAAACAAGTCAAAGTATACTCAGATTTAGAAAACAGGAGATGTAGGGGCTGGGAAGGTGGCTCAGTGGTAGAGCGCTTGCCTTGCATGCCTGAGGCCCTGGGTTCGATTCCTCAGCACCACATAAGCAAAAAGAAAAAAGCCAGGAGTGGCGCTGTGGTTCAAGTGGTAGAGTGCTAGCCTTGAGCTGAAGAGCTGAGGGACAGTGCCCAGGCCCAGAGTTCAAGCCCCATGACCGGACCAAAAACAAAAACAAAAAGAAAACAGGAGATGTAGCCTGAGCTCCACTCTTCATGGAAGTAGTGGATTTTCATTGGACCAGCTATATTCTCTCTCATCTCCTCACACAGAGCAAATGTGTAGTTCTTTGCAAAAAAAAAAAGGAAAAAAAAATCTCGGTGGGAGGAGTTTTTTTTATTTTTTTTCCTTTCTAGGAAATTAAATGAGAAATAAGCTTATTATTATTAATGATAGGGGCAGTACCAGATAAGGATTAAAGTCAGACCATCCCTGTACTTCCCTCTTTCTTTAAGAGTCCTTATTGCAGACTTGGAATGAAGACTGAGGAATAATATGTAGGCAAAGTGTTTAGCACAATGTCTAAAGCATAGTCATTGTAGGCTATGCACATTAACATCCTGGAGTTCCAAGTAAAAAAGAGGACAGAAAATTAAAAAAAATAATAAATGGCAGCTCTTCTTTCCTTCCAATGTTTCCTCCTCTTCTCTTTCTTTTCCTGGCCTGTAGAGGATTGTTTTCCCTCTTGTAGGGTCTCACTTGATGTTTGTCCGCTCAGATGCAGAATTCCAATCATTTTGTTGCTGTTCTCCTTTGGTGTGTCAAGATAAAGCCTTACCCAGTTAGTGAGAAGGACATTGTGCAATTCCCTTCTCTCCCCTCTGATTCAGAGCCAGGGCAGGCCTCACTTAGATGCTCTGACACTGCATAGATAGAAAAGACATTACAGGTTGCAGTCAAATTCCCTTTACTTAGCAGCCCTTATTAATGGCTTAAAAACAACCATTTTAATTATGTCGTATTGGAAGAGACTTGACACATTGTCTCTCTTTACCCACAAGGCATTGATGCAAGTTGAATGCTAACATTTGCCTAGAGGAGGACTAGTCTCAAGGGTCCTAAAGAGTTTGTCTTTCTGGTGCCTTGGCAGCGTTGTCCCTTCTTGGACTATGGGCCTGAGTGCTTATTTGTGACTCTCCATCCTTAGGGAACCCAGCCATTTTTATGTAGTGACTCAGAGCTCCAAGAGCAAGAGGGACAGGGACAAAACCTGCAGGGCCTTCCTGTGACTCACAGTTGGAAGCCAGCAGGCTCACCTCCATCTCATTTTTTGGTCAAAACAGCCATATACGTGTACAGACTCAAGGAGTCAATCAGTATAACAATTTTAAATGAGATGGGAGGGGGCTATAGAAGAAATTGTGACGATGGTTTAAAACTAAATAGCGTTCTAATCATTTCTGCTTGGACAGGGACTAGGTCTCTGATCATCTCTCTTCAAGGGGACATATTAAGGCCACATCCTGAACATCAGATAATCAAAGAATTGAAAAGAAATCTCATCTTGGTGGCAGCCCAGTTAACCTCTAAAGTTACATTGTAAAGAAAGAAATTCAATGTTTTGGGCTAGCCATCATGAGACATTTCATTATATCTAGCCTTTCCCAAATGCCTCCACAGAGTTCAAGACAAAAATGTGTTTGGGAGAGCTTTTTGAAAAATGTTTCTTACCTGCCCATAGCTACAATTCTACAAAGTCCCATGGTATTGCCTTCATTTTAGTACTTCTTACCTTGTAATTATTAGGTTCAGTGTCTAGCTATGTCTATAAAATTTGATCCTCTGACAAAGAACAAATTTGGGTCCTCTATATGAAACCCGGTGTCCAGAATGCAGAAAGAATGTGATCAGTTATTTCATTGACTAATTATTTGTGGAAGGTGATAAAGAGTAGATGAAACTTGCTATTCTATAACAGTAAGTTTATGATTAGCTATGAATAGCTGACTTTTTTTCTAGTTAGGATGACTATATGACCTATATATTTTGAACACAAGGTGTAACGATTAAAACCTTAACAATTCCCCAGTGGATCTAATGTTTCTGATTCTAAACAGACACAAAGTAACAGCATACACCAGATGCTTACTAACCGCTTTGTTTATTACTTAGTTGATTACTTCATTTTTTAAATAATTGTACAATAACTCTCTTTTAAACAACACTGTTTACTTGAGATGGTCACATTAGATTCTTCCTTCTACAGTAGCAAAGTGTTTTCTTTCACACTTGGATTGTTTAATAGAACATTTGAATACCAAGAAGTGCAGTTAACTCAAACCAATGAAGGGACGAAACTCCATGGAAAACAATTGCACACTTAGCTAAAGGTCTACTGCTAGTACAGTGGTCCGTGTACATTCAAGAGAAAAGGATAGAGGTCTCAAAGGGACACCAGCATTGGAGGTGTGTTGGTAGATGAAATAATTCCATTAAGACCTGTTTGGCAGCTTGGAAATTTGAGGTTTAATACTGGCTCAGTGCCATTGCCCTTTCTAGCCAGGGTGGTGGTTTCTCCAAGAAAGCACTGAGAAACATAGGCAGCACATGATCCATTGTATTCTTCCAGGGAAAAAGTCCTACAGTTACTGTACACCATCCATTCCAAGCCTTATTCATACTGGCCTTCCTTAACATGAAAGTAAATAGGACTGAGTCATGTGAGTTGTGTGTATAGTCCTACAGGTGTGTAAGCACACACACACACACACACACACACCACATGCAAGTGCAGGAAGGAGAATACAAGAGAACATTGAAAGAGTAAGAGAACCATGGGAAAGGAATGGAGAAAGGAAGAAGGTCACAAAAAAAATCAAGAAAAGAAACGAAGACAAGGGGAGGTATAAAGGAAGTAAGAATTCTTGGGGCAGTAGGTAAGAGACAAAAGAGGAGAGAAAGATATGCCTGAAGTAAAACTAGAGTGGAGGTGACAGAGAAGTCAGACGTGACTCTCCAACACTTTTCCCTTTCTGCCTGACCCATCAGCTCCCGTCTCCCCATCCCTGGGGCAGGAAGGCATTGGCAGTTTCCTCATCCTTCTGCTCAAAGTCAAGGTGTTCACGTGGACTTGAACAGAAGGAAGGTAAAATGTAGCAGCAAGGAGACACCGGGCCTGCTGCGTTGACCCAGAGCATCCCTTTCTCTGGTGCAAACCTTGCCCTTGGAGGTACTTACGCTGCGGTCTTGCACTGACCACTAGTGAGATAGCCAAGTGTTCTGCTACCCTTCCTCTAGAAGTAGAAGAATCTCTGAGGCAGGTACATAAGAGAGTGTGTGATAAATCTTCCAATCTTTCCTTGGAAAGAAGCCGAGAGGAGTTGAGACCAAGCTCTACTGTAGGCTCATCACAGACTTCATTCCAATCAGCTGCCCAGCTGCTAATACTAAAAGAACCAAGGCTGCGTGTGCATTCTGACTCCTCCCACTCCTGTGCAGTACATGGTGCCCGGGGAAGTGGGTGGGGGAAGATGGAGCTCTTTGGGCAGATCCCCTGTGGAGCTGACAACTTGGATAGGCAAATGCTGTTTACTGAGACTCTCAGAGTAAAAATCCTGTTCTGAAGGAGCCTGGGCTCCTACTATAAACTCGGGCATGAGAGATATGGAACAAGGTGAAGAACCTCTGCTTTATTTTCCTCATCATCTAGAGGTAGACAAAAATAGTACTTTCCTGGGGTGGGGGTGAGAATTCAGTAACGGTGCTTACAGTAGTGCCTGGCATCAGCACTCAATAAATGTCATCTGTTGTTATTCCTACTTAGAAAAAAGTCAATAAGACTGGATGAAGTGCCTTGTAGATTCTTCATCTCCTTCCTGCCTCTGTCACATTATGTTCCCACTTGAGGCGCTCTAGTCTAAGGCGGCAAGGTGGCTGAAAGTGGCAGCTAAGGCTATGGACTGGTCAACATGGCCCTGGGAGGTTTCTGAAAGGCTGGGCTTCTTGTTAGTCATACCACCATGCAATACTTTGGCAGTGGGCAAAGATGGCACCCCAGACCTTAACTGTGGCCAGTGGTATTATCTGTTCAGAGATTCTGCTACACTCAGTGGCTAGAGGAAGGTGTTAACGTGTGATAATGTCAATCGTCATCTGAGAAATGACTGGCGAAACAAGTAAGCAAATTTAACAAGGGTGATAGACCTAAATACGTGTTGGTGGGGGAGGTGGGGGTGTGCGCGTGCACGCGTGCGTGCACACTTCAACTTGGGGCCTCATGCTTTCCCTGGGCTTGATTCACTCATGGCTGGTACGCTACTGTCTGAGACATTCCTCTACTTCCCTTTTGGTTGATTAACTGAAGATAAGAGTCTCTCAGGCTTGTCTGCCCAGGCTGGCTTCAAACCTGGGTCTTCAGATCTCACTCTCCTAGGCTAATGGGTGTGAATCACCAGTGCCCAGCTCAGAAGTACTTTCGAGCTAATAGCTTTAGTTCACTTAAACACTGACATGAAAAAAATCTACCTTCCTTGACTTGACCAGAGCTCAGCAAAGCCCCTTCTGTCCAGAGTAAAGATTCAGGGAGAAATCAAATCAAAGAGTTTGGATATAGATTGCTGGCCTGGTTCATCCAAAGGAGATGTGAAAACTTATTCTAAACAATCATCTTTACTTGTTCCCCAGAGCGAAGGCTGCTATCTAGTTCCTGTGGTAGACTTCTCTGGAGGTGCATTTGACAGGTGGCTTCTTGTTGCCTCTTGAAGATCATGTAGTTCAGAGGAGAGGGTAGAGATCTATCTGAGGGGGACGTAATTCTAGGCCAGCCTTCAAATAGAGGAGGGCCTAAAATCCCAGAGAGCCCACTGGGCAGATAACGGAAGCTAAGTTCACCTGGAATAGTGGGCAGACAGATAGCAATAAGAAGGCCTGGGAGAAAAACCATGAGGCATAGACAGGGAGCAATTTCCACATTGCTTTTCTCTATTAACTTGAATTAGGCTCCCAGAGTGAGATGTCTCCTAATGAATACCTGAGGCATGAATAGACTCAGGAATTGAGTGAGCACACCACAGGAGCCTCAAGCTGTAGACCTTCCATGAAGATGATGGAGCTCTTGCACATCTTGACGAACCTCTTGAGGGGGGGGACATAAAATGAAACAAATTAATAGCAAAATGAGTCCCCAAAGTAATCCGCTAAGGAAAAATGGCACTGCATGAACCCGGCAGGTTTCCTGATCATGCGGATGGAGAAGAGCATGTGGAAGAAGTTCTTCTGGGAGCAAAATCATTTCTCTGCCTGGTTTAGATGGTGCCTGTGGAGCTCTGAATGTTCCATTAAAAAGGGTAAAAATCCACCAGTCATCCCAGATGTCCCCCTCTTCTCTTCTGCTTTCTTCTGGCAGCCACCTCCTGCTGCTAGACGTCTTTGCTGTCCCCGTAGTCATTGTAGGGGATGCTCAGGGTCTGCTCCTCACATGTCTTCCTGAGGTCTCGGGTGAGCTCTGACCAGTCAAGTCCATAGGGCTTGATTTCGCTGTAGCGGCAGCCCATGTACTTGAGCGCGCTGCGCCTCAAACTTATCTTGGGTTCCTGAAGCAGTCCATTGCACCAATTGCTGAGATCCCCAAGCTGGGACAGGATGAGGCCGGCTTTCCTACGGATCAAGCATGGAAGATAGTTACATGAGGAAGGAGAGGAGACTGGGAAGGACCAAAGGTCAGGATTAGAATGAGACTAGGCAGAGTGAGGGTTGTATTTGCTGGCTTATCTATCTTTCATGGTTAGAACGGTGGATTCTCTGTCAATATCTGTCCAGTGAATGGATGTAGGAATGAATGATATAGTTGTACAACGTGGGGCAAGCACCATAAACAAATAGAGACAAAGTACAGTCAAGAAAGAAAAAGCAAGAGAATAAATAACGCGTCTTTTAGTGGGAATATGTACCCTTTGCAATCATATCATTGGCGGTCTTAACAGACAAATCCAATCCATTTTCTTTAAAGCCAGGAATTTATCATCAGGAACTGGTGAGTGACATGCTTGGCTGAGTATTTCTCCTATCAAGGCTCAATCTGAATTGAGCCAATCTACTGCACAGAAGAAGATACCAAATATGGCCAGCTGTGCCAGTGTTGTGTTAATTATAGCCCCAAAGGGGCTAGGACAATAGTGTCTGCAGTTCTAATGGCTATTGGGATATTCTGTGGGCAAAGCACGTGTCACCTAATTAACTTCCAGGTGAGCTCATGGCCCATTCCTTATCTCCCTCAGAAAGTCAAGAGGCCATTGCTATAAAGCCTCAATTGGAAAGAATGGGGAAAGGAGAGAATGACAGCATACCTGAGTCACTGCAGATCCTGCAAGAGAAAGGAGAGAGGGGGCGTTGCCTCAGGTTTGCTTACAGTGCAAATTAATATTTCATCAAGGCCAAGAGCAGTGCCTCAAGCACGTGGCTTAGGAAATTTGAATACCACCAGACCTTCATTGGTGGTATCCAGTTCTGGTGCCACAGATTAAAGCTGCCTGAGAGACAGTTCTCAGAACTGCTTTGCTTTGACTCTGAGCATTTAGGATGCACAAAGGAGAAGAAACCCTTCACTTAACGTATTGTTTCGGTTTGGTTCTTGGTAGTACTCAGGTTTGAAACTTAGGATTTTCCACTCACTTGGTTTGCTTGCTTGGATGGTATTCTACCACTTCAGCCATGCCTGCAACACTGTTTTTCGTTGGTTATTTTTGAAATGGAGTCTCATGGACCTTTCTGTGTAGGCTTGGCCTTAAACTGTGATCTTCTGGATCTCAGTCTCCTGAGTAGCTAGGCTTACAAGCATGAGCCATCAGGGCCTAGCTCTGTACTCCATTTAGAATGAGCTTTCCAAGAATGATGACCACATTTATTTGTTCCATTCCTCTTCTTTGGTTCTGGTAGTAAGAGTGTCAGCAAGGGGGTGATGTCAGAGCATTCCTATGAGGGCATGTGAAAGGAGGGTGGGGATGGTTTTGGAGGAAAGGCAAATTCAAGGGACTAAGAGTGATGTGACATTATTGGAGACAAAGTCATATTTCCTCTATCTTCAGGAGTGAATCAGAGGAAATCAAACAAACACTCTGCCTGCCGACTAAATAGCATCTCAGGCAGATGATCTGTACTTTCCCTATCAGCTTCTGTAGTTTGGCCAGGACTTATTTTCCAAGAGTCATCACCAACAAGGCTTTTGATGGCCCTTCCTCTTAATTTACCCTGCTGTATGCCATTCATTGCTGAAATTCTTGGGAGGTGAAGGAAAGGGAAGACTAGAGTGAGGGTTAGCCTCTCATCATCTTCAAAGAATGGACCATGTCTCCTACCATTTTGAAAGAGTGAGTTGAATTAGCCTGTCAGTTCTTATTGCTGTTTTCATTGCTCAGTTTTTGTTTTGAAAATAATAATTAGTTTGGGCCTACCCTAAGACCATGTCAGAGTCTTGGAGCCTTCTTTCTCAGAACCACTGAGGTTGTTTTCAAAATATTTGCAACCTCAACTCAATCTGGAAACTTCCAGAAGTTTCAGGATAATCGGATTTGACGGAACTAAGGGAATCCTGTCTGCTGGTTCAGGAAGTAAATACTCATGGATCCATTTTCATTCATTCTCACAACAAACTCCAAAGTGGATTGATGTTGCTCTAGGCAGTGGACTTTTCCTTTCCTGTGGTTCTCTCTAAAATTCATGACAAAAGAGCAAGCCTTTGTTTTCCATGGGCTAATGAAACATAGGCAATGTTTTCTACTGTGTCTCCGTAAAAGACCCATATTACACATAAAACCACCCTTGGTGGAGGCTTTGGCAGAGGGGAGTGTACAGCGAGCTCCACACTCTTCTTCATTGTGCATCCACATTTCTTCCCTTGCTCACGTGCCTCATTAACCAATTTCCTTATAAGCTGAGTTGCAAAAGAGAAGTTTTAAAGGACTCCAAATGCCTTCAGAAATCAAGATGAACTATGCAATGCTAGTACTATTCAAGTTGTGACATTTGGGCTCCCTAACAAAGAACTATGTGTGTACATGCAATAAACATCAGAAGAAAGGAGAGAAGAGTGGAAAGGAGCCAAATGGGCAG
Organism: Dipodomys ordii; assembly: GCF_000151885.1. NCBI lineage: Eukaryota > Metazoa > Chordata > Mammalia > Rodentia > Heteromyidae > Dipodomys > Dipodomys ordii. The sequence goes on along the minus strand of NW_012267243.1, from coordinate 7,845,146 downwards.
TAGACAGAAGAGGAGGACATATAGGGAGAGGAGGTAAATGGGGCAAGATACTTGGTGTGGGTTAGGAGTAGAGACAGGGTATGGAATGGAAAGCACATTTCTTAATAGGCATCTACTTTTTAACCCAGGTTTGTTTCTTACCAAAACCAAGAAAAAAAATTAAATGTCCCTTTTTATAGCTCCCTAGGGTTTGCTTGCCCAAGAACTATCATCCTTTATACACATCAGGAAATAATTTATAGAATGTAGAAAGATCCTGCCTGACATTTTGCACACAATCCTTTTGTTTCTGAAAGACTCTCCTAAAATTTGCTTCAGAAGTAAAAAATAAAGGGAAATGCTTTGAGCAGCAGTCTTCTAGGAAGTTATATAATTGTAGGCTACAACAGAATCACTGAAGTGACTGGAGAGATAGTCAGATGGGTGATGCGTTGGATGAACTATGTTGTCTAGATAGCAAGGATTCTTCAAGAGAAGTCTATAGCACTGATCTTTCTAAGTCTCACTTCTTAGTGTCCTTTCCTACCTCTTTGTTCCTACTCCCTCCCTCCCTCCCTCCCTCCCTCCCTCCCTTCCTTCCGTCTTCCTTCCTTCCTTCTCTTTTCTTTCCTTCTTTTCTTTCTTTCTCTCCCTCTCTTCCTTCCTCCCTTGCTCTTTCCTTCCCTCCCTCCCTTCCTCCCTCCCTTCCTCTCTTCCTTCCTTCTCTTTTCTTTCTCTCCCTCCCTCCCTTCCTTCTTCCCTCCCTCCCTCCTTTCTTTCTCTCTCTCTTTCTTTCTTTCCTTTCTTTCTTTCTTGCTTCTCTTTTATTTTCTTCCTTTCTCTTTTCTTTCCTTATTTCTTTCTCTCCTTCCCTCTCTTCCTCCCTTCCTCCCTCCCTCCCTCCCTTCTTTCCTTGCTTCCTTCCTTCCTACCTACCTTCCTTCCTACCTTCCTTCCTCTCTTTTGCTTCTTTCTCTATTTCCGTCTCTTTCCTGTTCTCACATTAGCCTTTGCTATATTTTTATTGTTTACTCCATTAATTCTTAAGTAACTTGGGGATGCATAGGTACCAGTTTTCCATGGAACAGTACTCTTTATTATGTCCATCTAAAAAAACTGCAGAATGTCTAAGAAAGTCTCTCATTTCAAGGTGCAGTTTACAGTCAGGATGAATCAAAAGATTGGTATCACTACACATTTTCCTCATTTCTTGCTTTCCATAAACCTAACTGGTCTGGTCATCAGCAAAATCATGGTTATTTAATGTGATGAAATTGCAGCTTTGAGACCAGAGGAAATTAGTGTGCACTATACCATTTTAACTTAGGCCAAAGTGGATGACAAAAAGGGTTTTCATCAACTTACATGTTGTCTTTACAATGTAATCCAAATTACACATCTCCATAATGCAAAGAACATATACAAGGTCCCTGTGCAATAATGATTTCTGGATAGACTCATTAATAAATTTCCTAATTTTCTTTGACAAGGCATAGACTTTGATCCCTCCAGTTTCAGCATTAGGAAATCTGTGTCCCCATCATCTATAGTAGTAAAGCCCATCAGTAGCAAAGGTTTTCTCAGGAAATGCATTCACAATGCAACTGCTTAATAAATATCTTCTCCAAAAGGATCCTGCATGTCCTGAGCTGTCTAAAACCAAAGACTTATTTCTTCAAGCGCCCACACTTATTTAGGAAATCCCGTCTAACACTGGGAATCAGTGTTACAATGCAAGACGTATGAAATGTCAAAGACTTCAATATAGAAAATGCAGTTGATTGATTACCTGGGGCCTAGCTCATCCTCACACCTCCAGGTGAATTCTCCAAAACTCTCGTAGTGCTGGTTATAGTGGAAGAGGACTCGATGTAAGGTGGGAGAGCCCAGATCCAGGAGGGTGTTATAGGCAGTTTGTTGCTCCTTCCCACTGGTATAACCATTGAAGAGATTGTAGATTTTGTCTGCTATTTCTGAAGGGGGAATAAAGGAAAAATCTAGTCAGGCATGATTGAACTGTGGTTTTGACAAATACATCGTTAGATATTTCAAGGTTGTTCAAATACTATATAGAGTACACACGGCAGAGCCTACCATATACACAGGACCCGTGGGGTCCCTGTGTCATAGCCTGTTATTCCAAGAGCCAGTTTGAACAGGGCCCCCATTAAATCTGGACCATGAGAAGTGGTGCAGTAAAGAAACATGGCATGGGCTGGGAAGGTGGCTCAGTGGTAGATGCTTGCCTAGCATGCATGAAGCTCTGGGTTTGATTCTTCAATACCCCATAAAATGGAAGTGGCATTACGACTCAAGTGGTAGAGTGCTAGTCTTGAGCAAAAAGAAGCTCAAGGACAGTGTCCAAACCCTGAGTTCAAGCCCCAGGACTGGCAACAATAACAACAACAACAAAGAGACATGGTAAACACATGATGCAGTAGGTTGCTACAGGAGTATTATGTTACAAGTTAAAATTATTTATATATATATATATATATATGTATACATACACACACACACACACACACACACAAACACACACATACATATATATGTATAAGTAGGAAGACTTTCCTGTACCTCTATAACTCTGGGGTTTGTATCCCAGTGAAGAACATGGATATGGGAGGGCAGAAGGCGGAAACCAAGTGATATCTACTAATAGCAAACTTTAGATTTACCAAAAAAAAATCAAACCAAACATATGGTGCTGATTAAAAAAAAAAAATGGCAAAGACTGAGGAAGCCTCTCCTTCATGGGGAGAGAGAGGTAAGTCTCCAATGCATCCACAAGGGGGCAGCAGCCAGAACCTACAGAAATAAAAGTCAAGATGGAAGATCTGTACACTGCTCATCCAGTGGTAGAGCGTTTGCCTTGCATGCATGAGGCTCTGGGTTTGATTCTCCAGCACCACATAAGCAGAAAAAGCCAGAAGTGGCGCTGTGGCTCAAGTGGTAGAGCACTAGCCTTGTGCTGAAGAGCTGAGGGACAGCATCCAGGCCCAGAGTTCAGGCCCCACGACCGACAAAAAAAAAAAAAAAAAAATGAGGAGAGGCATCAACTGTCCACAAATATGTGCTGGAATGCTAAGACATAGAATTGTGAGTCTGGAGAAGTCAGGATCATTTAGAATCCTATGCCTTTTCCCAGCCCATGCAAACTTCTTGGCCTTGTCTGCTTTGTCTGTTTCTAGAGGTCTAAAGAAATGGGTGGACAGCAGTAATTGCTCAAAAACTAGTACACACAGTCTTGAACCAAGGAGATATCCAACCTTGGGAGCAGGGGAGGTAACCCTCAGGTTCAACTGGCAGGAACAGCTTGAAGGTGACCCCTGGACTCCCTCTATCAGTGTTTCAAGGTAAAGAATGTCCTGAATTCATTATAGCAGATGTGAGCTTAGCCTAGAAACATTCTCTTTGTTAACTTGTTACAAGTTTGGAAAGGAAAAATAAAACCAACCAACCAAATAAACCAAAGGGCTCCCTCCCCTTCAGAAGGAAGCTAAAAAGTATAAACTGGAAGAGATCCACACCATTTTCCTCAGCAAGGAAGCAATCTGACTGTTTTTTTGTTTGTTTGCTTGTTTTGTATTTATTTCTTCACACGGTTGTCACAGTTCAGTTGTGTCACTTTTTTTGTTGACCATGTTATCTTCTGTTGTATTCATTCGATCCTATTCTCTCACAATATTATTCTACTTTTTCCTATACCACATCCCATATACTTTTTGTCTTTCTTCCTACTTTGCTTTTTCTTTTTTTAGTAAGTTTTTTTTATTGTGAAAATACTGTACAGAAAAAATTGTACAGAAAATACTGTACAAGTACATGAGCAAGGTAATGAGTACATTTCTTATCAAGCATTGTTGTCGCCTCCTTTGTTTTTCCCCCTCCCATCCCCACCCTCCCATCTCCACCACACTCCCCACCCCTCCCCTCCCACAAAGTTGTAAAGTTCGTTTTTCAACACAGCATTTGTTCATCTCATTGTTGCAATGGGTCCACCTGCATCCCTATTTAAACAATTTGTTTTTTCCCTTCCCTCCCCAAATTATACCAAAATCAAATACAGTGAAAGCAGGGGTTATACCGTGGGGGAGGGACATACAAAGCAACAAAGAAATCATCTTATAAATATGTTAGAAACAATAGCAAGAAAGAAAAAAAAACACTTGTGTCCTTATCTTGGGGCTCATTTCGCCTAACATCAACTTATCTGACCTTTCTGCTTGTCTCAGACATATACTAGTTATTGCAAATAAAGAAAACCATGAGACCTATGTTTCTTTGGGCCTGGCCTACTTCACTTAATGTAATTTTTTCCAAGTCTTTCCATTTCCTAACAGATGGGGTGGTGTCAGTCTTTCTGATGGAGGCATAGAATTCCATTGTGTACTAGTTTGCTTTTTCTATACCTTGCTCCATTGTCCATCTTGATCTGACTGCGACATCTGTCACCTCATTGATGTCCAGGGTTGATTCGGCTGATCTAGCTGGCTAGGCGGGTGTCCCCCTCTTCCCTCACTGCTCCACGCACATTCCTCCCAAAGCTGTGTGCTCTGTCCAAGAGGACAACCATCCCGGATAGAGAAGGCCCGCTCTTCGCTCAAGGGTATACGAGCAGCTGGGTCCCCTGCTAGAACCTCCAAACAAGCTTTCAACATCTCTGTTTTTTTTAATTAGTTCTTACTTCTTACTTCTTAATATCTAATCTTTTTAAAACTCTTATCATATCCCATTTCTATTCTAGCTCCTTTATTTTCTAGTCACATTGGAGTTTAGTTGATATTTATAATTGTTTTGTGCTACGCCCAAAGATTTTTGAGCTGTGGTTTTGTTACTTCTGCCTGCTTGCTCTGAATGAGAATGGGGAATATGACCCCGAGAGAAAGCTCTCCACTAACAAGGCTAACAAAACACCAACAAATAAATGCATACACACATCCCAACACATGCACAAATTGCAACACAAGCACAGAAGATGAACTGAGTGAATAACTCCCTAGTAAGTGGATTAAGAATACTGAAATGGCTGAAATACTAGAAAGCTAATTCAAAAAGTATACTTTCTTAAATGATCAGAGACCTCAACAGATCATCCCTGAGCATCTCTGGGCCACTAGTCTAGACTAAAACAACATCCTTTTTCTTGTGAATGTCAGGAGCCTTCGTGTCCTCTTAGACCCCCTTCATGGGCATCTGTTCTCATCACAGCAGTCAGAACAACCTGCAAAGCATCAAGTGTGATCATGTTCACTTTTCTTTTCCAGGGCTTCCTTGCACAAACCCAGGGACAGTTCTGTATCCTGCTGACAGCCAGGCCCTGTCAAATCTGACAGATCTCATATCCCTCTCCTATTTCTTTTCCTCCTACTTGCTCCCCTCCATTCTCTTGTTTAAATTTGATCCAACTATAACAAGCTTCCCTCATCTTCTTCCAATACCCCATGAATTGCTGCCTTCTGAAGGGTTTCTTCCAGGATACCTTCATTCAGCTTCTCCCCAAACCACACAATAGTCAAAATTCCACCCCCTGCACTTCTTTCCCATATCCTGCTTATTTATCTCTATAATATATATAATATGAATATATATATATATATCATCCTCTGAAATGTTAAATATTTCTTATTATTTATTTATTGCCAGTCGTGGGGCTTGAACTCAGGGCCTGGGCACTGTCTCTGAGCTTCTTTTGCTCAAGGCTAGCCACTGTGCCACTTCTGGCTTTTTCTGTTTATATGGTACTGAGGAATCGAACCCAGGGCTTCATGCATGCTAAGCAAGCACTCTACCATTAAGCTACATTCCCAGTCCAATATTTTGTTATTTTAATATCACTTTTTCTCACCCTTGCTAAAACACAACCATCAGGGGCATTGCTCCTGATACCTAGGATAGATATTAGTAAGAATCAGATATTTGTTAGAGGAACAATAATAAATTCATGAAACCTGACTATAAATCCCTGAAAATAGATTCTGAATCTAATTCGTTTCACTTCTTTAGCATCTAATGCTGAAGATAAATCAGTGGCTGTGGAAAGATCAAATAAAGAAATGGATCCATCTTTATGTTTATTATCAGAAAGGGAGGGTGGAAGCTGAGGAGAAATGGGTGAGAACTACCCTTCTCTCAGTGAAAGGCTTTGAAGACCCCCAGAGGTCACGCACTAACCTCCAGGTCAGACAATGAGGATGATCTTATTACTGACATAAACTTGCTCCTGCTGAAGAGTCATTTCAGTGAAACACTGCTAGAGACTATATACACAGTGGCTTTAGTGTCATAACATGGTAAAATTATTCTTAGAAAGTATTTAACGTAGGAAAAACGTTCACATGAGGGATATTGTCTGGCTTTTGCCTGGGTAATTAGAGGCTGACATCACAGTCTCGGTCAATTAAAAGGTAATTCCCATTTGCTATTAGATTTAAATTCAGGCCCAAGTGAATGATATTTATGATCACCATCTGGATTTGAGGGATTCAAAACATATGGTTTTTCTTGGTAGACCTGTGAGAACTGTATGAATACGTAAGGATACCCTCAATTAGTCTAACTCATTAATCTCCAGATTGGCTCTGTGCAGGGCTCTATCCTGGCTGATGGATAACAAGACCTAGGAGTATTATTTCATTCTCTCAGCAATAAACTGGTTCTTGCTGCTAGGATATTTTTTTATAGACTGTCCTTTGCCAGGAAGTACAAGCAGGTACAACACATCTTGATAACACTAGAGCTGACTCAAAGGAGCCCTACAGAGAAAATAAGGTCGTGGTCTGTCCCAGGGGGAGTGTCCCTATATTAGGCACTCTATGTCCTGCAGCTGTTTTCTACTGGTCCACCCCACCGGTAACACCTTGCTGTACCCTTTCCACCTGCCAATCACCTTCTTGATGCTCCAACATCCCACTGTCTCCTCAGCCAACAACTTCAGGGCATCTACTGCAACTGGCAAAGACGTCGCCTCACCTGCTCCTCTCTGGCTTGGAAGAAATCCACAGAGGAGGTGCTGGGGTGTCCCTCAGACATCCTCTCATGTGGGGGTGTATGGCCCCACACGTCTCTATCATCTTGAAAGACCTCCACGGATGCTCATACTCTTACTGTCTGAGCCAACAGCGCCCCCTGCAGGAAGAGGCACTCACTGCACAGGTAAAGGTCCCAGTGGCCCCACCCCCACCCCCACAGTGGACTGACAGCCATGACAAGGACATTTTTTTATAGCTTTTTAAAGGTGCAGCTTTTAGAGACAAATGAAAGATGTTGACTATTTTATATAATTACCTAGTTCCTGGTAATATTGGAGACAAAATGGGAGTTGGGGGTCAAATAGTGAACCTGAGTGTGGGTTCTATTAGATGTTTTGTGATGCTAGTCATCTTTGGTAACCTAGTCTTAATCTTAACCTTTACATCTTAAATAGGAACATTATTTTATTTATGTATTTGGGAGATACTTATTCAGTTCCCAATAGAGAAATGCTATGCTTGTTTATTGATAATGATGATTACCGACACCTACTGAATATTCATTATATACCAGACACTGTTTTTGATTTTGCTACTTTAAATTAATTAGCACCTTTAATTTTCAGTAGTACCTTAGTAGAGAGGTTACTATTATATCCTTCATTCTCCATTTCTCAGATAAGTAAACTGAGGCATGAATGAAATAACTTATTCAAAATCAAGATGGTAGTTAGTGGAGCAGGAATTTGAACTTGGATTGTTGAATGGAGAGATTAAAGCCTTTGGTGGCCAATCAGCCATTCTGTTTTCTGGATTCTAGGAACATAGCAATGGAGGGAAAGAGACTGGAGCCATGTCTTCATGGAGCTGATTATTTAGCAAGGTAAGGAGAGACTGAACTCTTTATTAGTTTAACAAATGGAGATGAATGTTGAGAAGGAAAGCAACATGGTACCATAAGGAGTCCTAACAGTAGCTTCTATCCCTCTGTCCTGAGACAGGAACAAACACTTGATCTGACATCTGTAGGCTGAGCTGAGTTCACCAGCTGGCATCAGTAAGAGTAGCAAGCATTTCAGGTAATGGGGTTGACACATGCAAAGGCTCCATAGTAGAACAGAGAATGGGGGGGGGGAGAAACTGAGGAAGGCAGTAAGATTGGAACACCTAGATCGGCCAAACCATGGGAGTGGACAAGAGGTTCTAATATGTCTCCTGAATATTTATATAACAAGAGAAATGGCAATCCATTGAAGACTTTTAAGAAGGATCTTGATATGATCAGATGTCTCTGTTAAAAACACCAGGTGGTATTCAAGTAGGCCTGGGTCACTCTGCCACCATGGGTTATTTGTGTGGCATCTTTACATCTTCCCTTGGATATTCTGGGACTGTGTCCCACAATCAGGATCAGAAACCAGTGTGAGTAATTGACAGGGATCAGGAACCCAGCTCAGCAATCTGTGTCCCTTACCTATACAGCAGAGGCTTCCAATACCAGTCAGTATCCCTGTTAACATGCAAATGCTTTCAGTTCAGTTCTACGCAAGAGATCTTAGGAGATGATCAGGTCACTTTAGTTAGTGCTGAAACTCTGGGGAAGTGGTGATGAGGATGGAAGAATTCTGCCTAGTGAGGAGACATTGTCAGCCAGGGAGTGTGGTGTGTGCAGTGGAGACCAACTTCCTTGGTAACCAGGCCCAATGCCAGTGCTGGAGTTTAAAATGAGGAGGGAGAGCTCTCTACTGAAAACCTGCTCCAGAACAACTCCAAAAGATAGAGTTAAAGATGGCAGAGCCTCTTTGCTGGAAAGGAAGCGATACAGCCGTTAATTCCAAATCTTCAGCCTTATGGGTGGGTCACTCACAATGGCCTTTCAGATGGTCAAACTCTATGAAGAGGGGGCATCCTTGTAAGTACCCTGACGGTAGAACTGCAGCAGGGGCTGCAGAGAGGAATGAGGGCTTCTAGACCCGAAGGCCGAGGCTGAAGAGCCCATCCAGCAAGGCTAGACTTCTCTGCTGGGCCTTGAAGTCTTCCCTCTGCCCATTAAGTTCCAGGTCACACACTGCGTGCATCTTTGGTCCCTCATTTCTCATGGGAAGGATTGGTCCCTAGGGCGTGTCTCTTGCAGACTCTCCGCTGACCTCCGTATCTCTTACCTTGGGCTTTGACATCATCCACGACAGGACATGGCGTCTTCACGATCACATCGCTGGGCCTCGAGCGTCGTCCTGTGTTGTCCACTCCCCATAAGGTGAACCTGGCAGGGACACGAGTGGGCAAAGTCAGCAGGCTGGAGGCCCTGTGATCCCTGGATGGGATAATGACTTCCTTGGCTGCTTTTGTCATCCTGAGACACACCTACCGCCCTCGCTTTGGTCAGAAAGCACAAAACCTACAGCCTCTCCCTGCTCCCTGTGATACTGGAGTTGTCACTTGCTCTCTTAGGTGTGTTATCTGACAGGAAGCATCACAGTATAACATACTTCTTCTCCACATGGGAGATCAGCCTCAGCCCTTTTCTAGTGTAAACTGAGGACAAGTTCGCTCTTTAATGCAAGAGAAGGTCATTTTAGCTATAGCCCATGGCTGGACGCATGCAGCTAGCTCCCTCTACACCCACCACAGCCGGGGATCCCCCAGGGAAAGGCCAATCCTGACTGGGAGCACAGGGGTAGAAGGGAATCCCAGAGATGGAAATAGCTATCAAAGGCCAGACACAGATTTCCCATTTAGGTGATGGTGCTGGATGGATCAGAAAAGGAGAGACTCCAGGACCTCCTATGCTGAAAGGAAATTAAGCCAAACCACGAAAAACCAACAGCAGTGTCCCTGCAGGGTATCTGATAACTAGCCGGTTCGTTTAAAAGAAATGACTAGCAATGCTTTCCTGGCCCCTTTCTTGTCAAATGCGGATATTTATTTTGGCTCCTCTTGGCGAAGTTACTTGGAGAGAGAGAAAACAAAGAAATACTCCCAAAGTTGAGTGGCCCAGACAAATGTCAAGTTGAACCGAAACAGGTAAACCAGTGAACTAGAATAGGTATTACCGGTGTGCTCCAAAGATACCTTGTGTCTTCCGCTACATCCCCCAGATCCTCACACTACCATCATGGTGATCTGCTGAGATCTAGCAGGTGGCCACCCAAATCATACCTAGTAGGCTCCTAAAGGAAGCCCTTTGGTGCTGATCAGACCCGCTCAGCTCCTTTCCTATCTGCACCACAAACGAAGGGGTGCAGTATACCCTGCTGGCTGCTTCTACCCTGTGCTCTATATTCCTAAGCTTGGATCGATGGTCTTGCCTGGTAATAAATAACTCACTGTGATCCTGAGATCCTGCCACCCTTCCTTCCCACCATTCTTTGCCCTTTGCCACCCACCCCCCCAGAGCCACCCACCCCGGGACTGGCATGGGGCCACCTTCCCTGCTGTTTCCTCTCATTTGCCCCCAGATTCCTCATCAGTGATTAGGCCTTGTTTCTAGAACAGTGGCTGAGCCTCCCAACTCCTGACGCTGGTCCATTGATCTGATCAGACCTCACAAACCTGGTCTTAGCGCAGCTACCAATTCTCTTCTTTGCACACTTGCTCCAGACCGCCTTTTGCTAAGTTTCTGAAGGTGGTCTCAAAGGCACCCTAGGGCAGGTTGCAGATTGTGCTTCTGGATCTGGGCTTCATATGCAAAGAAAGCCTCTCCTGTGTTCTACACAGTCCAGGAAGCCAGGAAGCTGCAGGATTTTAGTGTGGAACAAAGCTTGGGCCTAATGAGCCCCTGGCTCTTACTAGAGATCCCAGTCAGAGACCTTGTATGTAGGAAGTTTCTCTCCTGGACAGAGGTGGATGGCCTGGGCATCATCGCAAACCCTACCTTTACCTAGTTCTCGAAGTTAACTCAGCCGAGCCAGGGATGCAAAGCCCTACTTGTTCCCAGGCTGATGATCCAGACATGGCCTGGCCACAGAACTGGGGCACGACTCGCCCTGGGCCCTACTGCTATTAACAAGGTGTTCTTGCTCCTTTTCAGCAGCTGCCCTGGCGCTCTGCGAGTCCTCAGTCTGAGCCCTTACTTCCATGACTTCCAATTTGCCCCATCCTCTTGAACGTCTGGCCTTGCCTGGTCTTTTCTGGATGGCTTACAGGGCTTTGAGCAAAGCCTTGGAAGTCCGAAAGCTCCTGACCACTGAGAGGTTGCACGAGGTCACCTGCCAGGACAGGTGGGCTATTGAAGCTCATGACTTCACACAGCTTTCCTGGACTGTGGTTGGATGTGTCCTGAGGCTCAGGTACCAAGCTGGCAGCCAGAGGGACCCTTTCTCTCTGTGCCTGAGATGGCATCAAGTCCCCAACTCATTCCCAGCCTGCCCATTCCTCTGGCTGCCTCTGATCAGATGCTCAATTACACCAAGACGCCGGGCACTCACATCCATTCGCACCTTTCTCCCAAAGATAATTAGTGCAAGAAAAGTTTGGCTTCTCGGAAGTGGTGCTGTGGCTCAAATGGTAGAGCTCTAGCCTTGAGCACAAAGAGGCTCAGGGACAGCGCTTAGGCCCTGAGTTCAAGCCCCATGACTGGCAAAAGAAAAGTTTGGCTTCTCATCTGTTTTGATAGCCTATTTTATTTCTTAGCACTTATCAGATATTAGGAAAGAAAAAACCTGCCACCACCTTCCAAGCAGAGATACAGCTTGACCTTAAGAATCACTCTTCAGCCATCTCAGCCCCCCCACCCCCACCCCAGGGCCCTGGAGAGAGAGCAGCCAGTTTATTTTACTATCAAGGGCCAGGAGCACTTGACACGTTTTTTTTTTTTTTTTCAGGAGGAAATGCATGTACAGTCAGTTCAGAAAGGCTTTGTCTGCACACTGTCAGCAGCATTGGTCCCACCATTGCACACAAGAAGAGGGTTAAGCGGGAATTACTGGACAGAAGAGATAAGCCCTGTTCCCAATCCAGAGGGCTCATGAGGGAGCTTATTCACTGCTTGGTCCAAAGTTTCTGGGCTCCTTCACCCAGACACACGGCTGCAACGGTTCAGTGCGTAGTTAGCGACGTGGTGATGACACGGATTGGGGGCATGTGTGCGTGAGAACAGACACAGACTGGCTCTGGCTCCAGGGTTGGGTCTAAAAGGCCTGGAACTTAATGTGCATGAGAATCAGAAAGCTCCCTGTCAAGTGCTGGCTGGGTTGCCTGCTGCTTTCCTGTTTTCCTCCTCCAGGGGTGGTGTTTGCTGTCCATCAGTCCCTAAGACTCAGCTACCTGTTTTCTGAATTGTCTGTCTGCTGTCTCATTCCCAGGTAGGTAGTACTGTCTCATGGGCAGGTGCTGTGCTAAAGTGAACTAGAAAGCTGGGAGGTTATCTCCCTTCTCTAAAATGAAGATGTAGAGTCAGAGACACTTTAAGATCTGTTTCAATTCGTGGGTTCTTAATGCTGTGGAAGCCATGGGCCCATCTTACAATAAGTCACCGTGAATGGACTAAACAGAATTATTAAATGAAGGATGGCCAGTGAAGTGGGCTGAATTAGAAATCCATGACTCCACAGCAAAGGGCAGCAGTGTGCTTCCAGGTGGGGTAAAAAATCATACTCGCAGAGCCTCCCCCTGCCGAGACTGGTCAGGGAGAAAGATATGTGTACAGAAAAACCATGAACCCTGACTCAGTTCCTAACCCATGGTCCGTATTCTTTGACACAACTGACTGGGTGAACCTGAAAAGTTACTCAGCTATGCTAAACCCCAGTGTCCTTAACTAGGGACAGCAAATACAATCCCGCAAGATTGGAGAGAAAACCTGGGTACACTCACTATGAAGCACACACACACACACACACACACACACACACCCTCTTTGTTTACAAAGGCTACCTTCTTCCCATTTTGTGGATAAGAGAATTCCCTTGCAGCAAGTTCAAGGGTAGTACTTGTTAGCCACCAAACCAAGCTTGGGGCCCATCTACTCTCAAGTCTTAATCTAAGGCTCTTTCCCTGTACCATGAACTGAAGTGCAGGCTTCCTTGACTGGCTTCTGAGAGTATTTTCACTCTCCTCCGGACACAGATCCCTCTACCTGTGATCTGCAGCGCCACCTAGTGGAATTTTTCTGTTCCTTCCTTGGTAACAAGCACCTCCCTCTTTGATAATCAACCTTGATAGAAAGAATGTGTTTTACCAGCTACGGGAGAACACTCGAAGACTATCAAGGAGTGAGAGAAGGTATTAGCCTCAAGTATTTTGATTAGGAAAAATAGAAGCCAAATCAGGCCAGCACCAAGAGGATCCTAGAAGGGGTGATGGCTGACCCTCCTCAATGACAGACTGTGCCAAACTCTTGCTCACAGAGTTTGGAAATTCCTAATTAACCTTTGTGATTTAGTGACAGAAATGAACGCACAGTCCCAATTTCTAAATGATACGTCTTGTTGGTTTCTAGGGGCTTTGCATCAGGTTTGTGGTGGGCGCTCACAAATTCTTCTTGCTTTTACCTGCTCCCCTCCCCAAGAGACGCAAGTTGGATGTGAATCATGACGTCATCAGTCATGTTGTCATTTGATTCTTCCTTCCTGAGCCTTCTAAGATGCCCCCTGTGTTTCTGTATTTTACTTTTCGTCTTAGGCAGTCCTGGCTCTCCTCTTCCTAGGCCTAGATTCGAGCAGCTAAAGCTGGAGCAGGTAAATTCATCACAATCACTACCACTCAAATCCTAGTGCTTTTTGTCCTTGAACTCTTTGTGGAAATGGACATGATTGATGATGGAAACTTGACTCTCTTCCCGTGACCTCAGCTGTAAACTGTTAAATGTTTTTCATACTGATGGGGTTAAAGGGTCCCGGAACTGCATCACTGTGAATTCTGCTCTCCTTTCCCCCCCCCCCTCCGCCCAATTCTTTCCATCATGACTTAAAGATTCTGTCACTCCTCTTTGTTATCTATTATGTCTGCCTCAGAGATATTTTACAACTGTTCTCTGAACACAGGGAGGGGTGCGGAGGAGTGCATGGAGAGAATGGGACGTTCCCAACTACCATCGTATCAGTCACTGTATTTTCTGTGAAGAAAAATGCTGTCTAGTTCTAAACTCTATAAATGGTTTCACTGTCACAGAAGCTAGTTTTCGAAAGCACTGGTCTTGGTAATAGTCTTTCCTTAAAAAGAACGAAGAGCTTCCATTGACATCCAGCCTTCGCTCTGTGCTGTCAATCTTATTTCCTTCCATTCCTCTCCACTCATCACTTGCTTCCCGTCGGTTTCATTACCAGCTACTTCCCTTCAAGCCTCTTCACTGTTGTCCTCGATCTTTCTGAGCCTGGTGTGTCTTTTCCCAACACTATTCTCGCTATGGAAGTCTAACATCCCAGAAGAGGGGACCTATTCCAGCTAGACTAGATTGCTTCCTCATTTTCTCTTCCACCTGTCCCTATTTTTCTATCTAACTCATCTTCCATTCTTCCCTTGGTTAAAGGTAGTGGTTTATGTATTTTCCCTCTGTCTGGCAACCTCCTTGAGATACAGGATTATTACCTTTCTAGATCCTACCTATTCTAGGATTTGAGCGTCCAAGAAGGTTCTCTATAATGCTGATTGGGATAAGACTCCAGATACTTGCCAGATCTCCCAAGGAACTCAAGTAGCAAAAGAGAACCTAGGAAAAGCCCTGGGGCTTTCCAGATAAGCAGTTGCTAGGGGGGTGTGTGCATCACTCACATGTAAATGGTGTCGGGTTCCAGGCATCGAATGATGAGAGAGATGGTGGTGAGCTGCTTGTCTGGGACCTGGGAAGGCATGGCACAGGGAGCCTTGGCTCCGGAGATGATGTCATCCACAAAGCTCAGCACAGTTTCTGCCCAGAGAGGAGGGAACAGAGACAGTGATGGTCAAGCAATGAACAGCTCAATACGATTCTTTTTTTAATTCCTACAACAGAAAGAAGACAGAGAGGATGATTTTGTATGACATTTTTTCTTGTGCTAGTACTATGGCCTGAACTTGAACTCAGAACCGCCCTCCCTCCCCCCCTCTGTCTCTCTCTGTCTCTGTCTCTCTGTCTCTGTCTCTCTCTCTCTCTCTCTCCGCACCCTCTCTCTCTCTCCTCTCTCTCTCCTGGCATTTTTGCTCAAGTTTCGCATTCTACCACTTGAGTCACACCTCTACTTCCAGCTTTTATTTCTACTTAACTGGAGATAAGAGTCTCAGGGAACTCTCCTGTCTAGATGGGTTTTGAATCACGATCCTCAGATTTCAACCTCCTGAGTAGCTAGAATTACAGGTCTTAGCCACCAGCGTCCAGCACAATTGTGGCGTAGACAACTCTCTGATTGACAGCCATTTGTCCAGAGTTTGTTGAGAAACAAGAAAGACAAGGCATGCAAACCACATCTGTGAACCATTAAATGTTCTTCACGTGGCCGGAGAATAGCGACTCTGGTCAGCGGCCGCTGCCATCCTTATGCAAACCCGGAGAGGGGCCTCAGTGGCAGCCCTGTGCAACTACTCTCCATGGCGGGAGAAAGCTGCCTGTGTCCCCATGTGCCCAACATGTGCACCCAAGCTGTGTCTTTGAATGCCCTTGCAGATGGCGCCCTCCCGTTGGGGATTGCATGGTAGGAGTACATCTCAGGGATTGCTGGTGTTGACCTCTCTCCGGGGGGATCCAGTGAGATAATAAGGCATAGAATATTGTTCCTGGGGTGGTGTTTCCACCCCCTCCCAGGCTTCCCTCTTTTAGCTGGACTTGACAAAAGTGGGGTTTGCTTTAGGACAAGCCGTGGAGCAAGCACAACTATTTGCACATGCTTTTTGCCTTGAGGGGGTGTTCTTAGTAAAGGAATTTTTTTTTTCTGTAATCATAGCAGTTGTTAGCGGACATTGTTTCCTAATTGTGGGCTGGGATAACTAGTGTACTGTATTGTTGTTTCTATGTGAGTGTGCCTCCAGGCATGAAATGGACACTTCTTCCATAAACAAAAAGAAAAGCAAAATCAAAACAAGGCACTGTCAGATGCTCACCAGGCGCAAACTCCTAAATGGACAAGATGGCTGCCGTTTGGAAGAGAAGTTGTTTGTGTCCTCTCTTTCGCTCTTTCTGCTCTGCCCTGAAGTAATGGGGCTCTGCAGCAAAGCCAGGTGGTGATGCCTTTGTTTTTACTGCTTTGGATCAAGACTAGCTCAGGGGAGTGGGGGGGGTGCCCACCTGTCTCCACTTTGGAGTGGTCCATCCTGTCTGTGACTTTCTCTTGGCGGATGAGATAATCCACAATCTGCACCCCAATCGGTGGCTCTGAGTGTTCCCACTCGAGGACCACCAGGGTGCTGCTGGGCTCATACACCGTAGAGAGTCGTAGCCTGAGCAAGACAGGAAAAAGCATGACATGAGGACGCAGCTGGGATCTGCACTGGTCACTGGCCTCCTTGTTGATGGTCACATTGTACATTTTCCTTAATGGATTACTAATTACTCTGAGCTCCTTTCCTATATAGTTTTCTGCTATCCCATGATCGCATGAGACCAATGCATCTAAGTGCTCATTACAGATTATAACTAAACAAATAAGTTGGCAAGTAAAGCTTCATGTATGTTACATGATTAAGGGGACAGGCTTCTTGGGTTAGTCTTTTTGTTTCTTTGTCTGTCTATTTTATTTTTTGTCAGTCATGGGGCTTGAACTCAGGTCCTAGGCACTGTCCCTGAGTGCTTTTGCTCAAGGCTAAGGCTAGCACTCTACCACATTGAGCCACAGCGCCACTTCCAGTTTTCTGGTGGTTCATTGAAGAAAAGAGTCTCATAGACTTTCCTGCCCAGGCTGGCTTTGCACTGAGATCCTCAGATCTCAGCCTCCTGAGTAGCTAGGGTGACGGGCATGAGCCACTAGCACCCAACATCTTTTACTTTAGTCCATTTAAAATCATTTATGGACTCTTGAGACATACTAAGAGAATATGTGTGTGGTGTCCATAAAAAGGCCCATTGATGGTAGCATCCAGGAGAATCTCACGTTCATGAGGACAGTGAGTTAAGTTCTGTAATTAATGGCCCCTGCCCTGCCCGCTCCACTGTCCCTTTTGCTAAGGATACAGTGGCTTTTTCCCAGGCCATCTGCAGACTGGGCCTTGGAACAGGCTCTGTTTGGACATTACTGGGCAGGAGAAGGTTGGTGTCGTGTCCAGTTCTCCTTGGGGTGATGTTCTGTGCCTGCTGCTTGGGTTCTGGTTTTGTTTCTGCCTTTCTCTTGGGTTTCTATGAATATTTGCGTTTCTGCTTTCAATCCCTATCCATCCCCCCTGCCCCAGTTCAGAGTCTTTTCATTCTTTACAAGTGGTCCATTTAGAGCCTGGTTTTGCTTTGCTGTCTCATACTTCTTTGTGCCCTGTAGAGACAAAGTAATCATTACTGACAGCCACTGATGCAGTTTATCCTAATTGTCCAACTGGTTTCAGTTTTCCGCCTTGGTTTGGAGTTTTAATATGTAGCTCTCAGATTGCTCTCTTGATTCCAACTCCCATTTCACCCTAGAGTACTGGATCCAGAGTCTTTTCTAAGCTCCTGCTCGTTCAAGCCTGCCTCTCTTGTAGATATCTCATCCATGCACCTCCATCCTTGGTACCTCTATTTAATAAGTATCTGTAATGCAAAAACACTCCTACCCTCTACTCAAAGATGCTTCCCGTTGGTCCCCAGAATGACAAAGAACCATTGTTTGGCTGCGTCACACCAAATGACTTGCAATGTTAAGTTTCAATTCAGCAAACATGCATGAAGTAGCTCTTAATTGTAAGGATATATTGGGCGCTAGGACTATAGGAGTTCACAAGGCTATCCTAAATCCTTTCTTTTATGCAGTTTAGTGAGTAATAGAAATATGCAACTGCACATATGATCAGAACTTCAATAAGAAATCACGGGATGCTGTGCGAGCAAAAGGAAGGAGTTCAACCAGTGGTAAAAACAATAGAAAACATATGCGTTTCTGGTTGTGGCTACCATGAAGTAGTGCATGATTTGCATCTGACATTAAGGTGGCAGAGACCCAGAACAGTGTGGATATTGACAAATTCACTAATTAGAGTCACATGCAGAATGCTATTCTGAAGTAAAAAATAAAAATAAAATTGGGAAGCTTTGGTAAGAAACTAAGCCTTCTGGGAACTCAAATTCTGTGAAACTATAGACTTAAGACAGCCTCTATTGGGAAATAGAAGTGTGTAGAAGCGTTCACACAAGGACTTTTGTAAAATTAGAGCCTACCTCTGTCTCCAACTGCCAATTAAAATGGAAGCAATGAAGGTCTGTTACCGAAGGAATTGATCCACTTTGACAAGAAAAGTGAAGACCTTAACAGGTATTTCCTGTTTGTGAAAACTTTAACCCAGCGTGATCATAAGCTATGACATTTAGTACATTCAGGCTCAAAAATGGAGACCATCTCTAAAATGTTGTGACTAAATAACATTCAGGTCCTTATCTAATAACAGGGCACTTTCTTACCTGGGAGTCAGTTTAATAGCAGCTATTAGACTAGTGGGAGGTTCAAGTTATGATTTTAAGTTATGATTTCAAGTTATGATTTGCAAGGTAGAGTTGTCATTGCTAAAATCGTATGTGTAGAGAAAGAAGACAGGCAACCAGAGAAGACATTGGATTGGTGTACAATGATGCTTTCCTGTGTTTTCCTCTCTCTCCACATTCTTCTTGTTCAGTCTTGGCTCCTTGGTTTCTAGCCACATCCTCATGAAGCAGGCTGGAGGGCAGCCTTCCCTTGCCAATTCCCCTTGACAGTCTGTCTCTGCTTGCTCAGCCCTCCAGTGTTGGCAGCTCTTGCTTTGGGCTTTCTTTGCCTTCCTCATCCCTAAGGTCATGCTCCACCAGCTTGTCCTACCAGCCCTGTTTCATGGACACAATCATTCGCTGGCCTAACTCCCAAAGCAGATGCCACATAAGAGGCAAAGCCAGGTCCCTGCCCCCGGCTCCGGCTTCATCTCGGTCCCTTCTGTTTAATCTTCTCTTGAGATGTTTTTCATCTCAAATTGGGCATCTTTTTCATACTTAATCTTTCTGACCCCTCAGAGGCAGATAGACCCCCGCTACTCTCCATAGTTCATACCTGGTCTGTAGCATCCTGGCAGATGGCTTTGATCCTGTCTCCCATTTCTTTGGGGTTAACAGAAATCTTTTGGCTCCTGTGTCATTTTTTCTTTGACTTCCCTCTTTCTCTCTGCTCAATGGCTACCTACAGACTCACCCCAAGACACTTCCCAGGAAAGTCCAAATGGGCCCGCCTTCTTCTCAAATGCACATCCTACGATGCTTCCTTTCTCAGTGTGACCTATTCCCGTTGCAAACTGTCCAGGTCATAAGCCATCAGTCCATTTTCAGCTTCTCCTTCTTCCTCATCCCCATGGTCCACCAGGGGCCTAGCCCTTTTGGTTCTATGCTACATTATTTCTCAGTTTCATTCTACCCATGTTACCAGGGCTGCAAATCTGATCTGGCAGCCATGGCCTTGCTTCTAGCTTTACCCACTTAGGAAAAAAAAACATATTCAATCCATTTGAACCCATTTGCTTTTCTATTAAATAGGGGAATGGCAGTACCAACTGGCTCCTAACAATGTCTGGTATCCAGGAAGTAATTGAAAAGCAGCAGTGTTTTTGGTTCTGTTAAATTCTCACTATTTCTAACATCCACCCTTGCAACCACTCCGCTACCCCATTACCTTTCTAATCATGTTCTCCTTTTCCTCTTTTAAAAAAGAAACTCCATTGATATCCCTCCTCACCATGAATATCTAACAGTTGCCCAAATCCAGAATGAGCCAATCATTCTCCTTCACCTTTCCTTCAAGTATCTATAAGGTCTGTCACACTGTTTCTCTGTCTATTAACAAATGTGTATGCCTCTCTCTGCATAGATTAGAAGGGCTCCAAAGGCAGGTACTATGCCCTGTTCTTCCTTCTGACCTAGCCTTGTAAACAGTAGACACTCAATAGTGTTTTTTCCGGGCGGGTGTGAGTCAGACACACATGAGGAAAAGGGATCATACACAGGCTGTGGCAGAGGCGCACAGGTGGGGAGTCCGTCAGCTCCAAAGGCAGTGGAGTCACAGCGACACCAGTCCTCGATGACATCTCCAGTCCCCGAGCACCACAGAGAGCTCATGGTGGCCTCTTGTAAGAGCTGCATAAAAGAGCAACCAACAGGTGAGGATCAAGAATCCACGGCTGGTTCAATCCTCCATGACTTTCACACTGAAGGTTCTAAGACCATTTCAATGACTTTGATTTTTGTTTTGTTTTTCTAAAATTCTTAACCTAAAGGATGGTTTCTGGGGAGCCTGAGTCTGATTGAACCTCTGAGGCGTCCCTTTCCCTTTGGCATAGCAGTTTACCATTGAGGTTAGGAGCGGTCACTTTGGAAGCACGTCATAGGCTGTCTTCCATCTCCCCTGTATTATACTGCATCACCCCACACTGTGGAGGTAAGACAGTAAATCAGATCTCCAGATGTTCTGCCTTTGCTACTCTTCTTTCTGTACCTAGGTGCTTTGCCCTTCCTCAAATTTTGTGTGCATCCTTATCCACCCTCTCCATCCAGCCTTAGTTTCCCTGTGATGTACTTTATAACCTACTTGCAGTATTTGCAGAGCTCCACCTTGGGCTGTGATTAGGCTGATGTGCTGATCAAGGGAATGATCAAGAAAGAGTCCTGCGGCACCAAGGCTCCGGGCTCTGCTCTGGGTGAGAATCTGAGCATGTCAATCACTGCCAAACTGAATTTATCAAGGATTAAAGTAGGATAAAATTAGTACTTTCCTCATAGGGGTATGTGACAATTAAATGAAATAATCTATGCCACGTGAAATAATCTGTGCACCGTAGCACGTACACATTAGTCATTGATACATTTTAGCAATTATTATTGTCATGGAATGTCAGGATGGAGTCTTATATAGAACCTTGTGAAAGTGACAAAGTCTGGCACCCTCACAACGAGTGATTTGATTTCATAGGGAATGCTCACTTTTCACAAATAAAGGGTAAAGTTAACCAGTTGAGGGAAGAGAGCTGTGATGGTAGCAATTCCTAGGTGACACAGGAGTCTGCTGGGGTACCCTGGGCCCTGGCTTCCTTCACCCAGGCAGAGTGACCACTGCGGAGCCCACCACGCTCAGAGCTCACTCTTGTCACTCAACGTCTGCAGCCTCGGGTTTCCCTCAAGATTTCCTTCTCCATTTCACCATCATCACACCCACACCAAAGTGGTAAATCAGAGAAATGAAACTTCACTGTTCTGGAAAAGGTCATACCAAAAAATTCAAAAAGAAGAGGAGAAGAGAGGAGAAAGGAAGAAAAGGGAGGGGAGAGGTGAAGAAGAAGAGAAAAATTGGAATCGTGGAGGTAAGCAGGGAGCAAAGAAAAGCAGGGAAGGAAAGATACAGCTCTGCAGAAATCCAAATATCTGAACCTAAGGGCAATGTCCTCTTCAGAATTTCCGTGTTACCTGAGATGAAAATATTGGAATTAGAGTCCTTACCAAATACCCTCCCCAGATTTGAAACCTCTAGGAAGCAGGCCTCCATCCTTAGTTATAGCTATGATTTGTGTAGATTTGTATAATTTATAAGTGCCTTTGGAGGTTAATGCTTGGGTAAGTGATACAATCATGATATATAGTGGAGGATTCTGAGAGTCACAGGCATTGGTTGACTTGCTCAGCCTCCCAGGACCGCCAAGGAAATAGTGCTGGGGCTTGAGTTCACCATGAATCACTGGGCATTGCAGGTTCTTCCTCTCAAGTATTTTTAATAACTGTACCCCTCAGTTTTATTTTATTTCCTGTCTGACAGACTGAACCAGATCCAAGTAAAGAGATATTTTGCTTAAAAACATTGAAAAAAACAGATAGTTTTTTTTTTCCCCAGACAGACCAAAACCCAAACCACCCACAGCCTAGGAGAGTCCAATCAAGAATTATTTGCAGGGCTGAGAAGGTGGCTCAGTGGTAGAGCACTTGCCTTGCATGCCTGAGGCCCTGGGTTCGATTCCTCAGCACCACATAAGCAAAAAGAAAAAAGCCGGAAGTGGCGCTGTGGCTCAAGTGGTAGAGCACTAGCCTTGAGCTGAAGGGTGAGGGACAGTGCCCAGGCCCAGAGTGCAGGCCCCATGACCGGACCAAAAAAAAAAAGAAATTATTTGCAAAGCACTTTCAAGAGGCCACTTCCTGTAGAAAGCATGATGATTGTGATTACACACAAGACATGTGCCTTGTTTTCATACTTTTTTTGTTTGTTTGTTTTAGTCGGTTGTAGGTCTTGAACTCTGGGCCTGGGCACTGTCCCTCAGCTCTTCAGCTCAAGGCTAGCGCTCTATCACTTGAGCCACAGAGCCACTTCCGGTTTTCTGGAGGTTCATTGGAGATAAGAATCTCACGGATTTTCCTGCCTGGGCTGTCTTTGAACTGTGATCCTCAGATCTCAGCCTCCGGAACAGCTAGGATTACAGATGTGAACCACCGGCACCTGGTTTTGCCATACATTATGTGACCAGATAATAAACAAAGACGTGAATATCTGAGTACCAGATTCATGCTAAGGGCTCCAAAAGGAAAGGTGGAGTATTAGAGATTCACATGGCGACAAGAGCAGAAAGAAAGGGTGAGTAATCTCCTCAGGGGAGCAGAAAGGCTCTAAGGGAAAGACATCATTCAGCCACAAAGAAGAATAAGATCTTGTCCTTTGCAGGAACTAGAGCATCGTATTAACTGAGAGAGAATGAGGGAGGGAGTGACACTATTCAAAGGAAAATGCACTCATTGCCTGACTTATGTAACTGTAACCCCTCTGTACATCACCTTTACAATAAAATTCAGAAAATAAAAAAAGATATTAATGGGAAAAAGCTGCTCGTAGAAAGACAAGTAGTGTTGTATATTTTCGCTCAAATGAAGAACAACCCTTTCTCCTGACAAAAATGAAAGCAGAAAAGAGATTACCATGGAAGAAGAAAGGAAAGAAAAAGGTGTGGACGGGAGGGTAAAAAGTTGCATAGATAGAGTCGAGGCATAGATGCACAAATAGGACATCATAATGAAATCTATTCACTTGCATAATTAATACACAGTAGCAATAGCAATTTTAAAAAGCTTTCTGGAGCCAGGTGCCAGTGGCTCAGGCCTAGCTTCTCAGGAAGCTGAGATCTGAGGATCACGGTTTGAAGCCAGCCTGGGAAAAAAAAGGGCCATGAACCTCTTATCTCCAATTAACCATTCAAAAAACAGAAGTGGCCCTGTGGCTCAAGTGGTAGAGTGCTAGACTTGGGCACAAAGAGGCTCTGACACAGCGCCCAGGCCCTGAATTCAAGCCCTACAACCGACAGAAGAAAAAAAAAGCTCTCTGGTCAAAAAGTTGGAAAAATGAGATGCATAGAAATTTCAATATGGGTCTGAGTACAGTGAGGTATATTTATAATCCCAGCCACGTGGGACGTGGACATAGAAGACTCACAGTGGGATTAAGTTAGTGAAACCATGTCTCAAAAGTGAAACCAGTCAAACTGGGGCATATCGTTATTTCAAGTTAGGTGGGAAGCATGGGAGAGATTGCCTGTGATCAGAAAGTTAGCACCAAGAAAAGCATGTGATCCTGTCTGAAAAATAACTCAACCAGAAAAGGCTGGGGGCATGGCTCAAGTGGTAGAGCAAGTAATAGCCCTGAGTTTAGTCACCAGTACCATCACACAACAATGACAAAAATAATAAAGAAAGAAGGAAAGAAGAAAAGACAAAAGACAAAAAGAAAAGAGAAAGGCCAACATTGAGAAGACTTGGCTGGGCGCTGGTGGCTCATGCCTGTAATCCTAGCAACTCAGGAGGCTGAGGTCTGAGGTTACAGTTTGAAGCAAGTCAAGTCAGGAAAGTCCATGGGACTCTTACCTCCAATAAACTACCAAAAATAAGACAGAAGTAGAGTTGGGGCTCAAGTGGTAGAGCGCCAGCCTTGAGCAAAAAGAGCAGAGAGAACAGCACTCAAGCTCTGAGTTCAAGCCTCAGGGTCTGATAAAGAAATAAATAAGCAAATAAACGTAGACCTGAATGACAGGTCAGTCTGCTTGTAAAAGAAGGAAAAGAGGTAAGAGATTACAGAGGGCTTTGTGGACCAACCTAAGGAGGGGCTCACATTTCAAGAGCAATTGAAGAGAGCACCAAAGAGAATGTGTTAAAGCTCTATTTGCTGCTCTTGCTTTTGAGGAGATAGACATTTAAAACGACTGGGAAATTCTACAAAGCACTTCTTGTCTCCAGCTTGGACAAGTGAATGGAAGGCGGGCACATTCCTTGAGGTAGAAACAAAACACACACCTAAAGGTTTGGGGTTAGGAAGAAGTGTACTCAAGTTTTGTGGAGTTGGTTAAGGGGTTTGGCCTGGTTGTTTCTTTACCACAATCACTGCTTAGGCTGAAACAGCCTCAGAGATGATCTCATCCAACAGAGGTAGGACAAGGAGAGCACAGGAGGATAGAAAATAATCTCAAAGATAAACCTATGGGAGAGACAGAGATTAAAAACAGCCAGTAGCATCAGTGCCACAACTCAGATCCCACTCCCCTCTCCTCAGTTTCTCCATGCTTTGGGAGAAGGGGTAAAATCAGAATGGAAAAGCTGTCTAGCAGAGGGATAGCAAAGGAAAAATACATCAAAGAAACAAAGGACAGAAACATCGGATGCTGACTGAACTCTAGCCGAGGCCATCTTACCTGTGCTTGGAAATTGAAAGGTTCAAAAGAAGGCCAGAAGGAAATCTTCACTCTGTCATCTTGAACCCACCCCAGCCCACACCGGAAGACTGGCATAGAGCAAAGGAGGAGGCTCAAGGTCCCCCACAAACAGCAAGAGCCTCTTCCCTCACTAAGCTCTATCCTGTCTTACAGTTTTACACCCCGGATGCCTAGCAAGATTTGAGTGGACTATATGAACTCAGTGTCCTAAGGTGAGTGGCACAGACAATCTTGGGTTAGGAGTTCCAGAAGCCTTGGGGAAGACCAGGAGTAAAGTGGACAAGGCTGGGGCTGGCATTGCGTTCACCACTGTAACAGCCACCCAAGCCCTCCTGTTTTCCTACCTAGATCCTTGATGGTGGCTTTACTCCTGCCCTTCCTCCCGTGATGATCAAATTCAAGAGAAATTTGTATGTCTTGGAAGCAAATATTCTTTTTGCTCCTGTAACTATGTGTATGTATGTGTCTGTATATGTATACACACACACACACACACACACACACACACACAGAGAGAGCAAAATCCCTCCTGTTGGTTGGAACAACACCTCTGAAACAAACTGTGACACACCAGTTGTCTCTTCAAAGAGAAAAGAGAAAGCAATTATCACCCCACCTGGAGGGGCTCACTCCTTGGGTAAGCAGTCTTGTCCCCAAACTGCTTTGCTTATGGTCTCAGAAGCCCAATACTTGGAGCTTTGTTAATTACCTGTAATAGCCACAATCCTTGTTCTGGTGTGTGGGGTGACTTCCTCTAATCTGTGTGTCCTTGAGGAGGTCAGAGAGCTAGGAAATGGGCTGTGCCCGCCTCTGCCTCATGGAACCCCTTGTCCCCTCTAGATCCGTTCTGTTTCTCCTGTTTCTGTGTGGCTAGGAGAGAGGCAGAGACCAAGGACGCACGGACAGAGACGAGCCAAGGCCTCATTGCCTGAGCAAAAGCAGATCTGCATGCAGGTGCTGTTTGGTTCTTAGGCCCAATGAAAACAAACCTTCTAGAAGGTAAGGATGCCCGCAAGTTCCTCTGGGAATTATGACCTGTAGGCTCCTGGTACACACACAGCTGATCTCAACAAGAGTCGCTCCCGGGCTAGCACAGATAGAACCATGAGAGGAGGTGGCCGACTCCATGCGAACAAGGGGTGAGACCGAGTTGAGCTGCCTCTCCCAGCCCCTTAGGAGGGTTCCATAGTGACTTCAGATTGTAAGGACTGCGCTACCCTCTCTACCCCCTCGCCATGCTCAAAGATGCCACCAGCCCTTAGCTAGGACTCCAACATCAGATTACTCCAGATGCATTCATTGGACTTAATTTGCAAGTATGGAAGTCTAAGCAAACCGGATGCCTGGATGAGGCCACCTAACGCTCCTCGGCCTCATGGAAAGCCTTGCTGGTGATGTCTTCCCACCACCCCCAGTCCCCAGCCTCTCACCCTCTGTGTCTGGTTGTTGGTCACCAGTTCGTAGACGGGGGCGGCTCGGGTCACCTCCAGCAGGACGGGCTCGGCAGGTGTGTCCGGGCTGGATGTCACGTGACACAGGGGACAGGAGGAAGGGCAGCGGCCCTGGCTATGGCACTCCATCCGGACCCCGGCTGCCATGCGCTTGGTGCCAGAGTCGGACAGGCTGGCGATGTATTCTGGGAATGTCAGCACCTTGGGGTCTCTCTCCCGCTCCTCCGATTCATCCGACGGGGAGTTACCTGTCAAACATTTGCACAAGGAAGAGCAAGAGTCAGGGAGGCTGGGGAACGAGGGACAGTCGCAGGCCTCGGGGCCTGGGGTCTGGCTTCTGAGAGGTTAACAAGTGTGGCTTAGAAAGGGCGCGATGTGCTTCCCTCATCCCACTTGATGTGGGGGCCCACATTGTCCCAGTGAGGCAGAGAGAGAGAGAGAGAGAGAGAGAGAGAGAGAGAGAGAGAGAGGAGGGAGGGAGAGGGAGAGGGAGAGGGAGAGAGAGCATGCTGGGAAATGGCCAGGCCCCATGTGAGACTCTCACATCTGAGACTATCAGAATCAGGAGTTCCACCGGTCCATCTGGAGGTTATGTCCATGGAATCTGTGTGAACACCTGTCACCAAGCATACACACCGTACCCCCCACCACAATTCTGGGACTCTGAGGTTTCCTTAATAAACTACAGACTGCCCAGCACCTCTTTGGGGCATTGGGAAATGACAAGCTCCAAAGGCACACAGCTCAGAGGCTGACAAACAGCCCGGAAGTACCATCACAACCATCACTGGCATGCACCAACTACGAAGTAGGATGGATTTGTGCTCTCCGTTAGCCATTGCAAGCAGCGAATTCTGGCCTTACACCCGCATAATAGACAAGGAGAATAAGGCCCGTTGACTGAGAGTCACACAGCTACTATGTTCTGGGATCTGAATCGACTTCTTTGTTCAGATTTCTGTCTTGAGGTCATAGAAGAAGAGAGGACATTTCCACTTTATATGCGTACATTAGGAATGGGGAAGAAGTCTGACTTTTCAATAAAAAGATCTGTACTCTTGTTTGATGAGGAAAAGATAGCTAGAAAATGTAATAGTCTACTTTGGGGTGATAGAAATAGCAACTAAAGGAAACTAGGGTTGCTCCCACATAAGGAAAACTGTTCATCATGTCTCTTCCCCTTCTCTTGGTTCTCCATTTGACTAGTCAACGCTAGAGTTGGAGCCTGGGGGAGAAAAGCATTGGGTTCCTGAAGAGATTTCTGACTCGTTTGGGCACGGTGGCTGTCCCAGGCAGGAAATGATTTCAGAGATACTGCTGTGCCCTGGCAACCACAGAGCATGCACGGCCCGTTCGTTCCGTCTCCAAGGCTCATCAAGAATGTGGGACTTGATGAGCCAGATCTCTGGGTGAACTGGCTGGAAGGCCTTGCAAAGTGGTTCCAGTGAGTGACTGTGACCCACGACTCATGGACATTTTAGAAGAGTTCTCTCCCCGTAGGGTCCCGGGAGCTTCTGTGCATCATCCCTCCCCCTGGTTTGGCGGGTAATTCGAGCCCATTTGGGAAAATCATGAGGCATGACCACCCTGGCCTTGTTCAACCCCCAGCTCTGGACAGCAAAGGACTCACTCCTTGACTGTAAGTGTGAGGTATAATGTATTTAACATGTGGCTTTCATTTAGTAATAGACACAGAGTTGAGCTCCAGTTCTTTCTGGCTTGTAGAGGGATTGCATAACCACGCTGACCAAATTGAGAAAGGTGGCATTGGACAGGTATCCTGAGAGCTCAGAGCAACTCACCAACCCCTAGGTCAGTTTCCTCACTGGTAGGACTGTACCACACGCAGGCTTCTGTACCCCAGTCATCCCCATAGCAGACAGTGTTTGTAAAGGGTCCCCAGTTCTTGGCAGGACTCTCTTCAGACTGCTTTATAGACTGGACTGGAATACACAAGGGTACAGTGAGGTCCATTGGCCTTCGGTCTCAACTCTGGGCAAAACCCATTCACTGAAAGAGTTAATGAATTCCCTTTGTCAAAAGTTAGGAAAATACAATATTTCATGTTCAAAACAGGATTTTCGAAATTCTGCCAGGGAGCCTGGCTAGGAGGTTAAGGGGTTCTAGATAAGCTATTTGCACCTTAAAAGATTTTTTTCCTTACCCGGAGTCCTTTGTTACTAATCCTTTCAACAGAAGCTGAAGAAGTTCCACAAACTCACCACTAGATGGTGGTATTGAACCAGAAAAATGAGTGTTTTGGTTTTTGTTGTTTTCTGAATTCATTTTGGGAAATTCTGGGAAATAAACTTAGAGAATAACCAGCACACCTTACTTCAACCATGTTCATGCAGGTGTAATTTTTTTTCTCAATCAGATAACAAAGACAAAGAGTGAAACAATTGAAAACCAGCTATCCTAGGGAGAAAAAATTCCAATGAAAGATGTAAGATAGTGACAAGATAATTAAGGAAACACAAAACCGAGGGAAGAAAACACAAAACTTCCTCAATTTTACCTAACACAGAGGAAAGTTTTACCTAATCAAGAGGAAGAATGCCACAAACTTCCTTGACTAAAGAACCCAGGAGCCTTCCCTAGCTACTGCCTGGCATGCTCCATCCTGAAAGAGAACTGCCGTCACTAGGGGGCGCTGCATCCACAAACACAGAGGATCATGGAGGGTTCCCACCGCCCCCCCTTACTCCCCAGCTCTCCATCATTAAGGCTTATAATTGCTGTAAACATGAGGGGTTGTTCCCCTTGCTGCTGTGGTCCGGATATCCCAATTAAAATCAAGATGCACACATTCTTTGTCAATGCCCTTTAGCCTCAGATGTTTGGCAAGACTGGACAGTAGCGATAAGGGGGAAGGAAGAGGGTGGAGGTGGAGGTAAAGCCACCAAATTCTCCTTCTCCTTCTAGCTCAGAATGCTATTTTCTGTCACCTGAAGATAGGCAACTGCCTACCCTATGCAACGTCCCTGCAGAAGGCCAAGACCCACGATCCATTCAGTCCTCTGGTTACCTCAAATGGCATCTACAAGAGAGCTGGATTTGCCCAGAATTGATGAGCAGTGATCTCCCCAAAGCTATCCATTCATGTTTCCGTGAAGAATAGAAATGTGTGTGGGAGAGAGATTTTTCTTAGAGAAAATGCATTTTCCATGTGAAGTTAAGGATACTTTGGGGAAATACTCTTTTAAATGATGGTGTTTAGTGGTGAAAGCCCAGATAAATCTCCTTAGCCCAAAGAGAAGGCCTACAACCTTCCCAGCTGTGTCAAATGAAAGAGCAGCTCAGGTCCTGAAAACTTCAGGAGCGTGTGATCCCTGACACTTGTTTTCAGCTCCTCTGTTGGAACGGGTGGTAGAGAGGTTTATGGGTAGACAATTAGAGAGAGGGATGACCATCTATTTGCTCGTAGTTCAAGGGTTCACTGTCCACCCCTTGGGGGAACTCCACTACAAGTTCTTGGGTACTTTCCCTTCTTCTACCCTCCCTCCACAGTCTGGGTAGAAATGCTCTAGGAATTTATATGCTGTCTCTTAGCAAACCAAACACTCTGTTTCTATGTCTCTGGCCATCAGAAATAAGCTACAGTTATACAGTTATACTCAAAAGAGTATAAAGCCAGCAAAGATGCCCTCTGATAAAAAAATAACCAGTGTGACCCCCTCCTTCTCCCATCCCTGTTTACCGAATCGAGTCCATTGCTCTCTGGAGAGGCTCTTGTATCAGGCTGTGACAAAAAGTTGTCTTATACGTAGAGGAGTATTCAACCTGGAATGTAGTTAACAACTCTAAAACTGCAAGGCATTTTGCAAATACAGTGTGCTATAAATAAATGCCATTTGCTTTAGGCTAAATTTGTATCCTACAGCACCCAAGTGGATGAATTTCCCCCAATAGAATATTGTGGTGTGAGAATATTGGCATCCCTTCCTGCTCCAGATCTCCATGGAGCCCATGGCTTGCAGCATGTACAGACTGACCCACCTCCACTTCCAGACACACAGGATGATGAACGTGACCAACCCATTCCCATGCAGGACCTGCTCTGCAGGTGGGAACGGACAGGACACCAGGGTTGCTATGAAGTAAATTGGTACAATTCCTGTAGGATTCGAGGGCTGCGTAAGAATCTCTCTCCTGAGTTGGTGCCCAAGGCAATGCGATGCTAATGACATCACAGCTAGAGCGACAGTGGCAGTTCATTAGGCAGCAGAGAATCAAATGCAAACTAATCAGCTTTGGGGAATAGCGTGGGTCACAGAGGAAAGAGGGCTGATGTGGGTAGATGAAGCCCAGCTCGGCAAAGTTACCCACATCCTGCAGGCCAGGGCCTACCCCAACCTTCACAACATCTACTGTTGCAGGCAGCTGACCGGGCTGAGTGATTGGAGCGTGCATCCCCTTCCAGCTGCAGAGGATACAGTTAGTCTCTCGCAATGATTAATACTCTGTTTGGACAGAAAGGTTGAGGTCACTGTGAACTTAAACTGTGTGCCACTTCCATGGTGACACGCATTCTGAGACCCAAACCAAACACAATGTGATGATTAATAATTAGAGAAAAGGACACAGAACACAGACTGGCCACTTCTCTTTATGCTTTGATAATACGTAAGGGCTACATGGTCAGGGATAGTGTCGTTTTCACATTGAAATGTCTTTTCTTAGCTTTAATGTGTATACTTTAGTCTGCCTATCTATCTATCTATCTATCTCATCTGGTTATCTGTCATCTATCACCTTCATCTACATACATCTATTTGTCTATATTTATCTATCTATTATCTATCATATATATCTATGAATAAACAACTATTTACATGTATATCTACATGTCATATATATCTATATATCTGTCTATCTTCTATAACATATCTACTTACATCTACTTATATACATATATATATATATATATCATCTATATCTATCTATATACCTATCTACCTATATCCGTGGATATTCTGATAAGTTCTAGTCATAGACTTGAATTCTTTCTTTCTTTCTTTTTTTTTTTTTGTCGGTCGTGGGGCTTGAATTCTGGGCTTGGGCACTATCCCTCAGCTCTTCAGCTCAAGGTGAGCACTCTACCGCTTGAGCCACAGCACCACTTCCGGTTTTCTTGGTTTATTGGAGATAAGAGTCTCACGGACTTTCCTGCCCAGGCTGGCTTTGAACCATGATCCTCAGATCTCAGTCTCCTGAGTAGCTAGGATGACAGGCATGAGCCACAGGCACCCGGCTTAAATTCTATTTTAAAAAAACCTCAAGCACAGAAATAAAACTGAAGTAGTTGTAAGCTGTTCTCTAGTCTTTTACTAAAGCTTCAACCTACCAAGTAGTACAAAGCATTATTGAGGTGGCAGTGGACTTTCTCTAGCCAGGGTCTCTATACAATTAACAGATTATAACTCTTCTGCTTGGACATACACTTATATGGATGGCAGAACCTCAGATCCAACACATTCCAACATCAGTCATTATCTCCTCATTCTGCTTGGCAGCCTTTTCCTCCTCTTCTAGGTACCAGCTCAGGGAAAGCGACAGCTGACTTCCCAGGTGCTCAAGTCAGAAAGCCTGGCTGGTTTCACTGCTCACAGCCCCCAGCCCATTAATCAGCTAATGCTAAATTTACTTTCCACCTCCCCAAACCGTGCACTTATCTCCATCGTCTCCACCCCGCGAGAGAAGTGGTACTTTAGAAACTCCTAATCACACTGATTAGGTTTGATTTCTGCCTTCAGCATTTGTTAGTTGTGTGATTCGGGGTTCAGTTCTCAGCTTCCCTGTGTCTGGGCTTCCTCATAGGAAAAAATAAAGATAACTGGGCTAATTCCAATCAGGTTAGAATCCACAAAGATAGATGGAAGGACAGATGGACAGACACATACACAGACAGAGTATGCTGGAGACACAGTGGGCGATCTCTAAATTTCCTTCTTGTTTTCCTGTGTGATACCTTTCTACCTACCTGCTTTGTTCATCACCAACTCCATTATACAGTGAGTACCCTGAAGGGCAAAACTGTGTCCTGTTCTCCACTACAATATCTCCAAGTATTCTCTATGTAATGTACACTAATGGATTCAACAATTCATTAAACAAATATTTACTGAATGACTCCAAGGGGGTGTTGGGTAATACATCATTACTAATGACTTGTATAACAAGTCATTCCCCTCTGTCTTCTGCAGGTACTAACTAGCCGGGCTGGGTTTGCCGTCATTCGGGGCATTGCTGAACTAGGTTGTTTGGAAATGCTCTTTGTTTTGTCATGAGAAAAGGTGCATAACTCCCATTCACTGGGCAACACTACTTTCAGATGCAGAGAGAGTGGTTCAAAAACTGATGTGGATGAAAAGAGGTGAAGATTTGGCGCACACTGTTTGTTACTGCACACTGTGTAAAACACACACGGGTATATCCACATGTCTCAGCATGTTAGGATTTAAGCTTCGGCCAGGACAAGGCCAGATCTGGTGCTAAAGAATAGACAGTTGTTCCTGGCTAGAATATCTGGAAAAGTTGACACAGCCTGTTGGAAGGGTATGGCGATGGCTCAGGACAGTGATATCCTGGAACCAAAGAGTAGTAGTCTAGGTGGAAAAGAAAAGGCCCAGGGGTGGGGGAAGGTGTTCTGGATCTCTGTGCAAATCTGGGAATCTGAGTCATTGCAGACATGGCATCACACGGACCTGTTTAACAATGAAGATGGCCCTGCAAGCGAGATCCACCCTGACCTCCAACAGTGGTCTCAAAACTTACATTTTCTGATCTTTTGTTACTCTGCCCATCTTGGCTGCCTCTGGGGAGGAATCCCATGTTCCCAGCCTCGAGTCATCTCTACCTAGTAGATCCAAGTAAGTATGCCACTCTTTGGGAATTAAATAATGGAAACCCATTGCTTCTCAGCTGATCATGGCATCAAAATCAAACAATAAAACCTCCTACCTCTAAAGAATGTGTACTTTTATCATTTCTTAGAAATGAAATGGATTTTATTGTTTTTAATCTTTGGGACGTATCCTTTACTTTTGTACTCTACGATTAAGGTAATGATACATATCAGAATCAATTATTTAGAACATTTTTTAAAGGAAGTTTCTGGAAACAGCAGCTCTTTGTCATGATCATGCCCTGTAACTGGCCCTTCAGAGCAGTAAGCAAGGTTGTCAGATCCTGTGTGGTAATTAGTGGTCATCAGATACCCCTGAACACCTCAACAAAATACCATTCACTTGGAGACTCAAGGAAAGGTGTCTCCCAGAAAAGTGAATTCTCAGTTAATTGGTATTTATCCAGAAAGAACCTACTTTTCTTGTAGTCCTTGTTGATATTTTCTCTTCTAATTTCCTGCCTCCAAAACAGAATTCAACCTTTCCTCCAAGGGACCTCTGCTCATCAATTATGACTATGCAGATTTCGAAGATATAAGAGACAAATCAAATGGCATCTGTACCACCAGTGGCTTTTAAAACTCCACCAGTAACCATGCTATCTTTTCTCAAGATTGTCCTTTCTTTACAGGCATGTTGTAAAGTATCTGATTGAGGCTCCTGACTGGTCAGGTTCAATTGCGATTTGGGTGTAGAAAAAGTGCTTGGTCTTTGCCAAAAAGTTGTTAGTCAGCTTTGGTGTAGGAACAGTACACTTCATCACTGATTTCCTAGTTTCCCAGAGCCTCCCATATGCCTCTTTTGGGCCAGGGACAATGGGTATGAGATAAGAAGTTGAGTTAACGAAGTTGCAGGATGATAGCCTCTACCAAGGGATGAAGAGGAACACAAAACTGCCTTTGAAATTTGACTGCGACCCAACTGCCTCCCATTCTCAACTGTAAATTTCACATGAAGACGAAAACAAGGACATTGTTGCTGTTCCTGGAATCCCTCTTTGCACAGCCCCGGGATCTCATGAGGAAGGAGAATCAAGCCCAACACTTGCTGGAAATCACCAAAGCTTTTGCTGCAAAAACAACCTATCCTGCTCTGCTGGACTGTGACTCCCCAGTGAGCGAGCCACTCCTACGCTGCCCCAAATATCTATTGCTTGCTTGTGCTCTCTCTCTCTGTCTCTCTGTCTCTGTCTGTCTGTCTGTCTGTCTGTCTGTCTCTCTCTCTCTCTCCTGTCCTTCTTTCCTTATGTATGCATGGATAGCTGCTCTGCTCTCCTTATTCTCAGGAGAAGTAATTCTACTGGCACCTTGCGCCTGTAAACACAAGAGCTTCAACCACAGCACATCACACTGCACTTGGCTTTGTCATTTATCGGTCACATTCACTCCCAGGGCAAGGATGCTCTCTGGTGTGAGTGGCCTTGGCGCCCAGCACTGTGCTCTGAAAGTGTTCCTTCCCTCCCTCTTGGCAGGACTGTTATGTCGTTGTGGGTATACTAGCTTCTACCCACATTGTGAGATCTGGAGCAGTTTAACTAATTCCTGTGTGTAGGGGGGTGGTATTTCTTTTTATAGTGTTATTATGAAGGTGAGGTACAGCGGGGTCACAGTTGCATAAGTCAGGTAGTGAGTACATTTCTTCTTGGACAATGTCACCCCTTCCCTCGCTCTCTCCCAGTTTTTCCCTCCCATCCTAATTCCACAGTTGTTGTTGTTACCCTCACATTTCTTTAGTCACTAAAGGTCTTCACGAACTGACTACCAATGTTTGTGATTTTGTTTTTGTCAGTCGTGAGGCTTGAACTTGGGGCTGGGGCGCTGTCCTTCAGCTCTTCAACTCAAGGCGAGCACTCTGCCACTTATGCTACATAGCCACGTCTGGTTTTATGGTTTATCGGAGATAAGAGTCTCATGGACTTTCCTGCTTGGACTGGCTTTGAATTGTGATCCTCAGATCTCCAGCTCCTGAGTAGCTAGGATGACAGGTATGAGCCACTGGTATCCAGCTGTTTATTTCTTATCAAGCTGTTTTCCCCTATTTCCCTGGGCTTCCTTAAAAAGTGCCATGAGCTTTATTAGAAAGAAAAAAAAAACCTGATTGCTCCCCAGCTCTGAAGGTTAACTATCCAAAATTAAGGTGCCATGTTCCCTTTGAAAGCTGTAGAGAGCAACCTCTCTTTCTTCTTCCTAATGTCTGGTAGCTTCCAGAACCCCTGGGCAGCCCCTTGGCTTAGGGCTGTACCACCCTGTTTCTGCCCTACACGGCTTTCTTTGTGTGTCTGTGCCCAAGTCTACCACTTTGTCCTCTTATAAAGAGACCTCTCACTGGATTTAGAGCCTACTCCAAGAGCAGCTCATCTTCATAATCTTCACCAGGATCCTATTTCCAAGGAAGTTCACAATCTGTCGCTGCAGGACCGTCGTAGGAAATTCAGTTTGACACCACAGAGCCCATCACCTTGAACCTGTACCAGCGGGCCCACCCCTACTTCAGTCCCTGGCCATTTGGGAACTGGTCATCCATCCCTTTATGAAAAGGAAACAAGTTTCTGGCTTCTTCCGTTCAGTAGAAGCTGTATGCAGCTTCTCATCACTGTCAAAATAAACCTGACATAGAGATTCAGAGTCACAGCCTTCAGGATGTGCAGAATCGTGCTGGATTATCCCTGCTGCGTCTCCACAGAGAGACTGGCATGGGGAGAGGGAGGAGGGAGAGAGACGAGGCTGGGAGAGAGGTGAAAATGAGGAACACCTGCGGGATTTGCTATTTTCAAATCTCCATTAGCAGAAAGGCAACGTGAATGAGTGGGCATGCTCAGCAGGCTCCGGGAGAGAGGCTTCCTCGCTCTTGTCTGGAAGTGAAAGCTCCCCTGGCCCCCTTCTCTTGTCTGAGAGCATGAACTGAGAAGTCAACTATGCACCCCCCAAGACTGCTGTGGAGAAAGCGCTTCCCTCTCCTTAGAAGGAGCCAGGAAAACTCTCAGAGGGGTAATTTTGCAGATGATATGCACAGGAAAAGAAACCCCCAGAGCACCGGCTCTGTTTCCAAAGGCCTCCACTCAGCCACAGAGAGGAATGAATCTATACGATAGCATCGTTTCTCCACTGGGAGGCGTGTGTGAGTCTCTTTAGCCTGGCCAGACCATCAGCCTCTTTCAGAATCCCTCTGTGCCTTACAGCACCCCTGCTTTCTCGCTTCTCCATTCCTGACCTCTGCCCTGGATGCTCCTGCCTCAACTCCCTTCTCCACTCAAGCCTGAGCAGCAACACGCAGCAGGGAACCCCTGGATAGTTCTGAAGTGGGTCTAACCTCCATGCCATCGTGACTTGCATGTCTGGTTATAAAAACTTGGCCACGCAGGATATACACGGAGGGTCCCGGGGAAGGCCCGCTAAGCTGAGTTACCTGCAGGTGGGAGTCTGTTGGGACGGATTTAGCTTCCCCAATGGAGATTCAGTGTCTTGCTGAGACACTGCAAAGCTGGGCTTATAAATAGCGTTAACTACCAAAGGGTCTAGAAATGCTGAATAAAAATATTACTCAATAATAATACCACTCCAACTGGCCAGGGAATGTTGTCACGGTCTCCGTCTTCCTCTGGATACTTTCTCCTGGCTTCTGTTTTCCAAATGAATCTGGATGTTAAATCCTTGTGCTGTCCTGACCAATTTATTCTGCAAATTAACTATAGATGACAGAACTTAAAGTCCGTTACCACTTAGCTTTGCCTCACTGAAATTTATGTTGCTTCTCAGCTTTCCAGAACTACCAGCTCACATAGACAGGGGCTGGCGGCAGTGATTTGGGATTCTGAGCCATCCTCTCACCTTTAATCCTTATCTCTTAAGTTCTAAAATGTGCTGAGCAAACAGGGCACTTTACACGTCTCGGTGACCTGTACCCTCCATCCACACACATCCTCCCAGCCCTGTAGTTACCTCTCCAAGCTTTAATGAAGCTCTCATGATAAGATACGGTTTTACCCAGAGCTGCAACCCGAACCCTGTTTAGGAGAGAGATTCCCAAGTGGGCCATCTACTGGATTCCAATGCTATTTGTGGGTAGAGGAAAGAGAAGGACCAGAACTGATAGAGGCAGAGAGAGGGAACAAAGGTTCTGAGATAAATGGGCTAATAAGAAGACCATGGCTGCTAAGCCAACAGGCGGATCTCAGGTCATGGTAAGACAATGCGGCAATGACAGTCACAATGGCAAGGCAAGCTACACACCAGAATTTGGTTCGGCTCTCAGTGGTTCAAGCCAAGAGTAACTTAACTCCCAACTAGGATCGCAGGACATGGGGAGACCAAGTCCTAGAAACAATGGCTGAAGGAAACAGAATGGTTCAGAATGGATACAGAGGCAGACTTGGCTCTCCCTTTTCACTTCTGGGTTGTCACTTGCGAATGGGAGCACATTAATTCTGTGTATTTTTACAGAGCAGAATTCAGATCCAAGGCAAGAATCCATGGGAGGATGAGTTTACTGAGCCACAGTCTTCCACTGAGTGCCTCATCTGTGCCAGAATCAGTATTCTTTGGCGTTCAACAAGAAAAATACTCAGGTGAACAAGGCAGGGAGGGGGTGCACAGAAACCCGATGATGGAGTCCTCAGAGGAATGGTGAGGTGTCGCAGTACACACGTACTGAGGTACACTCCAGTGGAGGAGAAACGAAGACATCTGATTCTTTTAAGGACAGTTTGGTTTTTGTGGTAATTTACAGCTGGCCTGAAATGAGATGGACAGCCTTGAAGATGGGTGAGTCCTGGACGAAGGGAAGTCCTCACGTACACGTTGACCAGTCACTTGTCAGGTGCGTCAGGGCAAGGTGAGCATTTGAAAAGAACGAGTCCCTGGTCCCTCTTCACAGTAAAATGTGAAGCTTCTATTATTCTATGACCTGCTCTTTTATTTCCCAAATCAGTGGAGCTAAGCACCTGCACTTCACACGTACCCCAGGTGATTCGGACTCAGGCTGCCTGTAGATAATATGGAAAGACTCGCCGGCCCAGGCAAGGGTGATATTTTATTACATATTTGTCAGCACACATGTGAGAAATCTTCCAAGTGCCCAAGACATAAAAGAGAAGAAAGCAAGAAATGTTCTTTTAGCTTCGAACATCTTACTGTTTGATAAACATAAGCAGTTCATTGTTTGTGGAGCTGTTCTGACAACATGAACTCAGAGCCCCAGTCTAGAGGTCTAATTTAGAAATGATAATCAACTAAAACATCAACAGCCTTGGGCTGAACTGGGCCCGAAATAACCAAAAGTGCTTCCCAGCCAGAAGGGGCAGGTGCTAGCCCTGACTGGGCTCTCGTCACAAGCACCAGGTGCAATCATTGGTTATGGACACTTGGCCTCTTTGGGGGACATACAGAACAAGTTCCTAGAGCCAGTGGCCCAAAATCCATGGTTTACAAGGAGTTAGAGTCTCTGGGACCCCTGGGTTGGATCTAGGAGTAACACCTGGCCTGGGAAGCAAAAGGGAAGGTAGGAGAGTCTGTAGTAACCCATCATGCTGCAAGGAAAATGGCCAAGGCAGATGCTGCAACTGCTTCATAACCTTGGTCACTACTGTAGGAATGACCAGTATTGACCTAGACTTCATTATGTCAAGATATAAGAGAGTCACTCCTGGGTTCAGATTCAGAGCTCTGAGCCCTATGCATTGGACTTCACTTTCCTTATCTGCAAAAAGGGTTAATAAGAGCTGGTCATGCTGGCCTGTGTGTTTCATGGGAGAATAGCATGATACTATTCTACCTTCATGGGCCCTCTGGTATACTCAGTTGTGGCCATTTTCACTATTTTATCCCCCTTACCAAGCACAGTCCTGTTACCCAGTAAATACTCAGTAAATATGTCATGAAGGAAAATATTGTAATGTTAAAAAGAAAAACAAAGACCAAACAGGCAGTAGTAAATAAAGACTAAATGTGTGGGCTTCAAAGCTATAGGAACTTAACTGACCAAGGAAGAAATACGGTGAGTTCCCACATACTAAAGAGACTGGAAATTCCTGCTGGGGGTGAAATTAGGGTCAGGTAAAGCTCTGCCACTTGTCTCCAAAATGCAGCTGAAGAAACCATAACTTCATCCAGGCCTCAGAGTACCTACGCTGTCAAGCAAAAGTAGAGGTAGAATACGTAGGGCCCAGCTGACCTCCGGCTTCAGAAACAGAACCACAAAGCCCCTGAGAACCCCTTGGGATGGAAAAGAGAGAGGAAAAAGATGAGGTGAAATTCATAACTAGTTGGTGATCATGGGCTTCCATGTAAACTTTCGATGCATAATATCAGCCCAAAGGCATAGTGAGTTTGCCTAACTGTGGTACCTGGGGCGTGTGTGTTCAGACTGAAGTGATGCCAATGTCCCTTACAGTAGAACCTGCAAGGCCAGCAGCCAACCTCTCTGGAGGCTGGATATTAACTGACAGCCAAAGAAAGACAGAAACAAGTAGAAAACTGCTGTAGACCATGCTGAACTTTCCTTCAAATGTAAGTGCTACACTATTAGAATAAGACTAAATTTTGGTCTGTAAGCCATCCTTTTTAGTTATAAAAGATTCCACTAAAACCAGGCACCAGTGGCTTATGCTTGTAATCCTAGCAACTCAGGAGACTGAGATCTGAGGATCTTAAAGCCAGCCCAAACAGGAAAATTAGTGAAACTCTTATCTCCAATTAACCACTAGAAAACCAGAAGTGGAACTGTGGCTTCGTGTAGTAGAGCACTAGCCCAGAATAAAAGAATTCAGGAACAGTTCCCAAGCCCTTAGTTCAAGCCCCATGAACCACAGAAAGGAATAGAAAAGATTTCTTCCTAAAATATAACACTAGATGGATAGCACTTACATGGAGTAGATGGTATATAAATGGTAGCCTTTAAGAAGCACCCTTCTGTGTTTGAATAACTACTTCTGATACTTAGCTATCAGAACTAAAAGAGTACTAGGATTATTGTATTCCCTTTTGTTTTCACAGAGAAGAAAAAAAAATGCCTATGCCTCCCAGGTATCAGTAAAACCCAGGGGGATCTCTCTCCTCCGACTAAATCTGGAATCAGAAACCCACAGGGAAACTCAGCAAATAAGCCACTCAGATCCATTGTCATGAATTCTATCTACATCCAAACCTTTCCGTGCTAAGATCTTGTATTTAAATTTCATTCCTATAGTAACAAACCTACTGGAGGACAATCTAGATATTGTCTTCATTCTATCCCAGTGTCAAACCGATAAATGTACACAATGGAATGCCTGTTTCTGGGTAGACACACACGCTGAACAAAATAACCCAAATGTGAGGAATTTAAATGATGTAGAGAAAGCCGAGAGAACAGGACCCTCTCGAAATGGCTGATAAGGAAATTCATTATGTTCCTAAATCCTTGAGGCACGTCTAACTTTTTTAATTTCAGAAACAGTAAGAAGCAAATGTTGCTGAACTCTTTCACACATAGTGAAAAGTACTCAGCTCCACATCATAGGCATGAAGTCTTTTTTGTGTGTGCATATATCATTTTCTCCCTGCCCCCACTCCCTTGTACATCTTTCATTAGCCTCCCAGGACTTTCTTTCTATCAAAAGTTTGTTGACATCAGGCAAAAGTCACAAGACCCACATTGGAACTCAACTCAATTCGAAAGAGCAAATACAAAGTTATTGAATGTCTATTTACAAGGTGCTATGTAGGTCTTCAGAATATCCCAAAATGAATTATATGTAATCCCCACATTCAAAGGATGTATTATCTTGGAGAGGAGATAAGACAGACACACAAACTATAAATGCCATTAGAAAAATAGAAAAAAAATCAAACACCAGACCAAATTCCATTAGAATGGTTAGACTAGGAGAGACATTAAAACAGCCTGCTTCTGGACTAGACCACAGGGATAAGAGCATTATTAGTAACAGAGCTACCATCGATGGTAGTAGATGGAAAACTTCCTCAGTAAAAGACTAGATAGAACATACTTCAGGCTTTACAGAGAATTAGTCTTTGTGGCAGCTATTTGTGAAAAACAACAACAACAAAACAAAACAAAACAGAGACACTTTGCCAATGAATGGATCTACTTTACTACAACATCAATTATGAATCCGGAAGCTCACACTTCACATAATTGTCTCATCTTAAAAGTACTGTCTCCTTTTCCAAGTTTTACTTTTCAGTCATTTAAAAGCTAGGAACTCTCCTTAAGCTTGAGGGGCATATGCAAACTGGGGCAGGCTATATTTGTCTGTGGGTCATAGATTACTGATCCCATCTCTATTGACTTTTATAATAGATAAATGCTTCATTTTTTCCAGCCTCACTGAAGTGGAATCTATGAGATATAGTCATTCCTTTCCAGTTTCTAGATATCCTGGGTAAAGCGTAGAAAGCTATGATTTCAAATATCTTTCAGGGAGGCACTCGGCCCCAGTACTTACCCATGATAACTCCTCAGGATTGTGCACAGGATAGGTTTTCTTTAGCCAGAGACCTTTGAAATGTAAAGCACTCTTAAAAGCTCTGAGGTTTGATATCATAGCTTTCTCATCATAAAAACAGTATGGATTTCTGTGGTCACCATTTTCTTTTTCCTGTTATAAAGGATGTACATCAAATACTCAGTGACCTCCATTTCCAGAATATGACATCTCCCATATTTAAGAAGAAAAACAACCTTGTCACAGGTATCCATTCAGCTTTTCCTTCCTCCCAAGGTTGCCAATAAACCTCAAGTAGAGCATCTTCCAGCCCCTGTAGCCATGGGTATGCTTGGAGATGAAATTCTCTCAAAGGGAGTGACTTCTCTCTCTTCCAACAGCATTTGGAGCAACACGGGGCTTCCCTGAATTCTCTTGTTGAGAAACAATCTTACGCACATTAGAAGATGGGAGAGAACAGGAGCTGTGTCTCCCCATCTCCTGGTGAAAGAACCGTGTCTGGAACTCTCAGTCCTCCTTGGATTCCCTTCTTTCTCTGAACAGAGCTAAAATTGCTTGAAATTGTCTGAAAGCCTTTCACATACATAGGATCCCCCTGCCCCTCACCCCAGGTTGTCAGATCCCCAACAGTACTGCCAACTTCATCAGTGGATGGCCATAGATCTGCCACGTGTGGTGTTGGGGACTATGACTGTAGTATAAGATGCTTTCCTCAAAAAAAGTATTTGGGATACAAGAGTGACAACTGTGTAATGCCAATAATACTGGCTTCTCTTCATTCTACACTTTCTGTGGCCCTCTGATAAATACTTTGTAGATATTCTGCCAAATAAAACAGAATTTGGATTTAGCAAGGAGAGTTTTATTCAAAGGGACACTACTATATTAGTGGAGTGAGGGAAAGACAATTTAACTTCTGCTCTTTAGGGTGGCGATGTGTAGGCTCAGACTCAGGCTCAGCCTAGGCCAAAAAAAGGGCTGGAGAAAGGCAAGAAGCTTAATTCAAGTTTGATTCACAAGCATTTTAGTCCTATTCATTGGTAGAGATCAGCAACTCAGGTAACTTACTAGACAAAGAATGAGAATCAGTTCCTGGTCTTATCATAGGCAAATTAGTGTGTTTTCTCTGAATCTAATCTGTCTTAGGGAAAAAGAGGTGTTTCCTTACAGTAAGCCATTTACAAGAGCATGAGGGCAGATCTTCACCTTCCTGGTAATATTCAAGGTGTCACAGGAAGCATAATGGCTGGTGCTGAAATGATCATGATCCCTATTTTAATGTCAACAAACTGAGCACCAAAGAAGTTTCTTACGAAGTGGAAGAGTTGAAGCCCACACACAGGTCTGTGCAACACAG
Source organism: Dipodomys ordii (assembly GCF_000151885.1). Classification (NCBI taxonomy): domain Eukaryota; kingdom Metazoa; phylum Chordata; class Mammalia; order Rodentia; family Heteromyidae; genus Dipodomys; species Dipodomys ordii. Next base: position 7,802,262 of record NW_012267243.1, on the reverse strand, counting down.
AGGATGCAGTCAGTGGTAAGTTTATACATAAAGACCACAGGTGCTGCAGGCATTTGGAGAAGATACGTGAGAGCGAGCCATCCCCAGGAGTTCTGGAGAAGGACCCGGTTTGGGAGAATGAGTAGGAATGGGCTCACCCAGGTAGTCAGGGATGGCAGAGACTGCTTAGGGAGGAGAAACTGGCCAAGGACACAGAGTTGAGGGCAGCCACACAGGTTGTTGGAGTTTTTAACTCTGTGACACAAGGGGAAAGAATGAAATTGAATTGACACGGATAGTGGAGGGCCATACTGAACAGTCTCCCCAAAACCAGACCAAGAGCTTGTGGCTCGTAGCAACAGTTCAAGGGCAAGTCGTATTCAGAAGATGAAGGGGGCTGGCCAAAAGGCTGAGGAAGATGAGCAAAGAACTGAAATGTATTTCCAAAGGAGGACTGTTCAAATGAATGGGAGATGGACTGCACAAACAACCAGGAGGCTGAGATGCACCATGGGTTTCGAGGTCTAGGGACTGTGCAGAGGGAGAGAAGAAATGAGATTTGGTGCCAGATCTGGGAGGAGGAGGTTCAAGAGAAAGCTTCCCTCTTGTTCTAAGCTGTGGTAACAAACATTCAGAATTTTTTCTAGCTAAGTTTATAGAACTTTTGCTTTCAAAACTCTTAATAGGATGAGTCAAGATAAAAAATGAGCAAACACAGAAGTTCTCTTCCTCTAATATAACCAACCAATCAGGCCTTTGGTAAATCTTTAAAAGGCCTTTTAAAACTAATATGTATTAAAATTTCCAATGGGAAAATATAGCCTGGAGAATTGGTCAAAATAGTAATAAGAGCATACAACTTGCAGAATATCTTCAGGCAAATATAAATACACCAAGAGTTATATCGCTGATAACATAGTCTGTATGGGGCAGGTACTCTACTAGCCATAGTTAATTTATTCACACCAGATGCATAGACCTTGCTGGTCCTGGGGCTTGAACTCAGACCTTGGCATTGTCCCCGAGCACAAGATTAGCCCTCTACCACTTGAGCCACAGCTCCACTTCCAGAATGTTGGTAGTTTGTTGGGGATAAGAGGCTCCCAGACTTTCCTATCCAGGCCACCTTTGAACAGCGATCCTCAGATCCTCAATCTTCTTAGTTGTTAGGTCACAGGCTTGAGCCTGGTAGTCAATTCACACAATATTCTTATTATCCTATTTTGTAGAGAAAGATACCACAGATCTGAGACTGAGCCATTTGTTTGAAGCTCTCACGGTCACTGAATATTTAACTACCAGATCCTCCCCCTCCTTTTATGTTGTGATTCCTTCCACATTATAGATGCACAAGATCTTTAATATCCAATTTTGCAGCTGACTCCAGAACTCTTAATTACTAGGTTTCCCCCCCAAAAAAACTGTTTCAAACAATTTCCCAAATCCTTGCGTGGGATGCAGGATTTCATGCATCACAGGCCTGCTGATACCAGCTCCCAATCTATTGGCATTCACCTGCCGTTAGACACGGCTTCCCGTGGTATCGTTCGGATTTTAGATTACTCCTCTGCCTTTGTTCCCCAGAACCTGACATCTATAAACATGACAACACAGGCAGGAAAAGGGGCACAATGAGCAATCTCCCGCTTCTTAATGCAGGCTGGTGCGATGAGGGAAGGAGAGGGAGGCCGCAGATAAGGTCCTGATGTCTCACACGTCCCCAGAATTGACATGCACCAGACTAGTGCTCACAGTTGCTACCAGCAAGAACCATTTAGTGTTAACTGTAGAATAAAAACCAATTAAAAGATAACAAGGAAACATATGCTCAGAATGGCAAGAATCTAACACCGCTACTAGATGCTGTAGGGAAGCCTTAGTGCGTTTTACAAGCCTCAATCTTCCTCATCCAGCCCGAGTCCCACCCACATCCCCATTCATCACAGTCCAAATGGCATTCTTTCTTTTTTTTTTCTTTGAAGCCATTGGGATTTTTACTATAGTGGATGAAGTAACACGTGTCTGAAAACCAGAGTTGACACAGAATCACTACCGATCTCTTCTTTCTCCCTGTTGTAGGCTGTACCACGGAGTCTGGCTGGAATTCAGAGGTGCTGTAGACTATTGACATAGGTTGGGTTCAAGGTGCTTCTACTTGGGATGGCTGCCAATGCAAAGATAATTGCTGAGATACAGATACAGGTGAGTCTATGGGGTCCTAGTTCCTCACTTACACCAGGTAGATGTGCTTGCAGCTCAGAAGACCGGGAAAAACTCCCCAGAATTGTGAGCATTCTGCCTTTGATGTCACCACAACCATCAGCATTCACAAGCAAACTCTTATGAGAGGCAGTCCATACCAGCCGGTTTAACATCTAGGTGAGAGGTCTTTAAGGTTTACTGGGCCATCATTGGAGAAAGACCTCTGCAAGGTCTATATTGGCTTTCATTTGTGTCTTCCTGTGTGATCTCTCCGTGCTGTCTTTGCTAAGGCTCAGCACAGCCTTCCCCTCCTCACTAGACAGGGGGTAAATCCCCACCTGAGAGATCTCCTAAATCACTATTACTCTAATCCCCCACGTGATATTCTGTCCCTCTTCATGAAAACCCTCAGCAGCTCTTAGCACAGGTGCACTACGACGCTGTTCTGAATAGCCAATCTCTTTTGAGTTGTCCCATCTCCCAGTAATTCTCCATGTGGTTACCTCTGCAAATCATCGGCTGCTGCTGACATTCTTTGGTCACTTTCATATAGACTGGATATAAAAATCAACCAAGAAGGTGGGATTGCCTGGCTCTTTAAAACTTTCCCTTCTGTCGCTCTGTAGACTTATTTCTTCCATATTTCCTACAGTGTCCTCATATCCAGCTTTCCCACACTTACCTTTTCTCTGGGCTGACTTCTCTCCCCTGTCTTTGTCCCCAGGTGAGCTCATGCACACCTAGGGCTTCAGCTACTAGCTGAATTCTGGAGGCCCTTAGATTTGCAACTCCAAGTCCAACCTGGTCTCTGAGCTCTCAATAATGGCTTATTTGATGTCTCCACTTTGACATCCCATGGTGACGGAAATTTAACAGGTTTCCAGGAATCTCTCTACTCCTCACCCTTTCCCAACTTAATTCTAGCCCATCACTCTCAGATTAGTAAATGTCAGTTCTGCATAATTAATTGTTCAACAAACATCCAGAAATTACCTCTGGTTCTATCTCTCTTGCTCCTTCCTTCCCAGCTGTGCTCGATGGCCAAGCTTCTCTGCACCTAAACAAACCCAGGTCTCTTCTTTGCTGACCCCGTCTACTTTCCAAACACTGCTTGTGACTCCCCATTGCTGTCTGACTGTCTAGGTGTTCCAAGGCTATATCACCCAGTATCAAAGAGATCTGAAGACATCCATGTGAAGAGCATGGTTCTCCTCGATGACCTCCTACCTTGGGGCCAGGTAGTTCTGTAGGGCCATCACCTGCTATTTTAATCTGTAGGCAGGCCACTGCTCCTCGTTCATGCTATTCCACATCACCAGCCTTCGCAGTTAACAGTCATCCCTCCAGCTAAAGCTCCCTTCTTGGCCCAAGTTATACTCAGAGAAGCCCTTCTTGATCACGACCTCGAATGTGGGCACCACTTCCTTTGCCCTACATCACAGCATCCTATTAATTCCTCTCACACCTCACTCTACATCCATAATCTGTGCTTGTTTACACCCTGCCTCCTTCATGTCCATCTGCTCCACCAGGAGAAAGGATCATATCTCTCTGTACAATGATGTTTAATCAATGCCTACACAAGTTAGAGAACTGATGACTCATAAATAAAACTCAAAAAGAAAATTTAATTGAACTCTGAGAGAGATTTTCCTTGGCCTTTAAAAAAATTGGTGCCAGTATTGAGGCTTGTACTCAAAGCCTTATACTCTCTCGTTTGTTGTATTTTTTTGCTCTAGAACTTGAACCACACTTCCACTTCTGGCTTTTGCTGGCTAGCTGGAGATAAGATTCTCAGGGACATTTCTGCCTGGCCTGGCTTCAAACCACGATCTTCAGATCTCAGCCTTCTGAGTAGCTAGGATAAGAACCACCCATACCTAGCCCTCGTCCTCAGTTTGTTTGTCCTCTATTTGTTTGTGGTTCATCAATAAGCCCTATCAACTCTCTGAATAACAGGATACATGATCTATCTAGATTCCCCTTGAAGAAAAATACTGTGAAAGTCTGAACGAATCACACCTCTCTCTGCTCAGCCCTAAGAAAGAATCCAAAGAGCTGGTATCACCCAATTATCCTCATCCACATCGCTTTCGTCAATATGGAATGTGAGCCCACTGTGAACAGAATCTATGGCAACCCTGGGGGAGCTGCAAAGGAGGAGAACAGGGCGTCCGCTCTCTAAAGGAAAAAAGGCAAAATAGGCTGGACAAAAATACATAAAGCCTAAATGCCCCCAAACACGTCAATATCTATAGAACCAATTACCTTGGTAATCGACTAGGCTTAGAATAAACTGACAGAAAGGACCGTGGCAGTCAGCTGGGGCAATGGAGGTAACAAAGAGTGACTTTATAAGCCCCCTCTGTGGAATAAACCTGCCTAAGGAAAAACCCCAAGGAAAAAGAGAAATGTCAGGGGAGTATGGCTGTTGGTTTACCCTATTAAGTGGGGCTCCCCTGCCGCGGGCACGCACATTTCATCCACAAAGCACATACTTTAACTGGCAGATTTATTGAGAAATTGAGCTGCAGAAACACTTCTTTTTACCTTTGCTTTTTTTTTTAAATGTCTTTTTTTTAATCAGCCAAAGGAAAATATTTTAAAGGTCTTTTCAACCTGCTTGGATTTTGCAATTGATCTAAACTGAAGGTTCTTGCAGTAATAAATTCTAAATAAGGGGGACGATCACTCTCCCTAGCCAGATTTAAACATGCCGCTGGTTTTGGTATGGTTATGACTTAGCAGAGATGTATGCTGCCTTGTCATTACATCATGTTTTAACAGGGGACCATTTGGATATATTTTTGAGGGGGTGGGGATGGGGAGCCCCAGGGTTTGAAGGATCAGAGTTCAGTCACCAGATCGTAAGTCACTCTCTGTAAGCAATTCTTTACAGAACTTGAGAGTAGTATGTGTCTTAGACTAAGGCCCAGCTAGCCAAACATGTCTTCTCTCTTGAAATGCTTGGTAACAAGGTATCTTTCACCGAACTCCTCATGTGTTCCTTTGCTCTCCCAATCCACCTTGCAGGGTTTCACAGACTCCTGCTGAGGAGACTGCCACCCTGTTGTCAGTTTAGCCCCAAACCACCAAATGGTGCCCCTTGAGAAACTCTCCAGGCATAGGATAACTAAAAGATGGGAGCGTGTTCCAAATCTTGCAATGATTTTCTTTGTCCTCAGCTGGACCAAAAGAACCTCTCCGACAGTTGTTAAGTTTTCTTCCCAAAGTCTTCTTTTACGAACCCCAGTTAAAAGTCTTATGTTATTAACCCCATATGTCTCATACACAGCACTGCGCCTGATCTATAGCAATTACTCAAAGCATACTCATGAATAAAAGCACAAGCACAGCCACTTTGTAAAGGAACTCAGAGCCTTCCCTGGAGATACTTCTAGCTGGGATCTACACATGGCAGCATCGGCAGGCAACAAATATATCAACAATAAAGTAAGGGTTCACCTGGGAATCTTTATGAGAAGAAACTGGATGTGATTGGGAAGCCATCATCTTATCATCAGTAACAGACAGAGAAAAGATATGTCCTGGGCCTCCCACTTGTGTGGTATTAATTCTGTGTATTTTGTAGGGCAGCAGCCATGGGTACTAGGTTTGAAAACAATGGGACTAGTCCCCTTTCTAAATCAATTGTGTACTTATCCGTTTCATGTCTTACTGATTTTCCTAATATAAGTATACATACATGCATATATATGTACACACATATTTGTATATGTTATGTGTGCATATGCATGTCACACACACACATATATGATTCAAGAAAACATTGACAACTGAGAAATGTAAACTAGCAACAGATTGCACAACCAGATGAAAGCTCAGGAGAAATGGGTTTAATTATGTTTTGCTTTAGGTCAAAAGACCTTCATGTCTTGTGTTTTAAATATAAGCTGAATCTTGCACATAGTAATCATTCCTTTTTTCCCCCACAGAGAAAGCTTTCCTACTCACCTTAACAAAAGAAAAATGAGGTCTAGACATCAAGACTATAAGCCTAGCCCACTCAGGTAATGGAGGAAGGAAAATTGTGAGTTTGAGATCAGCCTAGACTACATACAGAAATCTTATCTCGAAGTAAGGAAAGGAAGGAAGAAAAAGAAAAACACAGCTGTCATAAGAAAGATGGCAAATAAAAGTATCAATGACTTCCTACAACGCTAACAAGCACAGCAGACACAAGCAAAGCAATCACAGATTGGAGGTACACAAAAGGAGCTGACCCAGTTACCGTAGCTACTTCAGATCCTATCTTGTATTTGATCAGTTATTTTTCACAAGTAGCCTATTATTTTAATTGAAAATCTTCAGACATGACATTATTCACTCTCACTCTTCAACACTCCAACTCACGTTCAAATAAAAAGACAAGGAGATCTGAGAGGGAGATAGAAGTTGGAACAAGTCTACGTTGGAGTAATGAAGATGTGCCAAGGTATTGTATGGGGGTGGTTGTTTGGAGATGAAAGAATATGCTGCCATTTTCCTCAGCAAGAAGTTACAAAAATTGAATATTCACTCATTAATTCAACAAAAACCATATTCGGTGATTATTGGTTAGATGCTTTTCAGGGCATGATGAATTGGAAGAGATGATCCAGAAGCTTGGTTGATGTGAGCCCATCTGTCCTATGCTTCTGAAAACACAAACATCTTTCTGTAAGTCAGGATCTTTATGGTTGAAATCAGAAAAGTATACAGGCCTAGCAAAATCACATAAATGACTGGTGGGTCCTCTCTCCCCTCTGCCCAGTATCTGCACTTGTTTGAACTGGGATGTTGGTAAGACTGAAGTTCTACCTCTGGCTCTAAGAGGAGCCAGTGTCTCTATCTGTATGCAGTGTGTGGAACCAGCCAGCACGGATTTAGAATCACAGGTAAAAGACAGGACTGGTTCCTCTGGCCCCTTTCTGAGTTCTTAGCCTTCGGAGGATATTCCTGACAGCTCCTTTGCACTTAAAAGAAGTAACACCCCTGGCTGCTCATCAGAAGGCTTTCTGGGAACAGTCTGTTCTCTCTGGTGGCATGGAGGTTTGATCCTCCTGTTCCAACAATCTCCTTAGTCAGGGATTTGTGACTTCTGAAATAAACATCAGTTGTTTCTGACAAGAGAGGGAAATATTCACTGATGCCCCTTTAATTTTTTTCCAGTGGCTATTTTGTTAAAAAAATAGGGAGGTGAATTGGACATTTCACTCAAATAATGCTAATAGAAATAGTAGCAATTGTAAAAAGACAATTCCCCAAGGCATTAAACACATAAAATACACTAGGTTTACTTGTAGTGCTTGAATTCAATCCTTACACAACCTTTTAACCTGAATATTAACAACCCCAGTTAACAGCCATGGAAACTGAGGCTAGTGACTCTTACTTAAATGTCTCAGGAGAAACATCTCATAAAATGTTTTAATCTAATTCTTTTCAACATGAAGCCTTGCTAAGCATCAATATTCAACCCTTCCCATAGCAATACTGTCTGATTAACAATACTCTCTGAATTATCCTATTTTGTCTTGAGCCAGGCATTATAAAATGCTTCATTCTTTTTTTTTTTTATCAGAAATAGAGATCATCTGCTGAGTTTATAGAGTCATAGAACATTAGAAGTTAAAGAAACTCTAAGAATAATTCAATTCAAGTTTGTTATTACACAGATGAGAAGATTATTTTGAAGAAGGTTAGGTAATTTATCCAAGGTCAGCTAGCTGGCTAATGGGTTAGCTGAGACAAAGAACCCAATTCTCCTGAATTCTAATTCTAATCTAATCTAGCCTACTTTCCCTCAACTTTCTGCCTCAGAGTCTGGTGGCATATTGCTTCTGAAGACATGAGCCACTCCCCTAAAGAATGCGCAAAGCCTTAGGATGTCAAGTTCTTACTTTCCCGTTTGATGTGGTATCTCCTGTGCTTCAGCTTTCCTATTGTGGTTGCTTGCCCCTCCCATGTTTCACTTCACTATTTATTTTTTAAATTTTGTCTTGTTATTGTAAAGGTGATACACAGAGGGGCTACAGTTACATAAGTCAGGTAGTGAATGCACTTCTGTTTGGACAATGTCACCCTTTTCCTCCTCTCTCTCTTCCGGTTTTTCCCTCCTGTCCCCATCTACAAGTTGTCCAGTTCATTTTCAACATAGTTTCTATTGAGTATCATTGCTGCACTTGTTCACTTTATGTCCCTGCACTTTTGTGCTCCCTTTGCTCCCAAAGATGGAAAAAACAAACAAAGAGGACCAAAAAAAGAAGAAAAAAAAGGAAGAGAAGCCCTCTTGATCTCATTTTGATAAATATTCTTTTATATGATCAGACACACAGAGGCATTGCACCTTTGTGTTCGTCCCCTGGGAGTTTTTATTTTTTAACTTATTAATACTATTTTTTTTTGTACCAGTACTGGGGCCTGAACTCAGATCCTCATGCTCTTCCTTGGTTTTTCTCTCAAGGCTAAGTCTCTGTCATTTGTGCCACACCTCCACATTTAGCATTTTTTTTAATTCATTGGAGATTAGTAGTGCATGGATGTTTCTGCTTAGGCTGGCTTAATAATCCTCAGAAGATCTCAGCCTCCCCAGTAGCTGTGATTACTTGACACCCTTCACATATTTCTTGCAGAGATAAGTCACTGTGGAACTGATTCCACAACTTGATTGAGATTAAAATGCACAAGAAATATATATACCTTGAATTACCAAGCCTGTATCCATATATTTATTCCTTCTGGGTCTGTACCATTATATGGCCAGCTGAGTAGCACAAGAAACTAGATAGTGGATCAAAGAAAATGAGCTCAACAAGTCAGTCTCTTATTAACCTGCTGAATTTAACAAACAGAGAAAGCTGGGTTCCAGCACAGAAATCCAAACCTATGTGTTCTCCATATTGTTGATTGGCTATCAGTCATGTTTAGCAGTTTCCTCCTCTATGCATTATTCTAGTGCCTAGACCAATATCTACATAGAGAAGATATTGGCTAAAAGATTGAGCAGGCTCACTCCTAGGAAGCAACTGATCAAGTTGTGAAAGAAAATATTTAGAGTAGTCGAGCATGACCCATGCTACAATGTAATTAAGTACTAAGTTGTTTAACATAGAGAATAGGTTGTTATTGGCAGTCCATACTTACCTGAAAGGGATTGTAACATAAACATTAGAATTGCCCTATCAACCAATCTACTGCCCAAGTTAAAATGGGCAACTCTATAATCATTGGTGGTTACTAGAGAAAAGAAAAACTCATGACAATCTCTTTTGAACATTGTTTCAGGTGACCTAGCTAGAGTTTGCTTTAGATACTAAGATGAGGACAGTGTTTCTTACAATACAAAGCCTAAAAGAAAAAAAAAAGTTCATCACATTTAATCCTGCTTGTTGGCATATTTCCAATACCTTTCAGTGCCTAAGGGCTTAAGACAGTTCAATGCTGCACACAAGCTACTTTCTGCACACAAAGCTAATGATCAATGGCTTGATCAGAGATAAGTCTTGATCCAAAGTAAAAACCTCTCAGGATAGACCTCTAGCCCAAGCCATTCCTCTGTGGAGATGACACGGGACATAGCTCTGGTGCCTTCCTGATGAAGTTCATGTACTCAATAGGATAAAAGAAGACGGGACAGCAACTTGCCTGCCAGTCCCTAAGATAAATATGTACAATGTAGCCCTGGCATCATCTGAGACAGCTTGCTAGAAGTGCAGAATCTCAGGCCTTACCTAGACTTAAAGAATCAATCTCTGTTTCAGTGAGAACAAATGTTCTCGCAGCTTCAATTTTGAGACACATTATTAGATGGGAAGATACAAACTACTTTCATATCTTTGCCACATCATGGACCACAACCCCTCAAAAATAAAAATAATAATCTCACCCAAAGCTTTGAAACATCCAAAATATTCAGGTGAATGGCAGTTCATCCAACATGGGACCCCAGGGTTGACATGGGGGCCTTGCTGTGTTCACCTAAGACTAGTGTCCCAGACTCAGTAATTTCTAGATCTTACCTTGAACTCACCTTTTGCATTTGCTAGACAACATGGCTTAAAGTCCTTACCAGTGTGTCAGTAAACAAAGGCATTCTTTGTTAATCCAGACTCTGCTACTTCCTGGTTTTGTGACCACATGCAAATTACTAGAGAGCTCTCTGAGGTTTTCTTTCTATAAAATGGGGAGAGTGAGAATTAAGTGATATATATGTGTATGTATATATGTATATATATATGTATATATATATATATATATATATATGTTGGAAGATTAAATGGGAAGAGCTCTGCTGCATGCTTAGCAAAGTATCTGGCTCAAAGTCAGTGCTCAAGAAATAGTACCACAAGAACAATATCTGCTAATATTATTCTTAGATGCTTCCTCCCTTTGAAGTAAGGAGGCCAGGTCTGGCTGGCACCATATTGGCCACATGGTACATGGTAGGGTCTGGCATCTTGTCTTCATGCTGGCGGAAGGAACTCCCCCCCCCCACATCACCTGCCTCCCAGGTAATGGGTGTGCCTGGACCCCTGGAGGCAGGGGCAGGCACTTGGCTGATAGGTTACTGAATCTGTCAGTCTTGTGCTCGGGACTGGGCATTTCCTGAGGATCTGCTCCCTGCGGTGACCTATTTAGGCCCAGACCAGCCTGGCCACCAGGACTCCAAGCCACATGTGTCTCCATGATCATGTCCTGTGTCCTGTCTCCTGGCTTGTCTCCAGTTATCATGGAGCCCCATTACAGCTGAACTGGCTTGTTGGTATTGTTACTTCTTCCCTCTTTAGCAGGTTTTCTAGCTGTGTTATGTGTGTTTGTGTACTACAGACCTTTGTAACAACCAGCGGCCTGCAGCCTGTTAACCGTGTAATAAAGACTCCAATATTCTATATTTTAATATGTGGTTTCTGGGATGATTTACCTTACAACACCTTAACCTACAAAGTCAGTTTACTCTGGACTCAATGCATCACAGCCTAGGAGCTTAGAGACTCAAAATGAATCCTCACAGATGTGTTTTAAAAAGATTGGAACCTCTGCTAAGGCTTTGTCTGTGGCATGGGCAGGCTTAGCTTTGGCCCCGCCTTCCTCAGGCCTCTGTGCTGTGAATCTTACAGAGCAGCTGATTCTCCATCTACTCCCTGTTCACTGCTGGGCTTCACCCATAACAGGTCCTCAGAAAAAGTTTTTGGAATGAGTAAATTAATCATTTAAAGAAAATAGCTATATGCCATAATTGCTTGAATGCTAACATTGCTGTAAATGCATGCAGAATTATCTTTTGGAGCTGCTTTGCAACCCAAGGCGTGTAAAAAAAAAAAAAGAGAGTATAGAAATTTAAGTCATTGCTCTTCATTAGAAGTCTGTAACTTTGTGTTCTTAACTTGATCAGATTTTTTTTAAGCCACGTGCAATTTAGGCAAATAAGCCTAAAAACTGCATATTCACAAGACTCATACACAAGACCGGGTCTCAGCTGAATATCATTCAGAATGGCATTAGAAGGCTGCCTGCTCATTCAGCTGCTGCTTTGTGTCTACTAAGGCACAAATATGTCCATTATCCTGGGAAAGGATCCAACTGAGTCTGTCCTGGGCTATGTCCACATTGAAAAAAAGAAAAAAGGAAAAACAAACAACAACAACAACAAAAAAGCAATGAGAAAGGCATAGTAGCTCACACCTGTAACCACAGCTACTCAGGAAGTGGAGATTGAGAAGATCACAGTTTGAGACTATCCTGGACAAAAAATAGCAAGACTCCATCTCCACAAACAAGATGTATCTGCCATTCCAGCTATGCAGGAAAAAGCAGTAATGCCTCAGCTCAGACTGTCCTGGACAAAAATATGAGATCCTATTGGAAAAATAACTAAAGCTTCAAGGTCTGGAGCCATGGTTTGAGTGTGCGTGCCTAGCAATCATGAGGCTCCAATTCAAACTCCAGTAGAACAAAAACCCAAACAAACTACCTCAAAGTAACAGAACATTAATACAGGGGTCCTGTGTAGTGAAAATGCAATGTAAAATAGATGATTAACTCCCTTGTTTGTCTTCAATCTGACTGGGAATGGCTCAGAACATGAGTCATGGAGAAAAAGACAGGTACCCGCAACCTTCCCCATGAGCAGGAGGAAACTACATAGGAAAAAAGAATATGTTTTTCAGACTAGAAGTTGCACCAGTAAAGAAAACCTTGCTTATTGCAATTTCTCAACCCAGATGACCTGGCTGATATGCACCGAAAGCAATGGCTAGAAAAGCAATGGCAAAGGTCAGTTCTAAAGCAACAATACAAGTGATATTGGAAAAGGAAGAGAAGAAAGGCCCAAGGAAATCCACTCCTGAAAGGAATACAAAAAAAGTAAATAAAAGGAAGAAAGGAAATGTACTGTGCTTAGTGTATCTGGGGGAGGATTAAAACGAAATCCCTGGAAGTTTTGTTTGAGGAAGGCTCATTTTTCCTGATCACTTCTCTGAGATTTACAGATCTGTAACTCTTTACTGTTTCTTCTGAAGTAAGAAAATATAAAGGAGTCATTCTTTCAACAAGTTGTGGATGTTAATCATATTCCAGGCTCAGAGACTAATAAGATGTGGTCATATTGTACTTCCTGCCAGACTGCTATTCAGGGTTCAGCTCTCTATAAATGCGATTATGCTTTTCTAGGTTAATGTTATAAGTTCTGATCCAAAATCACAGAAACTTTTCAGGAAATACTTTTCAACTTTTTTAAAGGAGTTTAGATATTAAAGAGGCCTATACTTATTGTGGGAAAAGCCATATGGAAGTTTTAATAACAAAAAATATATATAAATTCCCTCATCTTTATCCCTAATCTTGAGCCAACCACATAATTTGCTCTAACTCATAAGTGAAGTTATTTTGAAATCAAATATACATGTGTCTCTCTACATACAATATATATATGGGTATGTAACAGCATATATATTTACACACATCTCTATAAATCTAAGGTTGAATTATTTTATGCATGTGTATACACCTATATGCAAATATATACTCACACACATATATATTAAAGACTGGACCTTCATCTATCCCAAGGCTTTTGTTTGCTCATTTCCAAGGAATAGACCAGTTCTAGATGGATGTACAATAAACTGGTACTAATGGCCTCTGGGGAATGCAACTAGCTTCTGGGAAATGGGAGTGGATGAGGATGTACATCTCATTGAATCCTGTTTTATGGTTTATCAACATTTTCAATAAGTGAACTCTTGAAATTTAAAAAAATGAAAGAGAAATACAATCAGTGCTGTCAAGGCTGATATTATGGGAGACAGTCCTATAGGAAAATGATATTAGAGAGAAATAGGAAGAGTACTGGGAAAGACTTCCTATACAGAGCTATAAGAGCATAAAATAGGCAGCAAATGGCTCAGCCTAGAGCATCAAGAAGGCTTTGAGAAAGTGGTAATTTTGAGCTGGCTCTTACAGAGAAGGAAGGACAAGCTGTAGAATGGAGTTTGAATGGAAGACAGGACCAGTTAGAATGGACATCATGTGTTCTGAAACTCAGATATATGGAAAACCTGAAGCCATTCTTCCAAATCTGGGTCCTGGAAAGCCCTGCTCTAGAGTTTCCTAAGGAACCAGCCCTGCTGAATCTAGCCTAACAGATTTTGAAATTATGCTTCCAGCCTCTAGAAGCAGAGGAAAACAAATTGTTTTGTTTGAAACCACCAAGTTGGTGATGATTTGTTACTTCAGCCACAGGAAACTAATACAGGGAGTGAAGTCATGCTGGTCCTGACAGGAAGGCAACAAGGACTTAGTTTAGGGCTTCAAGCTGAGGAGTGATGCCATTAAATTGCATTTTAAAAAGGTAACAGATGGTGAATTGTAGAATGGAGCAGAGTGGCAGGAAACCGAAGCACGAGAGGTACATGAGCAAGCTTCTTCCACTGATTTTATGGACACATAATAACTGTAGAGATTTATGAGCTACAATGTGATGTGTTGATTCATATATACTTGGGGTAATAATCAAATCAGAGTAATTAGCATATCCATCACCTGAAAGGCGCATCATTTCTTACGATGAACATAGGCAAAACCTCTTCTAACTACTTTGTTAACTAAATTCCCCTGCTGTGCTATGGTGTGCCTGAATTTACTTCTCCAAACAACCTGAGCTTTAAGCCATTGACTAGCCTTCCCCCTTTTTTTCCTCAATCTCATTTTTTTCTGTGCTGGTACTATGGCTTGAACTCAGGGTCTGAGCCCTGTCATATAGCTTTACCCTCAAGATTAGTACTCTATCATTTGAGTCACAGCTCCACTTTTGGATTTTTGCTGGTTAATTGGAGAAAGGAATCTCATAGATTTGTCTGTCAGGGCTGACTGCTACCACAATCCTCAGATCTCAGCTTCCTAAAATTCGTAGCTAAGATTCGTGAGCTATCATTGCCCAGTTTAAATGTTTATTTTTGTGAGAGTTAATTCAGCAACCTCATACAGCCTTGAAGAGGAGATAGACGTTAAGCAAATATTTAGCGGGTCAAAAGGACAGGACTTGTCATGGTTGAAAGTGAAAGACGTACAAAGAACTGAGCCACATTCTTAGCCCTTCATCTAGGGATTTAGAATAAAGGGAAATTAATTACTGAGGGTGAAAGATAATATTTGAAAGTAAGAACCAGGTCAAACAACAAAATAGATGAATCCTATTGCTTACAGATAAGGCCCAGGAATAGAGATAATAAATATATACAATAAACACAACATGAATTTTCAATAGTCATCCTAAAATGTCGGAATGTCTTTTAACAACCGAGGATTTATATAAATATTATTTCAGAAAACTCAAGTAAACAGTTGAACTGTGGCAAAACTTTCCAGAGTGGCAAAAGGGGTGTGAAATCAGAAGAAGTAGGAAAAAATGCCACAACTATGGACAAACTTACCACCAAACTCAAGTAAGTGTTTTACCTAAAGGACACGGTGATGCTTGGAAGAGAAGCAATGTATAAAATCAGAAGCTCTGGATGAGGTCAAATTCTCCTCTCCCAGAAATCCTGGGCCCTGGCAATCCTTGAGCAACTGGCAGACAGAAATAGTAGAGGACTGACCCTTTTGATTCAGACCCTGGGCACTGGTATAGAAACACAAGAAGGTATTGGCAGCTGAAACTGTCCTTATCCACATTTGCTTACAGTAGACTGCTTTCTTGGCAAAACAGAACAGCATTAAGATCCTGAAGTTTGAAGGGATACCAGAAGCCTGTGATTGCATTTTAGAGTTGCAGGAATTATTACTAGGGGTGAATGCTTGTAGTAAAGGCGACTTAGAAGCAAATCTGTTGCTCCTGAAAGAAAGAACTCAGCCAGAAGAGATGCTATTAACATTTTAACGCTTGACAAGGTAAAATAGGGACATGTATGGAACTTCATGGAAACAAGAATGCCATAGGTACTGTGGTACGTTTTCTGTCTTGGATGTTCTGCTGAAAGTGAAGTATCTCTTATTTGAGAGGAACCTTTCATCGCTGTCTTCAAATGACCCATTTCTTGAATTTCACTGTGCTAATTCATCACTTGCTTACATGGCTTCATCACAATACTGTTGAGATAAGCTCAGGAGAAATTACATGAATGACAATTTAAAGGAGCTTTGGTTGATGAGATCACAGATATAGTAGACATTACTATTATTCCAGACATTACTACTATTCCATTACTACTATACTCCGAAGACTTGAAAAAATTACAATTTCTTATACTACTAGAACTGAATATTAACTTTCTGTTAAGACAGCAGATAAGAGTTTATTTCTAAGTCTGTCACCCAGAGCCATTTAAAAGCATAGTACTGTAGAGATTTCCTCATCACATAAACGAATGGGAAAAATGAGCCTACATGTAGAGCAGAATGGAATGAGGAGGACTGTGCGTGTGCGCGTGTGTGTGTGCATGTGTGCATGTGTGTGTGTGTATGTGTGTGTGTGTTTGTGTATGTGTGTGTGTGTGCGTGCGTGTGTGTGTGTGTGTGTGTGTGTGTGTGTGCGTGTGGTTGCAGTAAAGGAGTGCTAAGCAGTGTCTTGGGGTTGCCTTGGGCAAGAGGTAGTGGAGAAGATTGAAAAATTCTCTCATTGTTCCTATTCCCCAACAGCAGTCTGATAATGTCTTTGCTCTGACAGCAGAATAGATAGTGCTGCTAAAATCTGCAGTGGACCCTCTCTACAATAACCAATACGGTAACCATACAGTTTTTACATGCTCCTGACTCTCAAATTCCCTGAATCAACCTCAGTTGAGATTTGGTTTTGCTGGCTAAACTTGGGACATTTTACGGATGAGCACACAGGATGGACAGGATATCTGAATTCCTATAGATGAAATCCTCATCGTCAGACACCTGGCTGCTGGTAAATGAGGGAGCTGTAGGCGTTTCTGTCACTCACCCTTACTAATGTCTTCATACTCCATCCACAGACGCCGCTGAACTTGCTTGTTTGGGTACCAGATTGAACAGGACTCCTCAAAGCCATAGATAGCTTCTTGGATGTAATGGTTGCCAAATTGGTCCAACAAGGCTACAAAATCTGCGCGAGATGTAGCCCCGTCCAGGGAGTGGAGAGCATTGCTGAATGCTAGGAGGCAACAGTGAGAAGAATGAGGACTCACAGTTTGTATATGTGCCTCCCAGGAAACTCTCTCCACATGAGACTGTGTGGCCCCAACGTGATGATCAGAGAACTGGCTAGAGTCATCTATGCAACCAAATCTGTAATCTCAGCTCCTACATCAATGTCTTGTCAAGCCAATTATTTTGTGCAAGTGAGAAAGAATACTACCAAATCTCCACTCTTGGACCCCTTAACTGTTCTTTTTTCCTCAAACTGCAGATCATAACATTGAATCAATATAGTCAGTTCAAATAATAACATTTAGGAGGAAAAGAATGACATAGGATTAAATAGGAACACAGATACTAGCAGAGAACATTTCACATCCTAAGATGGAATGTTTCATAAAATGTATGCTGCATGCATACACACAGTCATGACATAAAATGTCATAAAATTGTCATCTGTGACCGGAAAAACATGCAAATATTGTCTGAGCAATAAGAAGTAGTAATGAGCAATATTAAGTAATGAGCAATAGGAAGATGTGTATAATGAAAAAGTAAGAAAGTCACTAATATTCTACTTATATTTTATTTCTGAAAAAAAAAAACAAAAGTAAAAGGACTGGCAAATGACCTCCTCCACAGCCAATTATTCTTGGTTTTTCTTGCTCTTTTTATGAGAACAGTACTCATAGGAAAGATGTCCTATGTTAACATTTCCAAATCTAATACCTTCTATATCTGGACAACTGTAGAGAGCTCTCCTTTCAACACACTTGTGTCCTAGCTATGCAAAGTAGAATCTAGCCCAGCTAGATGTGACCTCAGCTAATAAGATACATACACTTGTGAAACCATCATAAGACTTTGAACAGAAATACTGGATTGCTAAATATCTGTCATGCCCAGAATCAATGCTGGGTACAAACTGAGTGTATAAAGTTCCAAATACTAAGTTTTTTAAAGAGTATCTTAGTTTTATTTCATGTTCTGAAACTGCAGAATTTCCTTCAATACAATCCTCATCCCTTATTGCCAAGAACTCTCTCAAATTAGAACACTTGAGTCTTGCCATGTTCTACAGTAGCAGTATATTTTACATCTATGTCTCTCATTTCTCATCATAACCTTCTGTTTTTCCTCTAAAATTTGTCTTCCTCCTGTCCATCCTAACATTCTCTTAGTGCCTAACACAAGTAAATTTCAATGTTATATTAAATGCCCCCACTCCTTAACTCAATAGATATACCTATATTTATATATATATATATACTATGTATGTATATATATAGTATGTATGTATGTATATACATAGATATGTATGTATATATATACATGTATGTATGTATATATACATGTATGTATGTATGTATACATACATACATACTATATATAGTTATAGTCTTCTACTGCTTTGGGACTTTTGTGTGTGTGCCAGTCCTAGGGCTAGAACTTAAGAGCCAGGATACTGTCCCAGAGATTCTTTTTCTCAAGGCTAGCACATTACTTCTTGAGCCACGGCTCCATTTCTGGCTTTTTCTGAGTAGTTAATTAGAGATAAGGGTCTTACAGTCATTCCTGCCTGGGATGGCTCTGAATTGTGACCCTCAGATCTCAACCTTCTGAGTAGCTAGGATTACAGGTATGAGCCACCAGTGCCCAGCTGCTCTGGGATTTGATATCTCTATTGTACATACTTGCTGCTTAGCGAGAACTTCAGATGTTTCTTTTTTCCTTTTCTTTTTGGAAGGTTGTAGAGCTTGAATTCAAGGCTTGGGTGCTATTCCTGAGCTTTTTAACTTTTTTCCTTTTCTCTAACCCCCATCTTTCTCTCTTTTCTTTATGCTATTAATGTGGAATCTCTAAATTGTTGAATTTTGAATGGTTTATTCTACTAGCTTCTAAATTATTCCCCCCATGACCTCAGGAAGATAATGATAGTTTCTTCATTGCTCCCCCCTCCCGCCCAGTTTTACCAACTCCATGTCTTCCATAGTCCAAGATACAACCTGCATTTCATCAGCACTTAGGAAAGTCTCTTTCTAACCATTTACCCTTAAGAGTGAATCTGAGTATCTCTGTTTCTCTCCTCATGGAGTAGCTACTTATGGCTACTTCTACAAACAATAAGACTAAATGTTTGCTGCTTTAGGAAAAAAAAAACTGCCAGTGCTGTAGACAAGGGGAAAGAGCTTGCTTCAGTGCTCACCCTGAGATAAGACCGCTTGGTTGAGTTTGATGTGGTACATCACAGACCGGACCTTCCAGTGCTGTAGCATGGGGTATCCAGACACTTCACTGAAGTTCACCATCCCTGGGGACAGAGAGATGCAGAGTCAGTGCTAAAGACCGAGCCACAAGTCCCAAGTGGAAACGCATGACCAACCTGGTTAGGTTAAGGATGGTAACTAAGAAAACAATGAAGCATTCTTTGAAGAGAATTTCTGGAATTGTAGTTACAAAACTATCATCTGTGGAACTGTTAACTCCGTGCCAGGAATTTTGTTAAGCATTTTGCATATATTAAGCCTTTGATCCCTGTGAGATAGGTGTTACTATCTGTAGTTTACAAACGAGTGCCCCAAAGATCAAAGAGGGGGTCAACACAAGCTCCCTAAGACACTTGGTAAGCCAAGGCTTGGGGGTTACCTTGGGGGTTCAGATCTCCCTGTGCTAAGACGTGCCCACGATTCCACTGTACTGCAGTGTCTCTATAATAAATGTATATTAAACTCTAGGCTTACTGTAACTCCAGTTTTACTCTTTTTAATAGTTGCAGTAATTGACTTAGCTCACATATCTGATACCATTGATTTTTCTGTCTCATTTAGCTGATTTGTGTTTGGTATTTAAGTTTTAATTACTTGGAGCCTGATAACGCGTATTTCTTCTTTACCAGAAGGAAGTGTCAGAATGACTAAATCATTAAGTGTCAGGGATGGGCAAATATTGAGTTACCAACTCTCTGCCAGGCAAGGTGAGAGGCACTTTGGTACCCATTTTACTGATGGGAAACAAGTTTGAGAATGCAATTACTTACCCAAGATCCTTCTCACAAATATGTTTTTAGAGCCTGTTGTAGACCTTATTAGTGAGATATTCTTTTTGTGAGGCCAAAAAACAGTATTTGAACCCTATTTGAACTCTAGTTACTACTATAAATATAAAATGTTTCAGAAACAAAATAATTAGTATGCAGGAAATTTTAAAACTCACATTTCAAAGTTTAGAAGAACAATTTAACTATATTTCTGTACCTAATATTTGCTACCTGTATACATATATATCTATGCATGTATGAATATGTATAAATATATGTACATATAAATACATATCCTAAATTTATATCCAATATCCAATATATAGGATGCATATGTACCATATAGTGGCATTAAAATATACATAGTGAATTGTTCTGCCACTTTAACTCATGCTTCCTTTAAGCTAAATTAACTAATTTAATCCCCAAATTGCATGAAGAGTAGGTAGGATTAATTAGTTCCTTGTCAACCCTGATCAAATTAGGTGAGTAATTACCAAATTTCCATTTCTGTGTGAATCATATGGGAATAATTATTGGTAAGGCAAAAAGAATAAAGGTCAGGAAAGGTGCTTAGTAAATCAATTGCTTAAATTTTATCTTAGGTAATCAAAGATAAGTTTCCTAAAACTAAGAGATTTTCAATATTTTTTTAAACTTTCAAGTGCTCTTCATTAAGGACATTGAAGTACTGAAATGACCATCATATTACTACATGGTGTGGTGTTTAACCTTTATGTTAACTTCAAAAGCATGCAAATGAAATTCTCACGTTACAAGTTTAAGACTTCAGTCACATACCTCAAAGATATATCTCACTGGAGCACCGGATATCTATGGTGTATGTAGAGCTATTCAGTATAATGTTTATGTCAGCATATCAGCCTTGTTGCTATTTGAACATGCCTATTTATAAAACATAGCGAGTCCCATAAATAAAGATTTTTCTACTTATCAGAGAAAGCTCCCTTTAACCAAATTGTTTCCTAGTGGGAAAAGAAATAAGCAAAAAACCAGGAGGCTGCAGCTCAAGACTGGTTATATTGCTGCAGTAGGTATTTCAGATGAGTTACTCTGACACCCAAGGCCTTTTGTCCTCTCCGCTCTCAAGGTATCCTCTCTCTGGCTACCTGACTGCATTTATTTCCCATTTGTTTCATCTGTAAAGTGAGAAGCTTAGCGGAGATGACCTCTTGCATCCTGACTTTCAAATCTGCAGTCCCCACCAGCTGTGTGCATTTGAGCTTACACCACTCCCTTGTTTCAGTTTTCATGTCTGAAAAGTGGGGATAATGGTATTCACCTTGTTGACTACACAGGAGAACGCAAGAGCAGAGTAAGATCATGGACATCAGTGGACGTGAGAAAGAGACAAAGCACCATGCATACGCACTCTCTGGGAGACAGTCTCTCCTCCTCCTTGTCTTGCTCTTGCCTCCCCTCACTGTGTACACCTGACATTGCTTAAATGATGCTTTTATTACAACTTCCTAGGTGTCGGTCCAGAATAATAGAAGAAAAAGAAAGGAGAATGCGTGGCTGCTGGTGGAGGGGAGGATTGACCGTGTCTACCCAAGATGCACCTAACAACCAGACTCTAGTACTTTCCGGCCCAGTACATCGACTGCACGCACGCATGCCGCTAAAACAGCCAAGCAAACAGTTATGTAACTGCTAGCGTTTGGGGGAAATGTGGCTTTCTGTGCCTACTCCAGATAACATTTCCATTAGTTAAAAAATGAAAGGGATATTTTAAAGTGTATATTTTCCCAGCTGAATCATATGATTATTTCTCACTATGCCCTTGACTTGCAGTCAGGGTGAGTTTTTTTATTTATTTATTTTTCATTTCATTTTATTATCACTTTGAGACACATTTCTGCCAAATGGTTCTTTTGTCTTTTTTTTTCCCAAACAAAATATCTCTGACTACATTTTCTCCAGAATGAACATTACTTTTTTTTTTTGGTTTGTTTTTCTTTTTAACTTGAGAAGAGAATCTTCATGCAGCCTCATGTATAATTACAAAGGAATGAAGGAAGAAAGAAAGGAAGGAGGGGCATTAGCTTTCTCCTATTTTATCTGAAATACCCGTTGTGTATCCCACCTCAATTTTCTACATCTATGAATCTCTTTCCTTTGAACAATCTTAATGATTGTAGCACAAAAAATGTCCTGTAAACATGACCAGTAGCCTCTTCTATCTCCTTTGCTAGACATCTGGACTTCACTTATTTCCTCAAATGAATCTATAAATAGACAAGTGCTGGGCAGATGTAGAAAGCAAAATCCTACCTATGGCATGATGTAACATCTCAGGATCCAGATCATTATCTGTAATAACCCACCCAGGAAGCCCGTCTTCTAGCTGAGAATCACGCTTATAGGAAACCAGACCACCATCTCCAATAAATAGCCCAAGAATCCAAATAATAAATACCACAACAATTGGTGCCAAACAACCAAGATATTTATTAATAATTGGCAGTTTCTCAAATTTCTGTCCTGACTTTCTGGATCCTACCATAAAAAGCCAAATACGACCCCCAATTCCAAACGTAGAATATCCACTTTTGATTAGCTCACCTACAGTGAGACTATTGCCTCTAATCATATGTGAAATGTTCTCCTTTTCTACCATGAAGCTTTCCCACTTCTCTTCTTGCCTTTGATTCTCTGCCAGAATACATGTGATAGCTGCTGTGTCCCTTATTATAACCTATCCAGAATAAATAGCCTCTACCCATTTGCTTGGCCTTCGTGTATTTCCATACAACCTACAACAACAAAAACAGCCCGTGAAGTTCAGAGCTGTTCACTGTTATTTTGAAGGCACATAAATCAGTGTTTTCCAGTGCCTTCTTTAATAAATCTGCCAGGTGGAAATAAACAGACGTTATGTGCAAAAAGGAGTCTCTAGTTAAATAGGTCTGAGAATTTCTGGGTTAAACACAGTGAAAAGGATTTCTTTCCTGCAGGCTTCTTGGATACTTTTCTGAAGCTAAGGTAATGTGAATTGCTGAGGGGAGGATATTACACAGGTTCTTTCCAAACATAGATGAGGAGCTCTGCCTTTCTCATTAAAAAAAATCATGCTTAAAAATGCTTATATAAAAATTTTTCTGAGAGTCATTTTAACTTTAAAATCTACTAAGTTTGTACGTTTATGGGAAATGTGACCTGTGAAAATACAGAGTGTGACAGGATACCAAATTCACTATATGACTATCAAGAAAGTTACCACTGAAATGTTGCCAAAATTAAGAGTTCAACTGAGATGAATTTATCTGAGCATCTCTTTAATCAATCCTTCCAGGCATTTGGGGGCATAGCCCACTTTACTCTTTGCTTTTGTCTCAAAAGAGATGTGTTTTTTTAGCTTTAACTGGTTCCACTTTATCTAAGTTACAAACAGAGTAGAAAAGTAGTCAAGTCAGGAAGAGTGATGACTTCATTTCCAGGAATGCTTTGGAATCGTGAAAATAGAATGGTCTCATGTGGCACTTCCCTCCCTCCCTCCCTCCCTCCTTCCTTCCTTCCCTCCCTCCTTCTTTCCCTCCCTCCCTTCCTTTTCCCTCCCTCCCTCCCTTCTCTCTTCCTCCCTTCCTCTCTCCCTCCCTCCCTCCCTTCCTTCTTTTCTTCATTCCTCTCTTCCTTTCTTCTCTTTCCTCATTCCTCTCTCCCTCCCATCTCCCTTCTGTTTTTTCTTTCTTCCCTCCTTTTTCTTTTTTCTTTGCTTTCTTTTCATTTCCTTCTTTCTTGTTTTTTTTTTTAAATTAATTTCAAGTAAGCTGCATTAGGAATAGTCCAAGGGCACAGAGGAGAAAAAAGATTGTTCCGGATGAGAACCATAGTTAGACTCTTTCTTATTTCCCCAAATACAGATTTTGATATTTCTCAGCTCTATCCCTTCCCTTTTCTTGGAAAGTTCTGGGAGCCTCTGCGCCTCTTCTGGGGTGCCTTCCTGGGCCTGATCACTGAAGAGAGATTCGCCCGATAGTGAACTAGAAAGTGTGAGAAAGTGGTTTTCCTGGAGGATGTCAAAACCAAGACCAAATGTGGGAGCTTCCCTATTAGTAGATATAATCTCAAACCTCCTTTACGAAACTTTCCACATAGACCATGTTTCTTGGCAAATAATATAGAACTAAGGAAAGTTGCTTTACCGATGCTAAAGACAAGGCTTTAGGAGTAGTCTCAAAGTTGCATTTTAATTTCTTCAGGAATATATTTCTATGTATGTATGTACATGTATCTCTTTGTGTGTGTGTGTGTGTGTGTGTGTGCCCTCACATAAGCAAATGATGTTGAAGAGATTCATTGCTGATCTAGAATATATCTAATTGTTGTCTCTCTTAAGAATTGTTATCATAAATTAATTGTACAAAATGGTTTCACTGTAATATTTGCATACTTGCATGTAATGTGCTTTGATCAAGTTCACCCCTAGATATCACTCTTCCTTAACTTCTCTCTCTGCACCCTCTTCACTTAAGATTTCTTAATGGGGGCTGGGAAGGTGGCTCAGTGGTAGAGTGCTTGCCTTGCATGCTTGAGGCCCTGGGTTCGATTCCTCAGCACCACATAAGCAAAAAGAAAAAAGCTGGAAGTGGCGCTGTGGCTCAAGTGGTAGAGTGCTAGCCTTGAGCTGAAGAGCTGAGGGACAGCACCCAGGCCCAGAGTTCAGGCCCCATGACCGGACCCCCTCCCAAAAAAAGATTTCTTAATGGGTATCTTTTTTTCATTCTCATTTACATATGTAGCATGTTCCCATAATATCCACATTTTCTCTTTTCCTTCTTTTTTTCTGTAAGGAAGACATTATTTGCTAGTTTCAATACTCTATTTCTTTGGTATATTTTCTTAGCTAACCATCAGATTTTTACTGTGTGTCAGGAACTATTATAAAAAACCTTATAAATATTAATTATTCATTTTTATCAATTCTAAGACGAATACAGCATTATAATACTCATTTTTACAGGTAAGAGAAACTGAGGCACAGAGAGGTAAGTTGTCTAAGACCAACATTCGATGAGAAATTGAGCTCAGCATCCAGGCTTTAGAGCCTGAGCTATGAATCACAATGCTGTATTTCCTCAGGTAGACCTACTTCTAACCCCTGTCAAGACCAAACTAAAGTGTCACCATAACTTAACATCAGGAGGAGGTCTGTCTTCAGCCCAAACACTCATTCCGGAAGGAAGGAAAAAAGAGAAGGTATGGGGTAAGACTTAGCATGAGTAAGGGATAGAAGTAAGAGGGAAATGAACACAGCTAGCAGTGGACTGAACTCATACGTAAGCTTTCAACAGGTAATGTTAAATCCCTTTGAGTTGTCCCTCACAATTCCATGGAACACTTTCAAGTACTTTTGTTAGTCCAGGAGGGCTAACCAGGAATCTTCAGAGGCACAAGGAGCAGAAAACCCGAAGGTTACCGACTCCTCCAATCAACCCACACCTGTTAATAAGCCCAGAGAAAGAATACCTCAGGCTCAGAGCAACTCATAAGATTGTTCCCATCTGATCATGAGGGACATGATAAGAGACCATATTGTTTTATGTTACACTGGTATAATGTAGCAGAGCTGGGATTCCATCCTGGGAGCATCAGACAACAAAACTCTGATTATGCCCTGTTCTCTCAGAGTAACCCATAAGTAATTTCAGGGAACTCAATGGCAATCACAATGTGTTTCTAGGAGCCAGTAGCAACCTAGTTTCTCTCTCTTAATCTGTAACCTTGCAATTCCACCAAAGCTCTGAACTCTTTCTCATCTATTCTCTCATTTGTTCTCAAAACATCCCAATGAAAGTAGCAAGGAATAATATTATTAGAACATTTTCCAAGCAATGATATGAAAATATTGGAAAATTTTTCCTGAAAAAATACTAAGCGTGACTTAAAAATGGGCATTTATCATTTATCAAAGAAACCAGTGGCTTAGAAGCTGAAATCTGTTAAGATGGAGAGACTTGGATTTTTAAAACCATACACAGATGCCTGGGTTTTGTGGCAAAAGGAAGATCTACTCACCGGTCAGGAAGTCGGGGTCAGGAGTGGGCTCTGAGATTTCCTCCAGGCACTGATTCTCCAGTGGAACAGTAGCCACCACCAGCCCATCTGGCAGCTGCTGGTCTAAACCACGAGCAAAGTTGTTTTGCCTAGAAACAGGGCAAACTTTAAAATTACTGAATGTCCAGGTGGTCTTCTCTCCTTGACCAGCAGCCTGTGCTCCATTACACAAGGTAACAAAATCTTTCTGGACCAAAAGAGTCTCCTCACCCTGCCCTCCACTTAGCAAGACACGTTGAGTCAGGGAGAGAGGGTGCAGGAGACTGAAAAAGTGGCTGAAACCCCTCTCAGCCCAGGTTCTACTCTGCCAGCCCTCTTGACATACTCGTCTCATTTCTACATTACGGTGAAGACTCCAGCCATCATGAGATTGGTTTTGCACTACACTTCTTAGCCTTGGGCAAACTCAAAGGAGAAAGATTTGTAAAGTACCATGTTTGCACCACAAAGTGACCTGCAAGAAATGACAAGGGATTGACTGCAAGAACTAGCTTGAAATTTGCTATTGGTTTGTTTAAAAAGTTAAGGCCCAGGTTGCTATCAACTGCTAGTCCATAATACTGAGATCATCATCATCACCATCATCATCATCATCATCATCATCATCATCATCATCATCATCATCTCCTGGAAAACATTTTCCCATCGGCCCTGAGGAAAATGTGTTTAAATAGTGCAAGGTACAACACAGATTGGGCTCAAATGAAGAATTGCCCAGAAGTATTCTAAATCAACCATTTGATAGATTTTATTCTCATCACTCCTTTACACTCTTAGAAAGAATTGAGTGTCCCAATTATGTTGTAGCTATAAAACAAGGTCCCCATTCTATCAATATTTAACACATCAGAAATTAAAACAGACAGGTGCTAGTGGCTCATGCCTGCAATCATAGCTACTCAGGAGGCTAAGAGATCACAGATTCAAGTCAGCCCCAATAGGAAAACCTGTGCAACTCTTATCTCCAACTAGCTACTAAACTAGAACAACAACAATTTAAAAAAAGGCAGAATTGGAGCTATGGGCCTGAGTACAAAGCCCCAAGAGGTTTTTTTAATGCTACTTTTTGTATTTGGTTTTGTTTTTCAGTTTCCCCCCGTCACTGTTTTTGATTTCTGTACTTTTGTCTTGAATATAAGTTTATCTGTTTGAGGGAGGAGAAGGGGAAACACAGAAATGGTGGGAAAAAGGGTGAACGAATTCAGCAGTGATCCTCAGTAGACACGATGTTGAAAATGAACTATACAACTGTGGGGGAGAGGGATCGGAAGAGAAAACACTTGGAGAAAAGGAGGGAAAAGGTGAGGCTGCTCAAAAAGAAATGTACTCATTGCCTGACCTATGTAACTCTCATCCCTCTGTATATCACCTGTGTAATAGCAAAGTAAATTCAAAAACGAAAACAAAAAGTTAATTCTCTAAAAAGTAACCATTATAGGCCCCTTCAATATTGCTTATGAAAAATAAGGATAACATTATTTTACTTTTCTTAAACAGTTTTAAAACGTCTGACTTAATAGAGGGAAACTGGATTCTCAGTTCTCATCCTGGAATCTAGTTTATTGCAATAGACTGAGTTGAAATACGTGAAGAAAACACAAACGTCAAGACCCGGACTATATCCATCCTGACATGGTCCAGAGACCTACGGGATCCTTGCCTCACACTGTGAAGACAGCTGTTGTACACTTACACATGGACTCCTGGAAATGGAGAAAGAGTAGAACCAGAACACTTTGGGATGACTTCAGTGCAGCCTTTGCCTGGGCAAAGTTAAATTCTTTAGCATTTCACTATGCACCCAGGGGAAAGATGACTCATGGATTCTAGAAAAAGAACACCGATTTGGAAAAGACGGAGGCCAGCTCCCATTGTTCCTTTGGGGGTTCTGCATGGTGGAGAGTGCACACCTCTTAAGAGAAGAGCAGACAGTGACAGCCCTGCCAAGCCAGTTCTGTGCGAATGGGGTTCACCTGAATGTTCCTTTCAGCACCTGTCCGGCAGCCACTTCCTTGGATTGGTTGTTGTAACCAAAGAACATCTCCCCAAAGAGAGTCTGGTTCATGGGAAGCTCCCTGCTCTCGCCGCAGTCGCTTCTGTCTGGGCAGGTCTCGGTGACCAGCTGGCAAGAACGTCCATCCACACCAAGTTTGTAGTCCTCAATGCACCTACCGTGGTAGAGAAGGCAAGACAAGAAGTCATTCCATCCATGAGCCATGTGGGCAAGTCCGCCCAATGCAGTGGGAAGAAATGCCTTTTAGAGAGTGTCGAGTGACCAAAATTCAGTAACATTCCCATTTGATTTGACCTCTTTAAGCTGTTTCTTAACTCTGGAACAGAAGTACTCAGCATCTTGTGACCATGCCCCTCCCTTCCTTCCTTCCTCCTTCCTTCCTTCCTTCCTTCCTTCCTTCCTTCCTTCCTTCCTTCCTTCCTTTCTTCCTTCCTTCCTTCCTTCCTTTTCTTTCCTGTACTGGGAATCGAACACAGGGTCTTGCTGATTCTAGAACAGTGTTCTATCACTGAGCCACCATCCCTAGCCTCCACAGTTCTTGCTTTTCCTCTGAAGATAACTCTTTCAGAACATGGATTGTTCTCTCTTCTAATAGTTGTCTTTTTCCCAAATAGGTCAACATAAGAACCACTGGAGATAAGCTTATAAATGACTGAACATATTGAAATGCAAGATAAGCTAGTGGCTTTCTCAGGACCCGTCTATGCAGCTAGATCCTGCATTTGTTTGTAGGATCATTAGGCAGCAAAAGGAATGACACTGTGCTTAAGAAATTAATAGCTTTCTAATCGGGTCCTATAACATGTCAACTAGTAAATTAGGAAGATTTATGATCACTTGCTGTGTTCTGTGTGAATGTATCCAAACATAAGATCGACCTACGCCAACTCCTCCTCCTTCGCAGTCACTGTCCTGAACTAAATAGCTACTAGGGCACATGGTGTGAACACCAAATGCTCCATTAAGCCAAGAGCTGCCTCCTTGGTTCTACCTATGATGTTACTCCATTGGAAAAGCAATATTGATTTGTTAATCATAGGTCAGTGTTCCATAAGTCATTAATTGGGTTTATTTTAATTACATTATGAGGAATATACCTTCGTTAACTCAAACTACTTCTAATTTGATAATACTGTCACTGGAAAAGGAAAGAAAAAGTGATTTAATTGAGGTTTTCCTATAAAATATAAGATTAGAATTACTCATGGTATTAAGCACACTGTATATCACTATTTGTAGCACTTTGTATAATAAGAGAAAGACTATGATTCTCTGGAGAAGAACAAAAGATCATAGTTTAAGTAGTGAGAAGCAATATTGCAATAGTAATGTCTCCCTCCATTACTGTGTGAACTTGGAGCAGTTGATTAACTTCTCTGAACTTTAGTTCCCAAAACAGCAAGCAGAGGGGAAAGTAGCGGCTTCACTGGATTGTTGAGAAGATTAAGTTGCATACTTAATATAAAGAATTTATGCAAAATAATGCTTATCTAAATGAACTCTAAGAAATGGAGGCAAGAGGATTTTTATTGTACAGTTTGCGGTCTTTTTTTCTTCTTTCCTTTTTTCTTTGATTTATTCCCAGCTGTTCTTGTTTTTGATTTCTGTGCCCTTTGTCTTGTATTTAAGTTCATCTATTTGGGGAGGGGACAGGGAAGCACAGAAATCGTGTGACAAAGAGTGAAACAATTCAGCAGTAAAAGCCACCAGATACTATGTTGGAAGTGAACTTTACAACTTGGAGGGAAGGTGAAGGGAAAGAATTGGGAGAGAATGAGGGAGGGGGTGACACTGTTCATAAAGAAATGTACTCATCACCTGATCGATGTCACTGTAACCTCTGCGTACATTACCTTTGCAGTAAAATTTTAAAAATGTATTTTAAAAAAGAATTTAGTGCAGAATAGTACTCAGTGAATGTTATTATTATCAGCAGAGGTGCTAATGAGGCCTGTGTTTGTCCAAGTTTAACTGCGACTTTTCCCCATTTACCAACTGTGTGAACCGTTGTGAGTGGAGTTCTTTGATTATAAGTGCATGTGATTTTGGTCTTTATATAAGAACCTCAAATCAAGAACTTCTTTGGCAGGCTATATATAATAGTGCCTTGGATAGAAATGACATATGTATGCCTAATTCAGTTGAAGGAGCAAAGATAAGTCCAGTTGTGAATGACTGACCTTAGTAGAGGGAACAGATTTAACTCCCAACCCACAGATAATTCCATATCTTCCTCCAGGTCTGGGGAAGTAGTAAACAGGCTCTTTCCTTGTGCCATTAACAGTGTGTGGGTGTGAGGGAGGGGAATCTGGTTAATTCCCTCTTGGTTCATCCTCTATAGCTTGCTGCTGCTTCCACATGGCTGCATCTCACCCTGTCTCCTGTCCCAATATAAACTCCTTTCATGAAGAATACCAGGGCTGGTAGCCTGTAGAATCACCTATAACTAAGACCTACATTTTCTGTGCAAGTGGGTACCAAATATACATTTATTAATTTTTAAATGGGCATAATTTCAGTTGAATTAATTAATGGAAGTGGGTCAATCTTGATGATTCCAGTATAGAGAACATGAACACTAAGAGCCACTTCTATTTATGGAAGGAAATTTCACAAGAAACTAAATATGATCATTGTTCAGTTGCGAAGGATTCAAACAAGAAAAAAATAAAACAGTATTAATCAGCTGGATGTTCTCTGTGAGGTCACTTGGTGGGCATTGGCTGTTAGCACCATCCAGCATCCCTTTATTTCTACAAACACTGCTTTCCATGGAAAGCCTATGGGATGGTGAATTCTTGAAGACAGTAACTAAATGACCCTCCTCTGTGGTATCATGGTCCATGGAATAAAGTAAGCTTTTTGTCAGACTTGCAGGAAGAAAGACTGGAGAAGGAGGGGAAGAGGGAGGGAGAGAGAGTGAAAGGGAAGGGAAAGATAGACAAGCAAACTATGGGAATAGCAGAATGGGCTAAATCTTTATTTACTTCATAAATATAGCAGGAAGCTATCTTTAAATATAATTCCACTTAGTGATATAAATTTAAAATTCAAGAAAATTGCCAAACTTAAAAAAAATGTAAGAGAGGGCCTAAATTCTGATTCTAGTCTTCCCTCTTACCAACTCTCCAACTCTCTTCTTTCCTACCATGTTCCCCTATAGAGCTACACTGAAGCCACATGAGATGAGGTAGTAGAGAGAGTTAACTCACCAGGAAGGGCTTTCTACCCTGAGGAATCGATTGCTTTGTCTGAGGCTGCACAAAATGCTGGGACTTTGAGGGAGGAATGGGGGCCAGTTTCCACTCCTCCCAAGATCTCCCTGTTTGTTTGTCCGACCACTGATTTCTTGCACACAATCTTTCCAAGTTGTAGACCAAAGAATGCTTTTGTGTCACCATGAGCATAAGCTCCTCCAAACAGAAACTTGGGGCATTCTGACTTAAATAGGCCACGACGTAAGCAAACCATGTGGTTAATTATCCATGTGGTTGATTTTCTTTGCAGGAAAGTCCCTGAGGATGAGTGTCTACATTGACAAGGATTGGAGTAGACTTTCCGGAAGAGTCCTCCTAACCTAGACATTAACAGCTCTCCTTTACTTGAAATGCTACAGATTCTCCTAAAGAGGAGCCTAAGGTGACCGCTTCATACACAAGGACTGTCCAAGTTTTCGCCCTCAAAAGTCCTATAGCTCAGCAATCTTGGTGGTGGCTCTACTCACCCACAGAACATAAGAATGTTGTACAATGCTGGGTCATCCGGAAAGGGCGCCATCTGCTGGAGACACAGCTGCTCACAGCCGCCATTGAAGCCATCTGAACAGTCCACTCCGATGTGGCGGTCATAGCAGCCTGAGCTGTCCTTCATGGGGCTGAGTCCAGATGGGCACTGGCACAGTAAGAAAGCATCCATACAAATGGGTGAATTAAGGGACTGGGTCCTCTGTGAAACCAAATTTAACCACTGACACTCTCAGCCTTGAAACTATTAACATTGGCAAGTAATGTACTACTTTCTCTGGGAGTTGGACTACCTTTTAAAGCAAATGACCTTTGTTGACATCTTGTTTCTCTCTGGGGCATAGATCACGTCATTTGCATTAGGCCACTTCCTCTAAATGGGCTGGAAGGGAGCTTTGTGGCCTTACAGAGTCGAGGTCTTCGGCTTCCCATCTGAGCCTCAAGCTGGCAGAAGGGGTTTAGCGATGAGCTAGAATTGTAATGCATTAGAAGAGATTCCTTTGGGCTGGGGGATGGCAGTGCTGCCATTTGCAGTAGAAGCACTGGTTTCTAGGGTCTGGGTTGGTACTACTGAAGCAATGTCTATCTTGGTCCCATTGGAGGAATGAATTGAGTCAGGGGTTCCAGCCTGAAAGAGGAAGGAGGAAGAGGACTAGCAAAGGGGTTTGAGGGCTTTCCTAGTGCGAGTATCAGGATCCATCATCTGCCTGCCTCCCTTGACTCACCCTTAGAAGACACACGGACAGAGATACCTGTTCAACGAACACCCAGGGGTTCTGTGCTCAGGTTTTGTCTGGTCCCTCTTAATGTGAGGTCTGAGCATTGCTGTACTACAGTGTCCTCCAAAGTATGACAACAGGGGAAGAAATGAAAGACAAGACCTCAGATTCTGGACTCTTCACCATAGGGCTGGGTGAGCACTAGCAACATTTTCATAGTACCCATTACCTGACAGTCAGTGGTCTAACTTGCTATGTAACTCAACCCAATAGTACTCTCATGAAGTAAGTAATATGACCATCCTCATTTCACAAAGGGAGAAACAGAGGCACGGAACATTTAACTCCTAAAAGCACACAAACGCTCCAGGTAGATCTGTTCGTGAACCTTTGCCAGGCAGGCTGTGGCGTCCTGATTTGGCACTTGATCATCCGGTCATACCAGCTGTCCTCATTTAGAAGCCCACACTCGGCTAAGTACTTTAGACATTTAATCTCACAACACCCTGTATCATCCGCACTTAAAGATAAGGAAATCATTAACAATGACAATTACTGCTGGCTGCCCTGGGCTCCTTTTAAAAGCTTGTGACTTTTTGGCACTCTGCATCCTCTGCCTGTATAATGGAAGCTACACATTCACTTTAGAGCTGGTTCTTTCTAATAGGCTGGCTGGGGCAAATGAATTACTCAAGCCCAAGCCTCTAGAATGAAGCAGAGCTCTCTGTGTGTGTGTGTGTGTGTGTGTGTGTGTGTGTGTGTGTGTGTGTGTAGTCCAGGCTCTTAATGACTATGTGGTGCACCTGCTGTGAGCCATCAAATACATTTCTCTTAAACCAAAACAAAGCAAACTCAAACAAAACGTTCAAAACTCAGTGGCCACAGTGTCATACATTTCCCCTATGTGCCTGCTGCTGGGCTTATTCTTTTTCGTTGCTGCCAGCACCTTGATCCAGTAGCCCAGAACTGCTGCAGATGTGCATCTGATACTCACTTCTCCTCCTCTCTCCTTCTTGCCCAGTCAAAGATCACAGCAGGAGGGCCACTGTTTGCTGAGACTAATTCTACAATTTCCCAAACAAATAGCCTCCTGTAAGAGGCCTGGCAGGCCCCCAGCCTGGTCAATTCCTTCTCTCCCCACAAAGTCTGCTGGATGCTGGAAGGTGATAGCATTTAAGAAAGTTTCCAAGGGTCCCCCCGCCCCGCCGCTGCACAAACCCAGATGTTCCTGGTGACAGCAAACAAGCAAATGAAGCAGCCGAAGCTTGCACCCCACAGTCTGTGAGCCCCCCCCCACATCAAACTCCTTGGTCACCCAGCTGTTAGGCCAGATGTGTCACCAGAAGGGAGCTGGCTTCAGCACAGTGTGGCTTCCCAGGCATGGAGTTGGGTATGGAAACAGAAAGTTTGATTGGAATTCAATGGGCTGCACTGATAGCCACACACTTTTTGGGTCTTCTTGCATTCCTTCCATAAAGCTTGCTAGAAGCCAACCAGTGCTCCTGTTATTCCCGCTGCAAACAGTTTCAACCAACCAGCTACCTTACTCACCAGCCAGGACCCCACATCTTTCCAACCACCTGCTTTATTTTCAGAATGCTCTATCTACCAAGCATGATTTTTTTGACAAAGACTTCTCTAAACAAAACAAGCACGTTACAATTTGTTCCAGAATTCCCAACGCTGGCATTTCCACATCTTGCCTGACCCTAATGTCTTGGTGACCATTGCTATTCTGATCGAACCACTGGATTTTCATACTCTTGTAGGAGATCTGGAAAAGAGACAGCATTAGCCACCTTCTCCAAATTTGGTATTGTATTTTTTTCTTATAAGCAAATCTTAATCTATTCATCGCAGCTAATCAGGAATTAAGCAGGACCTCCCTCTTATCATCTGTATCTATTGTCTTCAAGCCAAACATCTGAGGCACACCTTATCTTCTTCTTTGTATAGGTGACTCAGAAAAGCTAAGTAAAGGCTTTAAGGTCACAGTGGTTAAACAAACAAACAAAAAACAAAAAAACCAGCAGATTCAGTGTGGGCCCAGTTCTGTTTGACCCTAAACCTTATGCCATTTTCCTTTTGTTCTACCATCTCTTCCCAGCTATGATAAAACCTGGATACATTGGAAGCCCCACACAGTCGAGTTAGCAAAAAGGTAAAGCACGATTGCCAATTCACTATCTCCTTTAAGCAGTTATTGAAGCATCCTTGGACCAATTATGGGCTTATAGATTCAGACTAATATTTTTTGTCCATCCCTCCATGCCTCCTCATCAACTTCCCCCTACCCCCCACAAACTCACATTTACACTTACATACTCTATATAATGGGCACAAATGTTTGAGGACAAAATACTACAAACTGCCCAAAGTCACCAAGACAGATGGGATTATTGTAACACCGTTCAGAGGAAAATATTCAGAAAGGTTTCCAAAACAAAAGTTTTCTTCTTAATCCTTAGTATTTAGAGCACCTGTTCCCCAAGGAGTTAATCAATAAAACTGCTCATGGTATAAATTTGCTTCTGTGATGATATTTACATCCTAGGTTTCCTTAAAGTATTTTTATGGTAGTGGTGGTGGTGGTAGTGATCATGGTGGTGATACTGGAGTTTGATCTTAGGCTTCCTGTTTGCTATGAAAGTGCTCCAACACTCAAAACATACCCTTTGCTTTATTTACAACTGCCTGAATAGCTAGGATTACAAATGTGAGCCACTATGCCCAGCCTAAACACAAAGAAATTGCAATCTTCAAATCATGCCCTTCTTCCTCCTAGAAATATGTACAGCCTGAGTCCAGTTGTTAGAAGTGATCTTGTCTCCAGAAGTTTACATTTGCTATAGCTGGATGTTCTCTCCCAACATTGGCAGTGGACAATCCCTCTACTTGCTCATGGAAGAGGACTATTTGCTGAGGAGAGTGCCCCAAGTTCATATATTAACCCCGCTTTGCATAGGTTACATTTACCAGTCCCAGGGACTTTATGAACTACAGACTTAAGAAGAAAATTCCATTTATTATGGCAACAGCCTTCCCCCATCAAGAGGGTCTAATAAATGAGCTCATATATCAGTGACCCCTAAAATATACAAGGTTAATCATCTTTCATGAGATACTCATGGCTTCTTGACTTATTACTGGTATAAGGCATAACTTGCTAATGAGATTAAAATGATTTTCCCCATTCAGCTCCTTTTCCTTGCCATCTTTCCCCTCATTTTCTACTGATGATTTCTGGTTGATTAATGGCTTAGAAGGCTGCTGAAATCTCACTGAGTCTAAGACACAGGCACCTCAGTTCCGGTGTACAAAGCAGACCCTCTGTTCGTAGAGTGAATATAAGTGAACATATTCAGGGCCGCTGGGAGAAGAAGGAAAAATTCCTTCAGCTAAGCCTGGACAGCCCTACCTGGATGATTCATAAGCCACGCAATCATAGTCCCTACTCAAAATAGGCTTTCTTTTGCTAGATGGAAATCTTCTACCTTTCACAAATGATGATTTACACAACTTTCAGATGGACTCTGACCACCCCGTATAGGCCTTCATCCAAGGGGAAAAGTTTGATGGTATTAAATTCATATTTTAGGATTTGATGGCTTGCTTCCTGTCCTCATTTCTCTGGAAGCCTCTGAAGTGTACCTTTGTGCTTACTGCCCAACAGAGGAGAGGGTAGCGGGAGGGAGGAAGAGAGAGAGAAAGAGAGAGTGAAAGAGAGAGCGAGAGCCATCTATAATGGTTTCTGAGCATCTGTGCTCTGGTAGAGGTGAAATGATATATTTCATGGGAAACCATTGTGGACAGCATGTGGAGTGAAGGGTGATGGGGTCACTGGGTAATTCAAAGCTCGTTAGAGCATAATGCTCTGGTTAGGAAGGTCATGTTTTTTACGCACAAGATAGCGTGGCAGGTGACCTCAACCTGTTTACCTAAGTATGTTCCCATATCTTATAAAGGCATTTGTGTGATACTTTGAGGATAAGTATGAAGATGAGAAAGGGAGTTGTGAGAGTATGGGCTTTCTTTTCACTTTGTATGTATCCTTTTCGCAAACGTTCAAGCCAAATTTTGTATTGAACATTCACAGGGAGGTTTGATATGCGTGAAGATGGGTAACACGGAGCAGAGAGGACGGTGCCTGCCCACACCGTCTGGTGTAACTTCTACTACAATCATGGGAACCTGGGAACATATCCTCTTATAAGGAAAAAGGGACTTCAAAGATGTGATGAAACTGAAGATCGTGAAATAAGGGAGTTAGCATGCATTTGGTAGGTGGGTCCTATGAAACACAAGAGCCTTTGAAAGTGGAAGAGAGATGCAGAATGGGAGAGGAGGAGTTGTGTTACAGAAGAATAATCAGAAGACTGCAGTCTGGTCTCACTGGCTTTAAGAAAAAAAGTAGGTCATGTGCCTGAAGGACTCTAGAAGCTAGAAAATCTCCCCTTAGAGTCTGCAGGAAAGAACACAGCCCTGGAAACTCTTGATTTGAGCTCAGTGAGAACCACACTGAATTCTCATCTAGAGTTTCAAGATAATAAGTTTGTAGAGCTTTGGGCTGCTAAAATCTGTGTAATTTTCTTTAGCAGCAATACGACACTAAAGCACCCCTGAAGGTGTAATATAGAACACAACACTGCTGTCTGACTTCCACCTTGGATATCCACCTTGGATATTAAGGAAAATGCTTCAAGTTTGGTCACTAGCATTGGGTGGTTGACATGCGTTCTGGGAATCTTCCTGGTACAGGCTCTGTGTTGGAGAGTGCTCTCATTTTGTAATGTGTTGTGGTTCATGCAAATCTGTGCCTTTCATGGGTATTTGTTTCCTGTCCTTAGAGGCAATATAAACAACAGGACAATTAACTGGGTAGCAATTAACCCTGTGGGAGTCCATGCGTAACTGAGAAACGTGTCCTGCCTTCCTAGAAAGAATGAGGGTTGAGCAGCTGATGTAGACATAACATAAATTCCATGTCGGGTTTGAATTAAATCACCAAAATACTCCAGGGTTAGCATGCTCTGAGCATTCTCTCTCTCTCTCTCTCTCTCTCCTCCATAGAATATGCCTTTCTTGGGACTGAATGAAGTTGCCCTAGGTAGAGCTGAAAGTGGAAGAAAATTCAGGTTCATGTGGAAAGGAGAAAAGCGGGCAGTTCTCTTATTGTGATGATACACCTTGTCTTTAGAAGACAAGGAATCACTCTGCTCACATACTAGAGCTTTGGGACTATATGGGTGGCCAATTGGATCAGGTCAGACTCAAAGTCAAATCTGTAATCTCAGTAGGGTCACAGCATCATAATGTAATACATCAGCGCTCACTGTATTCCCACCCCTCGCCTGCCAAAGCAATCATATGCTTCATGACCAATGAGAGACATTTCATTGAATTAGTCTGCCAACCAGCCTGCCCCCCTCCTTCTTAGGAGCCACGTGGACTAGTGACTTCAAAGTATTATGCAAATACCAAGTGCTGGTATAATTGGTTGACTTTCTGCAGAGGCTCCAATTCTAAAATGCAGCAGCCTTATAGCAAATACATATTCATCAGAACTATTCCTGCTAGCTCTGTCTCACAGATCACAATGTTAAAAGTATAGAAATCCATCAGCACAGTTATATGCCAAGTTAAAGGGGCCAGCATCACCAGAATTTTTTTTAAAGGCATCTGATAGGCAAATCCTCAGGGATTCAGTAAGGGGCAGAAAAAAACATCAAGAGAGGGAGAATCTGTTCATGCGTACATGAATACATATGTGTGTGTGTATGTGTGTGTGTGTATGTGCATGGTCAGCTACATGTAGGGATGGATTATAGAGGGGGGTATGGTATGGAGGGGCACATATGTGTACACGCAGCGTTTCCAAACTTAGAATGACCCTAGAGACTAGTAAAGAAGGATAGTAAAGAAAGAAAGAAAATGTGCTTCATCTGAGAGCCCCAACAGACAGTGAAATCTTCTCCTGAGGGGCTCAGTTGGGTGGAGCAGCCACAGATGAAGATCATCATGAGAAGACTTCTTGCCTCTTGGTGCCTTGAGAAGACATGAGCTAATGGGCACTTTTGCTTGCATTTTCTCTATACTCTTCTCTATTCTTTTTTGCCCTCGTTATGATATATGCTAATTTCTCCTCATATCTTCCCCTCAGTTCCTCCCCCAGCCCCCTCCCCCCTCTCTCCTTCTCATTCTGTCATCATCTTCCTCCTCAGATGAATCATGAATCAGGATCTTATTGGCTTCAGCCTACTCGGTAGCTGTGGAGTCCTTAAGGCAGAAAGAATCTAGCTAGACCCCCAAGTACATGTCTATCTTCGATGCACAACAGCTCCCTGAACAGAACAGGTGTTCAGATGGGAAAGGAGAAGAGGGCCTTGGCTCTGCTTTCTTACAGCTTGCCCTGCTCTGGTCCTCTCCCACAGCACAGCAGTCCGACTGGGAAGTGTGATGGAGTACCCTCTCCTCCCCAGGGCTAAAAGCTTCTGGTCCTTTCCTCCGACACTGCAGTACCACATGTCTCAATGAATGATTCTTCTCTCTCCTCTGTTCTCACTTTGTATGGCTTCCGTGCCATCCTTCTGTGTTCTGATGTTCCCTCTTCTCTCCTGTTCTAAACTAAGTAGAGCTAGGGGAAACAAACAAACAAACAAGCATTCTACTTGCTGGGCATGAGAGTGGTCGACACAAAGGACCAGCATCCTCCATGACATAGGAGGTCGCTTCTACCACTCTAACCCAGTAGTCTTACTAATACATAGCATCATAGATTTTACTCAATTGTTTTTGTGGCAGTAGCTCAGGCCTGGATGTTGGCCCAGAGCTTTTTTGCTCAAGGTTGACACTCTACCACTTGAGCCACAACTATAATTCTGGCTTTTTAGTGGTTAATTGGAGATAAGAGCCCTACAGATTTCCCTGCCTGGACTCGCTTGAGATGGCTAGAATTACAGGTATGAGACACTTGGTACCCTACGAATAGCATACTTTAAAGCCAGCCATAGGTGGGCTACATGTGGCTCATGCCTCTAATCCTATCTATTCAGGAGCCTGAAATTCGAAGTCATGGTTCAAAGTTAGCCTGAGCAGGAAACTGCATGAGACTATAATCTCCAATTAACCATTTAACAAGCTGGAAGTGGAGCTATGACTCAAGTGGCAGAGCACTAACTCTGAGGGACAACACTTAAGCCCTGAGTTCAAGCCCCAGGGCTAGCATGTGTGTGCATGTGTGCACGCACACGCACACACACACACACACACACACATACACACACACACACAAATAAAATTTTAAAAAAGAACAAAAACAAACAAAAAACAGCCACAAGCCACAGAGCTGAAAACAACACAGAAACACCCATTTGCAGAAGTAGACGTTTATGGTTTCAAGATGATCACAGATTTTAAAATATCTCTCCTATCATTCCTAGCATGAATTACATCTAACTGTAGATCCGTGACTCTGAGAGTTCTCTATTATATCTAGAGTCAATTTATACTATCTGGAGGTTAGTTAGTTCTCAGACAGTTCTGACCAACTAGCTTAGACTGGAAAAAAAAATCATTTCCTATAATTCACAGAAGTTTCTGAACACATGGTAGGTCATCTGTAAGAACTTGTTGGTGTCAGTACTGCCTGGTGATTCGCTCCATATCTCTATCAAGAGAAAATGCCTCTCTTGAGTAAATAGTAGTTACAAATGGCACCCACAGCGTGTTTTCACCCATATTTCTGCATTTTATCCCACCTTGAGGAACTTCCTCTCTCCATCCTCCAAACAAACACTCCTACCATGAGAGGACAAACATACCACACAACCTGTGGAGTCCAGCTTGCGATCTGAGATGCAGCGGAAATTCTTACTGCAGCCGCCATTATCTCTGCTGCAGTCACGCACGGGCCCAAAGGAATCTAAGAGAACCTCCAGGCTATCAAAGGAGGAAGATGTCATCAGCTCCTCTCTGCAGGAACAAGAGCGAAGCAGGAGAAGTCATGAGCAAGTGGTATTACACTCCACATTTATATCTGGTCAGCTACATGGAGTCTCATTCTGTCTTTTAAAAATTGAAGAGCGAGATGGGCCCCAGTGGCTCATGCCTATAATCCTAGTTACTCAGGAGGCTGAGATATGAGGATTGTGGTTCAAAACCAGCATGGGCAAGAGAGTCTGTGGGATTCTTATGTCTGTCCAATTAGCTACCAAAAAGGCCAGAAGTGGAGCTATACCCAATTGGTAGACAAAAGAGAAAAAAAAAATCAAGGACAGTGCCCAGACCTTGAGTTCAAGCCTCAATCCCTTCATTGTACACACACACACACACACACACACACACACACATGCATACACGTGGGCACACATATGCAGAAATGTTGAAGATTAGCCACCCTTTGAATTTGAACTAACAAATGGTGGATATTCACTACATCTGGGAAATGAGCCAAGCCTGTTAGACCTGGACAAAGAAAGAGGTTTAAACTTAGGGCAAGAAAAGGAACATTTTATTGTCTATCAGTCCTAGGGTACATGGAAAGTGCTTATGGACCGTAATTTTTGGTTTTCTTCCAGTGAATGAGCCTTGAAGCATGCAATACGGACTCAGATAAGAACAGATCTGGGTCCTTTGTATGGGGAACTTGCAGGCCTGCTGCTAACTTCTCTTTCCAGAATGCTGTGGTGACTTTTCCAGCACCCAGGAACTTCAGGTCATTTCTCATTTTGCCTTCCAAACAACATATGTCACTCAAGATCCTAAAAGTAGACTCACCTGACCTCCACAGCATCCTCCATCACGGTCATGTCCGTCTTACACTTTGCTGATGGGTTGATGGCCAGTTCGGCGGGTGGAATCACGAAGCTCTTGCTGAGGGGCAGCCACATGCCTTCCCCCAGGGTGTAGGTGAATCTGCAACCACACGAACACCAGGTAGTTAAGGCTGGCCACCGCCATGCCGGTGATGGTCTGGCACTCTGTCATCAGAGCTGCCTTCCCGTTAGCCCTCACAGTCCTCTTCAGGAGGGTTCGATGTTTACCCTTCGTGGATGCCATGACTGAGTGAGTAGGATACAGAAAGACCTGGCCCTGCTTATGGGGCCGGATAGCTGCCAAACTGCTTCTGGTGTCCATTCACCAGGTATTAGATGTATTTTTTAACACCTCGCAAGAAGTGAGTCTTAGCTTTCTTTAGATTTCAAGCAGGGTTTCCTCCTTCTTACGTCAGACATAATTGAAGGCAGGTTGATTGAGAAGCTGCCCTTCCATTCCTACCCCTAGGCTGTATACCTCTAGAGACCGCAATGGTTATCTTGAGCCTGGAGAAGCCCTAGCAAGAAAAATGGCAGGGGAAAAGCTCCCCATTTCTGGCTTTCTGTGAGTCAGGAACATCCATGACTAAAGCCCAGGATCCTCCAGTGAAGAGAAGAGAGGAATGAACAAATGAACAAAACAGGCTGAGATTTATTCTCTGTACTCCTCCCACACCCTGAACCAACAGTGCTAACCCTTGGGACACAGAGAATTTTTATTATTGTTAATATTCTTATAATAAGAGCTAAAAGGAATAAAAGAATCAATCAGCATTTCCAGGGAGAGCCTAAAGACTCCGTGAGAGATTATTTGTTTATTCATTCATTCATTTCATTTCAAAGACATTCAAATGCTCTGTGTTCACAGTCAAAAATAGTCTATGGGATAAAAGCCAGTGTGGGTGGGATATCACGAGCTTCGGCTGCGGTAGTCTGGCATCACCTCCCAACTCAATGTGGAGGGAGGAACAATGGAAAGATGCTGACAATTAAGCAGAGCCCTGCACATTTGTGTGCTGGTCACATTATACCATTTCAGAACCCTGCTCCCCTCTCTCCATTAACCTACATCCTCCCCTTTCCTCCCTGGTTTGTTTGAGATGCTAGGAAACCAGATTTGGTGATTTAAAAATCTTTCGTGTAGCCTCTCCTGGATGCTGGCCACAAAAGAGTCCCACTGACAGGGACTCACAAGCTATGTGACTTCATCCCATGCGCTGAAAGTCAACCCTTGGTGCCAAGACAGCTAAAAGCAAGGCAGGGGCTGGATTCACCAAGGGATGTTCCCAGGGGAGATGCGAGCATGTGCGGTAGGTGGGCTGTGGCCAAGCTTTGCAGGATTTCTCTATCTATGCCCTAACTCTTGTTCCCTTGCTTCTCCAGCACGCTAAGAACTCCAAGATGCTGCTCGTACTGAAGAAGGCTTTCACAACTGCCTACCTTCAGGGGCAGAAGGCAGTGGAAGGGAATCTGTGTGGGCAAGGGAAGGCACCTCACCAGAAGAGGAAAGTTCATGACATAGCAGACAAAAGAAGACCTCTCTTTCATTCTTCTGTGAATTAACTAGTTAAATTGAAGGCATAATAGCCTATTTATTCACGTGTGCATACACAGACAGAAGCACAGACACATGCACACACATTACATCTGGCTGTATGAAGGAGATGATTCAGGGAGAGTAATTATCCTCACAACACCAGGCACTTGGAACTTAAAGGTTAATGTGAGTTGAAGGACAAACCTTCCAAGAGTTTGTATGATTTCTCTCTGCATTGCATGATGCATATTCTCCCCCCTCCCCCCGCTGCTCTCTCTCTCTCTCTCAGTATTTTGCTTGCTCACTTGCTCTCATAGTCTGGGTTTTGAACTCAGGTTTGTTTGCTTCTTTTGATACAAAGTCGGGCTTACCTTTGTCAGGGCTGGGCATCTGATCATTCTGTTTCTGCCTCCCCAAAAGCTGGGGCTATAGCTGTGAGCCATCACATCTGGCTCACAATGGACATTCTGGAGACAATACCATTTTACTACCCAGGCTCTGGCAGGAGCCAGGGAGAAGATCTGTAAGCTTACACGGTGCCAGAGAGGGGGCCGTTCACTGGACAGAGAGACGAGCTCTTGTTTTCTATTTTGGTTTTGAAACTATCATTTTACTTCGATTATGTATCAGATTTTAGGAAACTACTGGCAGTTCTGGTAAATTGATGATGGTTAATTATTGTTTTGGAAGAGTGGAGTCCATGCCTACCCACCTCCTAGTTTTCCCTCATCAGCTGCATGCGGTAATATTCCTAGGGGGTAAAGTAAACCTCAACTTAAACTGTGATATGGCATTGCATCTGTGTAGAACAAAGGGCAAAGCTTGCCTTCACCTTCTTCTCCTCTCAACCTGCTTCACTTTGTGTTCCCACCTCCTAAAGTGAGCCTAATAGTTCCACCACTCTGTCATGGCTTCCTGGATTTTATTCTGTCTTCTCCAACGCAACTGACCCATTGACTGTGCCAGTCCTTCTAGAAAGATCCCGAGAGACTTGACTTTCAAACCTCAAGCTAGGCCATGTTTCTGCCTATTTTACACAGAGTCCTTTGCTGGCATTCAGTTTATCTATCATTTTTCTGTGTCCATTATCATTAAGAGGCGCATTATCTCTGGAGTAGAAGAGGGCAGTTCTTTGTCATCTTTGTATTCCCCGGTGACTAATGAAATTTATATTCCAAGGACATCACTCAATAAATATTTATTGACAAATCAATAAGGAGATTCTACTTGTTGCTTTAGT
Organism: Dipodomys ordii; assembly: GCF_000151885.1. Lineage (NCBI taxonomy): Eukaryota > Metazoa > Chordata > Mammalia > Rodentia > Heteromyidae > Dipodomys > Dipodomys ordii. The sequence goes on along the minus strand of NW_012267243.1, from coordinate 7,758,299 downwards.
TTAAAAACCAAAGTGATGGCAACAGTATCGCTCTATTATATAGAGTCACATGGGCTAACCTCTGAGGATGAATGGTCAAGATGGATCTGGGATTGGCATGGTGGCTATCCTAAATTCATAGTAGCTTCTGGGAATCTACAGGAAAAGCAACGTAATATCCAGTCTGTGATGGGGCCAGTTGGAAACCTAGAATGTGAAGCCTGCTTTCACGGGGGCAGGTCCTCTCAGAGATAGCTCATGTATACTCCCAATCAGTCCTCTACTGTTGACACTTTGGTCCTATCTTACAAACTTACCTTCTCATATGTTAAGAAGGCTAATTACACTCCCTCCCCTGCAAGGCTCGGAGGAAAGATAAGGTCAATCTGGATGTCAGGTGTGGATCATAGCAACTTTCAGCCCTTGCTGGCTCATGCCTATGAGATGCTAAAGCTGTCTTTCATCTGAAAAATCTACTGAACATCTCCAAAAACCAAATATAGAGTAAGCTGTCAGAGAAAGGCTGTGTCCTGAAATCTCATCTGTCCCTCGCTCATGCAGATTTGGCAGGAACAACTTACAAAAAAAACACCAAAACACCCAAGAGAAGTTGGGTGAGCATCTTGAAAGTTCTCCCAAATTGTGGTTTCTCTCTGGTGACAGCTGCTGGTGTCCACTGTCATCAGTGGCTGCATTATACATGGCATGGTCCTATTACGCCAGAGGGTTTGGAGATAAGCACATGCCAGAGAGCACTGGAAAGAAAAAAAAAACCTGTTCTCTCTCCATGGCTTAGCACAGACTGGGAGAAAATGATACATCGTTTTGACCAGGCTATTCCAGGACTAGTATTGTTCTCAGGGCTGTGCACATATACCTGGTGAGGGAGGACTCTGAAAGGTAAATTTGGTCTACATCAATCCCTGCCACTACAGAGTCTAGTGAAATGGAGTGATTCTTTCGATGACTGAGAGGACATATTTAGCACTAGAGCTTGCTGAGAAGACTCAGTTGGGCTGTACAAGATCCTCTTGGACTCTTTCAATCCAGCTGGCATTTCAAGGTTATAAAAGTGTGATTGAGCATCCAGCCCTTAGTAACTACTGGAAATAACAAACTACAGTTATATACTGAAGACCTCCTGGGTTCAAAATGATTTGTTACATACCAGATATCTAAATAGATTACTAGCCCTTCCTTCAGGAAGACCTCCATGTTATTTGGAAACAAAAGGAAAGTTAATAATAAATCTGAAATAAAATAATTCACTAATAAATATGAGAAACTTGGAGGAGGAAATGTCATTGTGAGTAATGCAGTGTATTAGAGGACCTGTATAGCAGTGTTTATCAATTTGCCTATAGATTGGCATCACCATAGTACTTTTATAAAGCATTTATTCTCTGGCACATCCCCTTGTACCTTTGAATTAAGTGGTTTGTGCTGGGTCTGATCTTTGGTTCTATCAATGAAGTGTGGATATTCTTACAGAGGACCAAAATAGAAAATAGAAAAAATATTTCCTGGGTGTGACTAAACTCTTGAAGACAGTAGTTGTCTTGGTCATATCTAAAACAGTGATTTTTCTCAAGAGATGATAAGTTTAGAAGCCTGGTCTAGACCAGGAAGATGAATGGGAGTTATATTAAATGGAAAAGATACATTCCTGGTGGAGTGAAGAGTCTGAGTAAAATGCACAGAATGGGAAATATCTCACTAATTTGTGGCACTGGATCAGTTAGAAGCCAGATTTGACTAAGAAGGAAGGGTTCCATAGGAGAAGAGTAGTTTATTTTCAAGCGGTCATATGTTGGCAGTCAATGGTAGAATGGTTTGAATGTTAGAAATTAGAACTTTATTGCATGGTTCAGAAAAGTATGCAGTGGCTTAGAATTAGTCAGGACAAAATTATGAAATAGTAGAATAGCCAATTATAGAAAGTGACTATGCCACAAACTTTTCAAGAATAGCCATTGGTAGGTAGTTGACTAAAGTTTCTAATGCCTAAAATATCACTTTCATATTGAGAGACTAGTCCTTTTAATGTTAGGAACCAAAATTATTAATCACTTATTGATTAGCCTATTGTCACTTGAAAGAGTTCACCTCTCTCATGCAATACAATGTTCTTTATTCGTCTTTACATAGTGCTTGGGCATGATATCCCATTGGCAGCCAATATGTTTAAAAGAAAATGGTATTTTCTAAGGATGAAACAGTGTTATAAAGATTCTGCTCTAATAGCAACTTCATTAAATCTTTCTTTTTTAGTCTTAGTTTCTTACTCTCAGGGACCAGGAAACTTCTCCATGTTAATTAGCAAAATTCCACCTGATTCCCTTATTGCCTTGTTTTTATTACCCTTCAAAGGTCCTGGCAGACAAGCATAAGAAAGAGAAAGAAAAAGTCAGCCAAATGATAAATCATTGTTGGAAAGTTTAAAAGACCAAGTTACAGCCCAAAGAATGGGGCTGATATCTCTTCCAAAACGAAACCTCAAACGCAGCCTGAGGACAATGTCATTAATGTGGACCCAGTCTGCCCAGGGAGAGACACTCAGGAGAGCAAAGGGCAAGCAGCGGCCTTCTGAGGAAGTGCTTTTGTAAATCTGTATTCTAGCCAAGAGCATGCCTTAGGAGAAAACGGCTATGATTAAGCTGAGTCCAGCCTAAGCCACTGGGAGGAGCATGACAAGTTACAGAGTAGTGGGTTCAAGGAGGCAAATTCAGGTGCCAAGTCAAGCTAGGCCTGACTGACAAGGAAAAGTCTGAGAAAGCAGTTTGGAAAGGGGGTAGTAAGTGAGCCCCAGAAAACTGGATGTGTGTAGGCAAAGGAAGCAAGACTTCCATTTGTTCCACTCAGCTCATCAATTCTCCAACCGTGGCATGCAGTTGCTGAATTCATCCTTTAACATCGGCTGCTCATGCAAGACTGTTTCCTCTACTAGAGGGCTTGCTCATGGAGTGAGATGTACTCAGGTCCATCTTGCCAGGACAAACACTATCTCTGTACTTAGTGGGTACTCAGCCAATGTATGCAATAGGGAAAAATAGACTGAGAAAATGAGAGGACAATGAGGTCTTAGATTTAAAATAAGCTTGCATCCTTGTGAAGGCCTGGAATAAATTAAATTTTATGAAGATTCATTTGTTCATGGTTGGCATCCAAATCCTCCCTTAGCTTGCGGATCTTTGTAATGCATACTATTCCCATATGTGCAGGTCGAAATTTGGGAGAGACTAGAAGCAGCAAACTTGATCAAGAAGATAATGGATTTTAAAAAAGCAATAAGTTAGGGTTTAGGAAAGAGGGAATGCAGGGACAGGAGAGATTAATTTTGATCAACTTAAGATACTATAAGGAAGGTGCAAATTAGATGCAAAAAACAAACAAAGCAGAAACTGACATTAACTGATATTGTGCCAGTTTATTTGTGTGTGTGTGTGTTTTATTGTGCCAGAGACTTTCCCTGTATCACCTCACATACCCTCCAAAGTAATCTTGTCCAGGATGCAATGTACCCATATTTAACAAATGTGTAAACTAGAAGTTCTGAGAGTTTAAGTAGATTACTGAGGTTCACAGAGCTGGTAAGGAAGAAAACTAGGACTCAAACAGAATGTGTGTGACTTCAAGTCCCCCAAGTTATCACTGGCCATGGTTTGGAAGAAGTGTCTTTGTTAGAGCAAAATGCCTGAAGTTATTCCTACTTTATAATTGAGTACTAAGAGAAAAAAAAGTTCAGCAAGGAGAAGTGTGATATCGGCTTTGCAGACATAGCTAAGCAATTCCCTGGAGAACCACTTACCTAAATATTTTATCAGAGGGCTGCTCTCCCAAAACCAGGTCAAAGCCACGCTGAAATATTGTGTAAGGCCAAGGTCTAAAAGAAGAAATATTATTCAATTAAAGTCCACTCAACAAACAATCTGTTCATGCTAGCTACCGTGACAGATTACAGACACCCAACAATGAAGAAGACATAGTTCCTGGTAACAGAAAAGTCACTAATGTGAGCTCCCATGTGACTTTGAATCCTGGAATCTGACCAAGAACAAGATTCACATAAAAAAATCACTAAACCTCTAGGCAGGTGGAATTTAATAGACATGAAAATCAGAACTACATATAGAGTAAAATTATATTCAGGTAGACTTCAAGTATCATAATGGATGATTCTTTAGAAGTGCATTTATAGAGACCTAGCCTCAACCCACTTAAAAATGAGCGACAGGATGATTTCTTGGGAAAGTCACAGTCTTTTCAATCAGACAGTTTTACATTCAAACCCTATTTTGACATTGAGCCAACTGTCTGACTTTGTCAAATTATTTGATTTGCTGAGCTTAATTTCTCATTTGTGAAAAATACATTTAATAGCAGCCGCCTCAAAACCCTTGTGAAGGTTAGGCAAACCTGTTGGATCAAGGGCCAGAGCTCAAACAGGATTGCCACTATGTTCCCTTGTTTATTCATAATGACTTGACAAGTCTGAGTCTTCGATAATTCCAGGTCCTTCAAACATTTTAATCTCCTTCATTCAAACAGGAACAATTGAAATGGTATATACAAATAATCGTTAACTTCAAACATTTCTAGGAAAATCTAGAAAGAAAACCGGAACTAGAAAGTAGTAAAACTTGGCCCTTTTAAATAATATGTACATTTTAAGAACTCAGCTGTGTTGTCCAAAATGAGCACTTAATTCATGTAAACAGGATTGGTAAAATTGATAACTTGTACTAAGTGAATATATTATCCCTCACACTCATGGAACTTAGGCTTATCACTAATTATTAAGAACTTTATTGTGTTGCAACAATGAGAAGTACAAGTTGTCATGTCGAAAACGAACTTTACAACTTTAGTGGGGGGGATTGGGTGGGGGGATGGGGGGAGGCTGGGAAGGGATGGGAAGGGTAAACAAAGGAGGAGGCTGCAATGCTTGATAAGAAATGTACTCACTATCTTGCCCATGTAATTGTAACCCCTCTGTACAGTATTTTCACAATAAAAAATAAAAAAGAACTTTATTGTGGATATTGCTTTGTTTTATAAAGGCTACAAAAAGAATGAGAATAAATAAATTTTTAGCAAGGGATAAATCTAATATTCAATATTCTAGTAATTCTAGTATTCAGGAGTTGTCAGTACAAGGGATATCACTCAACAGAGGACAGTTGAGGGAACATATGAAGTTGTTCTTGACTAACATCACTGGTGTATACAACTGTCATTTAGAAGGTGATGCTAAGGCAGATAGAATAGTGGAGTGCTCAAGACAGTTTTCTATATCAACAACAAAAATACATTTCCTATACTTCGCAGGCATTTGATTGTCATCATGGTTGTTCACTTAAGTGTTAAAAATCTGTTTATAATGATCTAAGTCTAAATGTGAATTTCATTCATTCATATAAATACAAGTCACGTACAGTTTTAATGCAAGGCAAGTTTCACATATATAACCATTATGTAAGTTAAAGAAAGATTACACTTGGTACAATCACTTTGATTCACTAAAACAGCACACACACACACACACACACTCACAACACAACACACATACATAAGTCTACATTGCTCTCACATGTGTCAGGTATTTTATATATTATATTATAGAAAATCTATATTAAGTGCAAATCTCTTCCAATTGTGTTATTTTTCTACAGTAATAGAGAGTTTACATTTTAAAATAATCATATCATTATAAATTACCTTCTTATTTCTCATTTAATCCTATAAAGGCACTGCATTTATTTGTTGAAATATTGTATACATGGATTTTATTGATTAGGAATTTCATTTCAGACTAACAAAAAGAGATTTACAAATAAGGTTAAGGTTAAGCACTATTAATTTAACCAAACCAAATTATGAATTAACTCTTTCGTTGGGGTTAATTAGAGTCCATGGTTGCAAGGAGTGGCTATGGGACTACACAGGAATAGAGTTCAATTGGGTAACACTGAGACTTCCAAAGTATCCAACATTTTCACTACGAAATCCCTATTCCCAACTGTTGTTCACGTTTGCTCTGTTACGGATGAAGCCACAGAGTAGGGCTTCAATCTGATTTTTTCTGTTGAACAGTGGCTGGAAGGTAACTGAAAATTTAAGTATTCATTCAAAAGAAAAATCTAGAAGTCATAAGAAAAAATGATCTCTACTAACCTAGACACCTTGAGAGGTCAATGAAAAGATAGGAAAGACATGAAGTTTCCTCCCTTCATTTTGGGAAGAACCAAATTTATTTATTATAAGTCTAATAATTTTAAGAAGCACACATTTTATCTTCTAGCATACAAAACTGGTACAATATGTAATTAGAGTGAATTCTTGGCATGTTTCCTAGGTTGTTAGAAAATGCATTTTGTGGAGACAAATCTTCAGACTGGCATTGATTACCATGTGAACAATTAATGGCATAGAGTGACACAAATAAATGTATCTTCAAGTCACAATTAGTGAATCAATGAACTTGGAAAGATATATTAAGCATACATCCACACGTTGCTTAGAAGAGATCAAAGAGGCCACTTATTTTTGACATACTGGAAAACAGAGTTAATTATATTTGAGATATGCAGTGTAGACCCACCCTGTTCACATGTAGAAGCTGCAGAACACTATGGCTGAGAGATGAGTTCTGGAGTGAGCTGCCTATTTCGGCTACCAGTTCAGCTAGCAATCCCTGTGTGACCCTGGACAAGTTCTTTAATCACTCTATATCCCGACATCCTTATCTTGTTCTCCAAAATGAGGCTGTGGCAATAATCATATGTACTAGGCAAGGGTGTTATAAGGAAGAACTAGTGAATATAATTTAAATGCTCAGAACAGTGCCTGGCATTATTGAGTGCCATAGAAGCAGTTATTAAACATGTTAAATTTACTAATTACCTGGATTAAATGTAAATCCTATAATAAGGAGCTATTTGTCCATTTCCATAAAAAAAGATGTGTTTTGCCCTAAGGTACAACTGCAATTCCAACACAGGATTTACTCAGATCTCAGATTTGCTGGAAAGAAGACAATGGTAAGTAAGAAAAGGCTACCTTTTTCTCCCCTATGATCATTTTACAGCATTGACACTAAACACAAAAGGAAGAGGAAGAGTCTGTCAGAAAATGGCAAGAGATACCAAAGAGTTGTAAACTGTACCAGCAAAGAAACTAAATAAATAAAAATTAATTTTCTTCCTACTAGATTCATGGATAATCTGCCAGAGAGATGGAAATTCTAACTTGTTTTATTTACCAAATATTTATAGACACCTATTGTGTGTTACTTGAGCTATTAGGAAGCAGGAATTAGAATAAAGAGGTTCTTATTCCGCAGAAATACATAGGAGCTCAGACAAACAGAAGATCATGGTAACAAGGAAGAGGAATGAGCCCACAGAAGATAAAGCTAAGTGGACCTGGCTTATAGTAAGTCAGCTATCCTGGGTTCAATGAAGAGGATTGGGAGTACATGAAGTGATAGTGCATGGAAGTTTGGCTCATGCAGTCACACAGGAAAAGACAGGAGCAAAGTGATAAATAGTAGCTCTGGAAGCACCAAAACTGTTTACATGGGTAGTTAAGGGTAACTCAAAGAGGAAAGTCACCATAACTAGGCCTATCATTGAGTCCTTAGATGGAAGTTACTCCCCAGAACCTGCAAAGTGTGTCTAAAGGTTATTATAATCCTTCCTCTCTTCTCTTTGCTCTGTTATTTACACCATGGGCTCAATTCTCTCAAAGTGGTTAACCCCATGGTAGACAACCTCTAGCAACTCCAGCTCATGTCTTCACTGTCCTCTGGGGAAATTTGAGCCTGTGAGGAAATATCATGGGCCTGATAAATGTTCGGGACCACCTGATAATATCCCCACTTCAATGAACATCTTAAGTCAATCTCAGTCAGGGAAACAGATAGCAGCCTCCATTTGGATTTCAAGGCAATAGCTGAGGGAAAGAGTGAGTGAATGTCAACTGAAATAAAGACTTGAGACTCAGCTTTAATCTGCATGCGATGACAAGAACCCCAAGACACCAGGAGTATGCAGCACTACTGAACATGCTGTGATGAGGCTGGCCTTGCGGAAAAAAGCTAGGCCCTTAGGAGACCACAAGCAGTGTCAGGCCAGATGTTGAACAGAGGAGTCAAAGTTGCCATTGGAAAGAATGTTCAATCTCTTGTCTCTTTTAGGATAGGTGGCTTCTACTCTTCTCTGTCCAGCACTGGGTAACACAGGCACATCTGAGTTTAGGAAAATCTGTAGATTCAAAAGTCATGATAGCACTTAAAAATTTTTGTTTGCAAGATTTCTATTCTGCTCAACATCTCTGGCCATAAAAGAAATGTAAATCAAAACAACATTGAGATTCTACTTCACCCCAGTTAGAATGGCTATAGTCAAGAAATCTACTAACAACAAATGCTGGAGGAGATGTGGCCAAAAGGGAATGCTACAACAGTGCTGCTGGGGATGGAGACTTGTTGAACCACTCTGAAAAGCAGTATGGAGATTCCTCAAAAGACTAAATACAGAGCTCCCCTATGACCCAGCAATCCCTCTTCTGGTATTTACCCAAATCACCACAAACAAGGCCATACTCAAGCTACCAGCACAACCATGTTCATCGCATTATTTGCCATAAAGCTAAGATATGGAACCAACCCAGATGCCCCTCAGTAGATGAATGGATCAAGAAAATGTGATATGTATATATATATATATATATATATATATATATATATATACAGAGAGAGAGAGAGAGAGAGAGAGAGATGCATATGCAATGGACTATGCTTCCATCAGAAAGATGATACTACCCACTTGTAAGGAAATGGAAAGACTTGGGAAAAAATTATATTAAGTGAAGTAAGCCAGACACAAAGAAACAGATCCCATGGTTTACCTCATTTGTAATAATTAGTGTATGTCTAGGAGAATCCTAGCAGATGAGCAGAATAGCTCAATAGCTATCTACATACGACCATATAAAATGATGCTAAGCGAAATGAAATCCAAGACATGGACACAAGAGGTTTTCTTTCTTGTTTTGTGTGTTTTATTTTTCTCTTTTTCCCGTTTTATCACCTGTTATCATTGTATTTGATTTTGGTACCTTGGGTATTGTATACATGTTTATCTGAAATAGATAAGGGAAGAGGAACAACAAAATGGCCAGACAAAGGACAAAGGGCAAACCAATGCAACAGCGATATTCACAAGACAGTATGTTTGAAATGAACTGCACAACTTGGGGGAGGGGGCGGGAGGAAGGAAAGTGGGAGGAAAATGAGGGAGGGGGTAACAAGTTCAACAAGGAATATACTCACTCCCTTACATATGTAGCTGTACCCCACTGTACATCAGCTTGACAATAAACAAAATCTCTATTCTGAAAACTAAAGGCCCTTAAGATTGTCCTCCTTCGTACGCAGCGGTGGATGTCTTTCATTGGCATGTATCACAGGACAGCACAGGAACCATCACAGAACCATGGCCTTAAGTAGGAGCGGAATCCACGCCAGAGAGGAGCCCACCGTAATGGCAACCTTGCAGCCAGCAGGACATATGTGCCAACTGTGTGTGCTAAGCAACACGAGTGATCTTTCATTTGCCCTTTTTTCTCCTCAGGTCTCAGGCAATACTTACAGCCTATTCAGTCTGTAAGCACTGATCATTTCTAATATTTCAGTTGCTTTCCCCAGATCCCTCTCCACATCTCTAAGACATATCAGCAGTTGCAGGCATTTTCTCTTAGACTTTAGAATGCTCTGCGCCATGAGAGAGCTGTGGTTTTGATGTTTGGTTTTTGTCCTAGTTTCACAGGCATTTCTTCTAATAGATAACCTGGCTCCAACTAAGGAAGTGAGAACATGTCATGGCCAGTCTGCCAGACTAAGAACAGGCATGCTCTTCATCCTGGCTCTCTTCATATAAGGAAGAAACCACTTCTGCTTTATGTAAGAGTCCTTTAGCCTAACTTGGCCCTACACACATAATTCCAAAATTCTGGGGCAGCATTGCAAGTGATGGACTTGCTTGTGAAGGGCTATCATGGATAATGGGACAGACAGATAGGTACAAAAAAGGTAGAGAAATACAATATGAGAGAGAATGTGCATGTGCATATCTATGTTTATATGAATGCATTCTGTTTGATATAATTCAGGGAGGAATAAATGTTTTTACTGGAGGCAATGATGAATGTTTCATGATGAGCTTTTAGAAATTAGGAATTTTCTCTGAACATACATATTCCTTCACCTACCTCTAAAGGGATCATCTTATTTTGTTTTACAAAATAAAATTGGGTTACAATTCTGTAAGTAGGGTTATGAGTACAATGCATGTTAACCAGGGTCATCCGTCCATCATTGTCTCTCATTATTCCTGTCACCTCTACCCTCAAGTTATCATAGTTCAATTCTAATATAATATACATTGACTATAATCACCACACTTGCTAACCCTTTTTTATGATAATTACACTGAATACAATGACTGTATTTGCTCACCCTTCTTCCTCCCATTTTATAAATGAAAATAATTATCATACTTAAGTAAAATAAGATTTTTTTCAAGCCTGTCTGTGACCTACAGTAGGCTAAGGTCCTGGTAGGAATCATGGCTTCCAAAGGTTCTACCAAACTAGAGACAATGCTATGAAGACCCAAGCTGGGACATTGATCCATATATAATATGAGATTTTTTGAGGCAAGATCCTTTTCCTGACTACCTAAATGCATTTGTAAGAATAGAGCAGTGAAACAAAGCTGTATATTTGAAAAGTGCTTCCAAATAGAGAAGATGAGGTTGGTCTGCATACCCTGTGTACATGAGTGGAAATGTTACAATAAAGCCCACTTAGTTCAACTAGTGCATGCTAATAAAGAAATGTTTCTGGGAAAAGTAGCTTACAAGATATATGGGAGAAGGGATGAAGAGAAAAATGACAAAAGTGACTTTTCCAGTTATGCAGTTGGTTGAATCATTCTGTACCTCAATTTCTCTTCATAATTAGATGAAGAGATGATAATACTCAGAATGACCTGTCCCTAGGTTATTTCATAAACTTATAGCTTTATACAAGGTAATGAGTGCAGTGACAGAGAATGATTCCAATAGTTTAAGTAGGACATGTTAAAATCTTAGGGGGATTTCCCAATTATTCTTTACCTAAAAACCCACCTAGACACTCATATACAATTTATACTACTGTAATCTTATACTAAACATTATATATTAATAATATTCGAGAAATTGAATAGCATAATTTAAACTAGTGTCAATTTAAATTGCAGATACTTTACATGATTAAATATAACATACTATTTCTTAAGTAATATAAAAATAACTTTCTAAGACATGTCTTTCTGTTTCTTCAAGACTAATATATGTCCATTTATAATACTCTCATGGCATGCTGCATGTTTTCAGAGATCCTTTAACTAAAATTTATACATTAAGTTACTCTTTCCCCTCAGCAGACGTGAAGGGTCTGCCATCCTGACTGCTTTATCTTCAGTGTTTAGTACATTACAACCTTACAGAACTTACTCCACAAAGAACCTGACAATATTGTTAAGTGCTGACAGCTGGACAGACTTGATTTCAGTCCTTAGCGTGACACTGAACTGTATGACTTTAGTAAGTCATTTGATTTCTCACGAACTCAGGATTTCCATATTTACAATGTAGACTAACCAGAACTTGGAGTGGTTAGATGGGAGTCACTGGGCAATTTCAGAGCCTGTCTGAAGCTTAGTATTCAGAGATTTATGATGAAACCAATTAGTGTGGCTGCTGAGGGCATTCATTTGTGTAAACAGAAATGGTGCCACAGGATTGCTGAGTTTGGAGCATCTCAGTAGACAGAATAAATAATTCCTATCCGGTGTTGATGCTAGTACACAGGAGGTATTAATACCTTGAATCCCAACCAGCATGTATATACTTAGAATATACTATAAAAATATTTGGCTGTTGACTTATTATAAATAATATTCTCATTTGGTGACTAGAAATGAATTTCCAATGTTATATTTCAAAAATGGACTGGGGTATTCATGGTCCATTTACCAAATATATAATTATTACCTTTCAACATCTAAATTTCATGTAAAGTGAACTAGAATATTTATGATTGTATTAGTCATATAATACAAAATTAATAGGAAAAATCATTATATAGAGACTATGTAGAGAGAACATACATATGTATAGAGAGAGTCTTATAGGAAAAATACCATATTTATCTCTAAATAGCAAAGCATCTAGAAGTGTGGGCTCAGAATCTAGACTGAGTAGGTAGTACTTGTTAACTCTATGACCTTAGAAATACAGTATTCATTGCTTTATGCCATCAGACTATTCCTCTCATTTCTGTTCTTTGCTGTAGTCATGCCAAAAGCACACGGGGCCCCTCTGCTTTCATTCTCCTTCTGTCTTCTAGAGCCATCTCCTCCAATGCTTCACCACAACGTTAGATGATTTTGGTATCCCCAATACCTAAACGGTTTCTTAGTTTTTCTTCTCTAATGGTTTTGTTTCCCACTTTAACTACCATTGTCATGCCCTAAATTACCAACACCTGCCACCACCCTTGTTCTTGACTTGAAGATCTCCACTATTAACAACCCACCCTTAGTCTTGCCTTTAAGAACTCCAATCTTAAGAGTGTCATCTCCCACCTGCCTACCTCAATCCTAACTCTACTCTCTCAAGATTTTTAAATCCATCCATCCTACCACTGTTCTCCTGACCCTCACCCATCTCATAGATTGTCTTCCCACTGTGCTCAGATTAAATTCTGTCACTCATTAGCTAATAATTCCTTTCCACGCAGCCTCAACTCACACGTCTTTGAACGGCTTCATCATACTTGGCTGATACACTCCAACGCTGTTATACCCAAGGACCCTGTGGCTCCATGACTGCATTTGCAGAAGTGAATGGAGTTGGAAAACCACGCTGAAGGTTCTCATTGTACATCCCTGACCATTAACCTCAGGCAGGCTCTGAATAATTTCCGACGATCAGACGGAATTTTATTTGTCCATTTACTCTCACTCTTCTTAAATCATTGTTTCAGACCTCCTCTTTTCTCTTCACACCTCTGACACCTCCTCCCCAATTCTCCCCCTCCACTAATAATTTGCTTCCTACACAACTGAGAAAATAGAGGCAATCAGGCTCAAAGCTTCCCCCACCACATCCACCCACCTGCCTACTCCTCTGCCTATTACTCTAGTCTCCCTAGGATCCTCAAGCAGGAAAAGCTTACATTCCTGTCTACAATGCTCCCATCTCAGCTCATGCTTTGGTTTCTCACAGGCAATGGGATGGAACAAAGGAGCCTTACAGGAAGCTACAGTCCAAACTCCTTCTACTCCTGGGAACTTAAGCAAAGGTACAGCACTTCAGAGTCTCAGTTTCTTCCTAGGTAGAGAGAATCTGTAGTGCAGTGTGCTTCACACAAACTTGGAATTGCTGAAGAAAGAATGTATACATTAATTTCAGGTTCCTGAGAGCCTTTGGCTTAATTTTTAATCAGCTTTCTTTGTCGTTTTCATTCTATATCTTGGGTATATATGCATTCATGCGCTTTAGATAAATTGTCTTATTAAGAGACAGAGCAGTAAAGTCCTGCCATGTCTTTGCCTCTGTGTGGCTCAATGATGTCCTGTAAAAAGGAGGAAGATAACAGTACCTACTTCATCAGCTTTACAGGGGGAATGATACTTTAACATGTGTAAATAATTTACAATAGCCTTGGGATACATACATTCTAAATAGGTATTAACTATTACTATTCACATATTAACAGACATTGTGTTTCTAAATGTTAAGAAGGAGTTTTGTCTGATAAAAATTTAGGGGTACATACAATGAATCTGAAAAGTATGATAGCTAAAAAAATTGTTTTAACTTTTCCCTTAGACTTTTACCCCTGGAATTCAGAGATAGAGCCTTGTCCCTAAAAGTCACAATAAAGACAAATACACATACACACATGTGCACAGAATTACAGAATTTCCTACATTGGGCCTTTTTGTCAACCAAAAGCATATGAGGTAATACAGGACGTCAGAGGGCACTAGCATTAATCCTTTGATTCCCAACACCTGACTTCAAGGGAGAAAGGAGAGAGGTTTCTTTGACGTACAGAACATCATGGAAGTTATAGGCAGGATTCATTTCATCTGTCCTTACAATGAGAGAGAGTTGGCCTAGAGTTGCAGCTCCTTAGTATATTTTGGGATAGAAGCTTATATAAGGCAAAGGGAGGGAAAATAAGTCTTGAATGAGTCAGAGAAAGCTGATAATAGTAGCTGCTATTTATCGAACACTTACCATGTGCCAGGCAGCCACTGTGCTCAGGGCCATCCATGTAAAATTTCACAACTGCCTAGATAGATAGCTCTACAGCCAGATAGTTATTATTCCCTGGATGCATAGGTAAAGTTCAGATCACATAGCTAGTCAGGGAAAAAGCAGAGGGTTATCTTGTGTCACAAAACTTTTTGACATACCTTGCTCTGCTCTTCTACCCTAACTACCATGGGCAGTCAACTGCAGAAAATGTACAAAGAGTCTTGGGTCTATGCTCAGAGTGGTTGGGTTGACATTGGCCTAGTTTATTGACCACTGGCCCTTAAGGGAAGATGGTGGAATAGAGAAGAAGTTTACATCCAAAGCACAGGAAAAGTGATCTGTTCTGTTTGCCTGTGTTTAAGGGCAGGGGTGATTCAAGTACACCCCAGGTCACATTAATTACTGTCTCTCTGTCTCCCTCTTGAAATGCTTTTGCCCTGACATAGCTAGCTCACGCCTTTCCCCAGGCATCCCTCACAAGTGATCTCCAGCAGAATGGTCCTCATGGCTTAAGGTACATCAGATTCATCCACATACAGGCATTATGGTTCTAATTATTTATGTTCTCCATCCCACACATCTAAGGTTGGGGAAAACATCACTATGTTTTCTAAAATGAGATACATGACACTAAAGCATGCACTGAGCTAAGTAACACTGCCCACACCACTGGCACACGTCCCCATCCCTGCCAACCAAACATTGCATGTGACATTGTATAAAATATGACTGCTATAAAATTAGAAATTGCATTGTAGTCAGAGAATTCATTGGGACCCTGGTTTTTTTTTTGAATTTCAGAATAATATGATGAGATGAAGTAAATTGAGTTCCTTTCCTGTCTTCCTTATTGATGAAATAAGATCGCAAATCTCATTACAATTATGTAAGATATACATTTGTTTTTCTAAAATCTGTCAGTCATTTTGATTTGTACATTGCAACAGTTCCACTAAAACAGTTTAATACAGACTGGAATTTTTCCAATGTTCATAAATGCATTTACAGGTACGGATGCCAGCACACATAGACAGACAGACAGACAGACAGACAGACAGACAGACACACACACACACACACACACACACACACACAGAGGCCATGAAGAAGTGAAACACATCACCTGCACTCACAAATTCACATTGCCTCTCCTACAACATTTCCTTTGGAGTTAGGCAGGCCAGCTGGCTGGTTTGAGATTGCCATCTTCCTCCTCCTTTATTACCTTCCTGGCAGCTGCTTCAGACATAGAAAACACGTACTCTAAGTGAGCAGATCTCCGTGCTGACCACCACTCTTCCTGTGGTCATACACATAAATCACCCTAGAAAGGTCTCACCACAGTCTGAGTTTGTGAATGGGCTCTAGACCCAAGGAAATCTTCATGTGAATCCAAGGTCTAGGTTCAGGTCACTTGCTGGCTGTATGAAGCTGATGGAGAAAAAGATGTTTAACCTTTCCTGGCCTTTCTTCCATTTTTCTGTGGAAAGGTGGCAATAATAATGACTCGCTACTTATAAGACGGTAAGAAGATTAAATAAATGGATGGATGGAGTTTCAGTGTGATTGAGATGTAGTTGTCACTTTCTAACTGTGAATTTCCTCCCCTGCTCCCAAGGTTTCTTTGGATTCTACATCTCAAAGCTCCACTGTTGTGTGTTCTGCACTAATGCAGTCAGGGTCTCAAGTTCAATCCTCCTGAAAGCTTGTTAGTCTACTTTACCCCTCTTCACGGGCACTGTCTGCTGTGTGTCCCTGACATCTGTCTTTGCTCACAAACAAACAAAAGGAGAAGTTGGCAATAAATCTGCATAAATCTATCCTCGTGCAACAAAAATGGTTCAGTGCACATTCCTGGCAGAATATGACCTCCCTGTTCAAAGGAGTGTTCAAACCTTGGGCTGCCTTTTCCACCACAGAAACACACATTAAATTCTGCCAAGAAGAAGCTAGGGGCACAAACAGTGCTAACACAAGACAATACTGAAGGGTAAAGGGCAGAGGTTATGTAATAGACATACAACTTATGTAGTGTTTCTATGAAAACTCACAGTGCAAACAAGCAGGGAAGAATACAGTACTCATCAAAGAACTATTTGGTATAAAGCTTTTACTCTTGCCCCAAGTCCTTTCCTGTAAAATAATTTCTTTGACTCCAACGTATATTTAGCAAGGTTCATTTTTAATTGAACTACCCAGTCATTTATTTATTTTCTTGAAAAAATATTAATTAATTGCCATGTGAAAATCACTTTGCTAAATACTGTCAAGGGATACAGAAATGATTAATACACTTGCTCTGCCATCAAGGACTTCATTAATGTCCTGAATCACTCCCCAAACATCTATTATGCTCCTCTGATGAGCCAGACACTGTAGAGTACTCTGAGGTACACAGATGAAAGGAAGGGTCCCTGTACTGTATCACAATCCAGTAGGATAAGAATGACAAGTAAAAAAAAAAAACAAACCATGCATTCAGTTTGTAAGTTTTTATGGCTGAATAAGTAAAAGCTCCTATATATTGTATATTAACTAGTATGAATGAGCAAATGGTTTACATTTATGATCCCAGTTAATACTCATTCAAGACCCATAGCTATTTTATGGAACCATTTCATCTATGGGAGAAGTGAAGGTTGGGAAAATTAAATAATGTTAGCCAAAAGCATGTGGCAGAACCAGGGCTTCAGGCCTCCTTTCTCAGAGGCCAGAGCCCTCCCTATGAGGTCTGGGATCTCCCACCACCCAGTGCTGAAGACCAAAGATCAGGTGAACTGTCTGAAAGAACTAATAAGGGGAGAACACTACCCCACTCCCAGGAAGAATGGGAGAGTCTGAGGGAAAGGGGAGAAAATGGGTCCAATGGAAGAAGAAATTGTATCTGCTTCAAGGGGACCTGGAAATCGATCAAGCAGGAAATGCTATTTCAGATATGCTTTGGAGCATGAACAAACCTGGACACGGTGATGCAGGGAAGGGGAGAACAGGTATTTGTTTAAGGTGGGCTTAAAGTTTAGAGCTAGAAAGACCAGATAGTGATTTTGTCAGGATAATTTTGTGTCTGTTGGGTGACGGGCAGGCCGAAGGAGACAATGAAAAGTAAAGTGAGACAGAAAAGATCAGATTTCCACTGTGAGCACCTGACACGTTGTGCAGCAGGTGGCTGAATGAGGAAAATTGTCCTGTAACAAAAAGAAGGTCAGAGGGAGAAACCGAGATCTAAAGTAGAGGCCATGAGGTAGAAGATACCGTAACAAAAAAGTCCAATGATCAGTCACTCAATCCTTCCATTTAATAGAGGAGCTCATTGAGGCTAATGGAGACTAAGATGCCAAAAACCATTGAGAAGATAAATGTTACACACTTATTTGTTTATTCAGTCAGTATTCAGCAGTTGGCATCAGCCTTGCTTTGTGCTCTGAGTGAGCAGAGAAGAAGGTGGTAGGGTGCAGATTTACCAAGTTTAGTGAGTCTAGAATGGCAAGTTGAAGAGCGTGCATGGAGAAAGAAGAGTAATCCTTGAGTATGTGAGATCAAGGACCGTCTCTCTGAGAGGGCGTGGGCTTCTGGGGCAAAGACCACCTAACCTCCCTGCTTTTAAGCTTTGCACGTGCCATCCGGGATCCTGTGTAACATAGCCCTGCCAACCTCAGCTTGAGCTTCCCTCCCGTTTACAATGATAAAGCTATGGTGGCTGACAATTCCTACAGGAAATGGTGTTTTCCTTCTCTGGGCCCTTCAGGGTAACTCAGGCATGGAAAGCTTTTTTGACCTGGCTGATATGTGGTCATCCTTCAGTTTTACCTCAGAGAGGTTCTGGTTCTGGTTTGATTGATGGAACAGTGAGAGAATAGACAGTTTTATGTGAAGCTGAGAAACTAGGATTGACATGACTTGGAGATCAGTGGATGTAAGGATGGGAAGAAGAGAGAGGTAGGTTGATAACCAAATTTCTGATCGGAGCACCGAAAGGCTGGCTCTATTCACTATGTTTGAGAATCTAAAGAAAGGGAAAGGTTTAAATGAATTTGGGATTAAATAGAGAGAGATTGAATTATTTACACTGGGGAAGAATGAGCTTATGATGAGGCAAAAAGTTAATGAACAATGCCTGCTCCATTTTGCCAAATGGAAGGGTTTTGATAGATAGAAAGGAGAGATCTAAAAGAATAGGAGGTCAGCAGAATGAATTCCAGGCAGGATGCAGTCAGCAAAGGGGTTTGTACAACTAACCACAGACCCTTAGTCTCAGTCACAGGATGAGCACTGAGCTGTCTCTAAGTTTCCTTATTGGCAGGACTGGCCAACCCACAGAAAAGTCCTATGAGTTATTCAAGGTTTGTTCTTAACTGATCCCTGTGGGAGAGAAGTACAGAGAAGACAGAGAATAAGAATCCAGAAAGCCTGGCTTTATTAACTGCACTTATTCTGGAAGTAATGACACCATGCACACTAAGGGGCCGAGAAGTCAGGATGACTACTTTAATAGTCCAATTCAGCAATTGTTTACCTTCAGGCCTCAAGTAAAGCAGTGGTTTTTCTAACTTTAGCTGCATCGAATTACCTGGAGGGCTTATTAAACAGTGAATGTGGGACCCCTCCCACCCCTTTTCTGAGTTAGTAGGTTTGGAGAAGGCTGAGGAATTTGCATTTCTGAGCAGTTGTCTGATGATTCTGCACCTGCTACTTTCAAGAACCATTGTAATAGCTTTAAACCAACACTGGCTGTCAGAAATAACCTGGGAAGCTTTGAACTCCCCCGAATTTCTAATTTCAGAGGTCTTAATGATGCATGGCCATGGATTTGTGTTAATCTTCCCAAGAAGATGCTAATGTATAGTGCGGCAGAGAACAATGTGATAGACAACTTAGGAACACTTGGCAACACCTGGCGTGGGGCTTACGGAAGCCCTGTCCAGCAGAGGAAAATATGCATGCACATATTTTATGCACTATTTAGGGTCAGTCATGGTGTGTGATAAAGTACAGGGTGAATTGAAGGGAAGTTGCAGAAATACACAGGTGGGGATTGAGGTGGGATTTGCAAACGAAGACCAGAATAAACTGGATGTGACAGCTCAAGCCTGGGAACCTAGCTACATGGGAGGCAGCGATTAGGGGAAATCACAGTTTGAGGCCAGCCAAGGCAAAACACTTTTTAAAAAGTTTTTGAGACTCCATCTTGATGAAAAGCAGGGACAATGGTACATGTCTGTCATCCCAGCAACACAGAGAAGCACAAAAAGAAGGATCGTAGTCTAGACTCGCCCAGGCATATAGTGATATTCTAAGTAAAATAATAATAACAATGCAAAAAGGTCTAGTTGAGAGCGTACCTATCTAGCAAGTGTGAGGACCTGTAATAGAGAAGAAGTTTGACTATTCCAGGCTTGACTCCCTTTCAGTGAAGAAGAAGAAGGTGATGATGCTCTAGTGGGTGACGTTTGATGATCACAGAGGACTGTTTCATTCAAGAAGGTGGACAGGGCCTAAGAATGAGTAAGCTTGTGGTTTGTTTGGATAACCCAAGCGGTTCAATGTGGCAGATATACTGGGACAACAGAAAGCAAAGGCCTGATGTGAGGCTGGACAGGCTGGCAGGGGGAAGTTGGAGAGTTCCATGTATGCCAAGCCGAGAATGGGGCCATCGAAGCAGCCATGGGGACCTCTGCTGGACTCCTTACTGTACCTCCAGCAGTCCTCCGGGTCTCCCATCATTCTCTCACAATTAGTCTTCTCCTGAACTGCTATCATCACAACTCTCTAGATTTCCGTGTTCTTTTTCATGTAAAAGACAGATAGGGGGAAAAAAGTGATTCAGTGCTTTGGTCTTGTTAGACTCGCAGTAGATTTCGATCCCTTTACTTATTTATGGACCTATTTTTCCCAAGTGCTTGTTTTCCCTGGTATATTTGTAAACACCATTTATATTCCACTTAATCCTCGTGGCAGGATTAACTCATTCCGCACTCACTGTCCTTTCATCGCTTTGAAGCATGTTCACAGACATAGTTAAACTTTCAGATTTTTTTTTTTTTGGCGTTGTTATTCTCTTCCAAACTTTTTCTGATTTGGGAGTTGGGGATGTTTCCTTGTGTAGACCATTTTTGGCTGAAGGCAATTGGCTTATCAGCTTAAAATGTATTTTCTATGATTTGCATCTCCGCGTCCCTAGGCTGCGTATACCAGCCTCACTCCCTTCCCTCCTCGCCTCCTCCGTCTCTCTCTCTTTCTCTCTCTCTCTCCCTCTCTCTCTCTGACCTTGGACTTGGGCACAGTGGTAGGCAGCTTCAGGCCCCTGACGAACAAAAGGTTTCAGATCCCTGTGGTTGTCCTTCATACATCTCCCACCAGCCTCAATTTCACTCAGACAAATGACAGGATTGCCACTGTTGGATTGTACTGCCCTAGAGTGTTCCAACCAGAGCCTAATCCATTCTGTCAAGCGGGCTGCAAGTGGAGACTTCAGGAAGTCCAACAATTGTAACAGCCCAGCCAGACGCAAGATTCAGAGAAAGAGACCCCAGCAGAGGCGAGCCTCTGTGCCGGCCGCATGGATACTGTGAATGCTTTGCGCTTTCTTGGGTCTTTAGCATCCTCCAAGATGGGGCCTTTATTTTTGCTCCACACTGCTGGTGCAGCAGCCAGGAACAAAAAAAAAAAAAAAAAAAAAGCCGAGGTTCAGTCATTGTTCAGAACAGACAGAAAGAAGAATGGAGTGTTCGCAAGTGCCATTCTGCAGCACTGGGCTTTCGATTTCCTCTCTCTCCAATGTAAGCAGTGGGGGGATGGGAGGCACTGCTCTAGGAAAAGGGAATGGAAGGACTCTGCCTTCCTCAGAACCACCCAGAAATGAAAATCATTGCCTCGGAAGGTAGCGAAAGCTCAGAGGTTGAACCCTTGGTGGAATATAGACATGATTACAGTCTCTAAGGAAAAGACTGGACTTTGAGAGATCGTGAAATTACAGGATTTAGAAAGTACATCCCTCCCTGCAAAGCTAGCGCCATGTGTAACAACAGTGCGCTCCAGGAGCCTAGCCCCAGCATTTGAGAGATACCAGGGTCTGGGACACTCTGCCAGCCAGGGTAGAACGTTCAATGTAAAATGATACTGAGCTTTCTTCTTTTTTTCTTTTTTCTTCATTTTCTTGAGACAGGATCTCATTTTATAGCTCAGTCTGGCCTTGAGATCTTCCTGCTCCTGCTTCCGTAATCCAAGGATGGTATTAGAAGTGTGCACCAAAACGCCTTGTTTGTGTGTTTGTGTATGTATGTACACATGCAATGTCTGTGTGTGTGTTTGTGCATGTGCGTGCATGCGTGCGTGTGGTACTAGAGTTTGAATTCAGAGTCCTATGTTTTCTCTTAGCTTTTTTAGTTCAATGATGACACTCTGCCGTTTAAAGCACACCTCCACTTCTGGCTTTTTATGGATTAATTAGAGGCAAGAGTCTCTTGGATTTGTATGCCTGGGCTTATTTGAACCTTTGTCTTTAGATCCCAACATCCTGAGGAGCTAACCTTACAGGAATGAGCCATTGGCACACCACTGTTCGCATCTTAAATATGACCTAAAATTTTCTTCCCCCTAATCTGTAGCTTTTATACTTGGGTCTGTCTCTCCGGGGCAGAATAAAGCAAGTCTACTATTGCTGGTACAATTTTCAGCTAATCCACTCTCCACTTTTTCTTCTCTAAACATCTCCAGGTGTTTCATGCACTCTTGCCAAAAGACTAAGCAACCTCTGGTCACTGTCATCTGTATATTCTCCCATTTGTCACTGAACGTCTTAATGCAAATCACAACATTTATGATTGATCTTGCTATAGCAAGATTCCACAAACCCCTCCCACACCTCCCACCAACCATTTCCAGGGCATGCTGGTCCTATAGAGTCCTTAGACATAGCTCTGATTAAGACTTAGTCCTCTAAGTTTGGCATTTGGGGTGACTATGAGACATCCATATTCTTCCTATTACACTCCGAGGCTGTGAGTTTTCCGGAGGACTAGTCACATGCTGACTCAGGCACCAAGCAGTAAGACCCCCAAATACAAAGAGTGTGGTGGTTGATGGTCTAGAATCCCTGAGTTCCTCACCAGAAATTATCCTCAGCTGGAGGGAGTTCCATTGTCTAATGGAGGCCTCCTTCGCAGGGAAGCCCACATCCACTGGCTAGTCCACATAGGAGGCAGGGATCTATTCTTTTGTCTTCAATTTGGGGTACCCTGAAAGGCTTTCCTCATTCCAGAAATCCCCAGTGGACTAGCTGAGGCCTCTAATCACTCCTGTGCATTAATTAGAGCCATCTCCCATAGCTCAGCTTGCTCCTGTCACTCCTTCACAGGGCGTGTTCCTGAGGACTTTCCTCAGTAAATGCTTTCATGCAAGTCCTGCGTGGGTGTCTGCATTTCGGGAGGCTCACTCCTTGCCCACATTTATGCCTTGTCCTCTTGTGGGGCCCCAAGCCCAACCTTTTCACAGTCATGATGAAGTCACTTTGCCTCTTCCTCCAATAAGTTCTCATCTTCTCTTCAGACCCAGACACTTCTTCCCTGCACACATGTCTGTCATGGGGGTAGGAGGGAGTCACCTGTTCTGGGTGTAAGGAAGGCGTGCTCTCAGGCCCTCTGTTCTAGAGTCACACAAAGTCTAGATAGCTTGCAAAGTCTTCTGAGGGTAAGGAAGACTCAGAGTTCAGTCTCCCTTTACCTTCCCAGGTTCTCATCTAGACCCGGGAGGTGACTATGCCCAACTGCTTTGCTGTGTATCTTCCCCTGCACCTGTCCTAGTTTCCCTGGTTCCCAGTCCTCAAGGTCAGTGCATCTTCTTGCTTCTGTTCTTTATTCCCTGCTTTGAGCAGTCATTGTGCCCACAGAAAAGGAACCAGGCTGCTCAAACAAGGGCTCTGGGCCAAATGGGGTTGATTAGAAGACCTGAGCGACAGGATTTCGCTTTCATTCTTCCCATTGTTGTTGATGTTTTTTTCTATGTGGTGACTTCCCTGGCACCAGCCCAAAGCCAAGGAAACAGAATTGTGGGCTCAGATTCCTGCTACTACACCACATCCTCTTCCTAATGTCTGAAGATTTCTACCTGGACAGGTGCTGAGCAACTCTATCCATCCAGCCTTCCCTTCTGGCAGATACCTTTTTGACTTGTGTTTTCTACTAGATGGGTAAATGTACTTTCAAACTATAATCTTTAGTCTTAGCTATTCTATTGTTACCCTCTCTCCTATCCAGGTCAGATTCTGAATGGAAGAAATAGGGCATCTTCTTTTCTTGCTTCGGAGGTGGGTAACCAACCCCAGTGTTCATGTTGAAACCTTGATCAACTCAGCAGGCCCGTGAGCAGGAAGAGATGAATGACAGGTTTGCAGAGGTGACAGCTGAGACTGACTCCCAGTGCCTCCCCAAAGCTTATTCTCAAGCCTGCTCTCTTGTCCCTACAAGGATTATCTCCCTTTATGATTGTCTTCCAGCTTATTTCATTTTCCCAGATTCATCTTCCACCCATTTGTCTTCGCAGCATGTGCACTCTCTTTGGACAGAATAACAAGAAAGATGACAGAAACACTGCCAGATTCCAGTAGGAAATTAAGACAGTATCACACCACAGGAAAAGGGCTTCTAATCACTTCACAAAGGGGGTATAAGAAGTCACTGCTTTTAGAATAAGGTAGAGTGATAAAGAATATTAACACATAGAGAACCCTAACAGTATCTACAGCCTAAGATGTATTATGCCTGATTTATGTACACTGCTGTAGGGAAGTAGTAATGTGGTGGGATTTAATAAGATAACACATATAACATTTAAGGTGAAGTGGCAGCTGAAGAAATTCAGCTTGGAAGGAATAGAAGTGGGGACAGGAGATAGCTGAAAATAGTGGTTTTCACTATCCTCATTATGTCAGCAAGACACACCAATTTTCTTTTGTATCAGTTAGTCCAGTCTCGTAGATAAACGTGAATTGAAGAGCCTGGTTCCCTTACACAAGCTACCATTGGTCGGTGGTTATTTCTGCTATACTTTAACTATAGTTCAATTAAGTCCTTACCAAAAAATAGAATAAGTGGCTTTCATATATTTTCTGGATGACCTTGAGTCATTCTTACATCTGAGTCTCATTCCCTTCTACAAAACCAAAGATAATCATATTCACCTCACTGGGTACTGAATAGGATCCACCTCATAGGATGGTTGAACAGATGAAAGGGATTAATACATATAAAGTGCTTGCAGTGGTAGCACATGTTCGGCCTATACAAGTGTCTGCTATTATTATCAGCATCGTTCTCTGTTACAAGTGCCTCCTACTTTGGCTCTTGTGCTACTGGTCTCCTGGCAGTCTCATGCAGAGATCTTCAATGGTGGAAGATTTCACATCCCCTTCTGACCTGGCAATGTCTGCAGACACTTTTCATTGTCACACCTAGAAGTGCTACATATAGGGAAGGTCAGGGACACGTGTGGTACATTCTCACAAGACAGTCCCTATAACAGAATCATCCAGCCTTAAATGCCAATACTGCTGAAACTGATCTAAAGCAGAGGTTGTCAGACTTTTTTTCTGTGAAAAGTGTGATAGTCAATATTTTCAGCATTGCAGGGCACACGTCTCCATTACAAATGGGTGACTCTGCCACTGTAGCAGGAAAGCGGCCACAGGTAATACATAAATCAATGGGCTTCACTGTGACCCAGTTAAACTTTATTTACAAAATTAGGTGGCAGATTAGATTTCGCCTGAGGCAAGTAGTTAGTAGATCCCTGATCTAAAGCCTCCAGTCACTTCCTGAAATACCATCTTCATCACTACAGCTCTTACTTTTTATAGTTCCTTATTTTATACTAGATAGAACCCAAGCTCTCTACTTGGAGTCTGCAGCTTTCTAGCCACTGTCTATCTTTTTCTTCTTACCTTCCAACCTCTCCTAGAGGAACCCACTAAGCCATTAGACTACCCTTCCTGAATAAGTTACACGTGTATTTCCTCCCCCTCCCCCAGCCGCCAGCACTTTACCATAGCAACCTACCTACCATGGTATTCCTTCCAATTCCCAGAGAAAATTCTTTATCCAATTCCCAGAGGGATTTTTTTTATCCTTTTCCTTCCCTCCCTTGAGGTTCCCCTCCCTTCCTTTAAATAAGTTACCCAATGGCCATGAGAGCAGTTAGAGGGATACTAAGGAGATGGATCATCCTCCAGTAGGTTAGGAGCTTTGGTAAAAGAAAGAAGCAGCTGGTTTTAGAGACATGTCTAAGGCCGATGAAGAGGGCTGGTGACTAACAGGATGTGTGTGAATGGGAGAGGGGAGATTAATGGGAGGATATGAAGAATGATTTGCAAAATTTCTCATCTGGGAGAATAAGTGGTTGATGATGTTGATTAATGTGGGCCAAGAACAGTGTGAAGTAGAATAGTATCGTGTGGGTAGAAGCTCACAGTTCAAGTCTAAACAAGTTAGCTTGACATACATGTAGCAAATCAACGAGCAAGTATACTAAGGTGGTTGAGATGGAGGTAGAAAACAAGAAATAGAGGAGGACTAGAGATAACAACAAGCATACAGACCACATTAAGACCACATCAAAGGGAGATTATATAGGGAAAGTGTGTGGTCTGGTAATACAAGGGAGACAGAGACCTGCTACAGCCTCCAAGGACAGGACAGAATTACAGATCATATATCCCTGCAGGAGGTCTTTCCTTTCAGATCCTCAATGTGTCGATTTCATAGAATAGCTTTAGTGTAGAATAGTCTAGAAGTCAAGGTCAGACATCAGGTTATTTTCTATGAATAGTCACGAAATGTATAATAAACTCTTATCCTTAGAGAGAGTAGCAAAGGCATTTCCAAATGAAATTCTTACTCTTTCAACCCAGCTTGGCTATCTCCTAAACTCACATTCTATCCAACCCAAAATGTGTCTTAAAGTCTCTAACTGATGATATTTCTACCCTTGGTTCCAAGGTTCAGGCAGTATTTATCACTTAAAGGAACCTAAGAGATAGGCATCCATTTGCCTCTCTACATTTCAAAGATGTTTTGGTTTAAAGATCCTGGAAAATTTTCAGAGTTGCATTTAAGAACTATATATATTCATATGCCCGCTTACCCAGTTCCAGGTCCTGACTATAAATACAGGGACATGCAGAAAAACTCACACAGATAAAGAAAATCAAGACTGAGTATTAAGATGGACAGCCCAGATAGAAGTGTTTATGAAAATATGCACATTCTTTTGCTGTTCAATTGAGGATAAAATGATTGATGTCCTGTGTTAGGAACATTGGTTGTGATCGTCATTCTTTTGCTAAAACTGCACATATTGAAACAACACAATTAGCATGAAGCCTAAATATATGAACCGCACCATCTACGATTATCCAGGGTGATACTTTGCCAATGGAGAGGCCTTATGAACTTCCTAACCTACACCCTAGAATAGTCCTCAGTATTAACTTGCCCTTGTCTCTTATGGAAGTGGATTTGAGGAAGTGGATTTGCCACTCTCTTACATCCAGTTGTAAGTGTGATACAGGAAAGCATGCTAGGTGGTTCATTTGGATGTTTGGGGTTGGTGTTACCTTCTGATCGACTCCAGGCTTAGGCATTCAATTTATTCTTATTTAATAACTATCCAGCTGTCAAAGGCATTAGATCTAATCACTACCACTTTCTTTAGAGAACAGTAACCACTGCAAAGAGATATTTTTGCTTCCTTTCAGTGATAGGAAAAGAGCCAATTAAGCTTCATCCTGCAGAGGAACAATGGCTAAACTGACGAAACATAGACCTAGCTACTCCATTAAAGTTTTGCATGCACATCCCCTGGAAAATGAAATAGGGTAAGATGATGTCAGTCACTTCAGGTCTCAGAGGTTCACTTTCTCTTTCTTAAATGAAAGCTACATGTAGCCTCTAACTTCCAGTATACTTCTCCCTTCCTATGGAGTACAGCCAGAAAAAGGAAGGAGAGAAAAAGAAAAGAAGGGGTTAGTCTGAACCATGATTTTTGCCAGTAATGGGCAAATAATGGCTCATTCCAGGAATACAGAGAAAATGGGCTAAATTAGAAAACACTTCACAATACTGGGCCTCAGTAGCAAGTTGAGCCAAACTCAATCCAGCACAGCAATTTCCCACCTCCCAACCGTTTCTGCTTGTGCTCAAAGGTCCAATTATATCAGCCTGGATGCTTCTTGGAAGAGGACCACTTCTCTTGCCTGTCCTCCCCTGCCCCCACCCTGAGCTCTCTCTGGCTCCAAAAGAGAGTTTTGACTGTCAGGGATTTAGCTTTCTTCCTCTCCCTCAGCTTGCTTGAGCTGCTTCCCTTTTTTTCCCAGCGTCCTTTATTAAAAATGCTAATGCTACCTTTTTTTCCCCCTGCCTGGATTTTCGACAAACACAGTAAAAAGGAGCTGAGCAGGGGAGGGAACATGAAGCAGAAATGATCTACACCTAGGAGCAGCTTTTTATCTGCCTGTCCCTCAATGATGCTCACAGCGCCGCGGCACAGCAGGGGGGTGGGGGAGGAGAAAGTTGTTGGGCTTTTTTTTTTTCCATTTTAAAATTAAAACCCCTAAAAAGAGAAAATGCTGTCCTTGTAACTTTGGTAGGGACTTTCCGCTTTTGTTCTCTTTGTCAGAGTGGCAAATTTCATCTTCCATTTTGAAGGCAGAGAAAGAGGAGAAGCAAGGCCTGGAAATATAGAATATACCAGGAACCAGAGAAGTATCAGGAGGCAGATGAGGGTAGGGGAAGCATCATCAGAGGGGTAGGAAGACAATAGTGATTGTCATGCGGTATTGTCAAAAATAAGCACAAGCAAAGAGGTCACGTTGTCCAAAAAGAACTGTACTCATTACCTGACTTAGGAAATAGTAACTTCTCTGCACATCACCTTCATAATAACAATGCAATTATATATTTTTAAAAAAATCAGTACAAGGGGAAAAGAAAAATGGAAATACATGTCTGGACTGGATAGAATCAGGCAAGAAGGGAAAAATACAGATAAGAAAAAAACACAGAAGAAGATAAATGGGGGAAAAATAGGGCTGTTGAAGACCTGTAAAAATTGCACATAGCAAAGACTGCCGAGCTAACCCCTCCCCGGATGTCAGAGTAACCACCCCCTTGGGAATTCTGCACCCTGCTTTATTCAATCCAACCTCACATAATGCAGCCAATGCAGAGCCATCCAATCCCTGCTCCTTGCGCCCTTATCTAATAAATGTCAGCATCGCATTATCTGCCCGGCTTTTTCTTTTTTTCTTATCCCATTTCCTGGTTCTATCCCCTAAATAACTTCTCTGCCCTGTCTTGTGACATTTTTGTCACTTAGATATTAATAGAGCATGGCCACATCTCATTAAAGGATGCTTAACCCAAATTATGTGACAAATGTTTGTTCTTTCATCTCTCCCTATAAGCTAATCCCTTTGCCCTCATAATTGCTTTCAATGCTTTTTCCTAAAGTCCCTCATTTCTTTGTGCTTCAGGTAATAAAACACCTCTAAGGTTTTACCATGAAAATTGTAGAATTCATATGAGTGGCTATACAAGACAGTGGTATAGAGAAAAGGGAATCATGTAGAAGTCAGCATGAGGAAATCTGATCCCTAGGTAATTCATCACTAATCAGTTGTGTGACCCTACCAAATAGTGAGTTAACCTGGATTATTCCTGAAGCCTGTTTTAGTTCTAAAAGTCCAAGATATGATCTTTGTTAATTCTGGAGTAGAATCACATAGTGGTTGGATGAGTTTCCGACTGGGTTAGTCCTGGAGTCATTTAGACATGCAATAATTTGTCTTTCTGATATTAGTATTCTCAGATGTACCTTTTAGGAAATACTCCCAAGCCTATTAGGAACAATGCATAAAATAAAGAGAGGTCCTCAAACTTGCTTGGCTCAGAGTACCCAAAAGGTACTCACAGCTTCTCTATCACACACACACACACACACACACACACACACACACACACACA
This sequence comes from Dipodomys ordii, assembly GCF_000151885.1. Lineage (NCBI taxonomy): Eukaryota > Metazoa > Chordata > Mammalia > Rodentia > Heteromyidae > Dipodomys > Dipodomys ordii. The sequence continues at coordinate 7,728,931 of NW_012267243.1, read as the reverse complement.
AGAGCATATATATATATAATATACATATATATATATATATACCAGCATATATGTTTCATTTATTTAGTAGTTAATTCATATTTGTATTGGTAGCTATTGGAAAAATATCCATAAATTGAAATTAGGTCTTATTTTGTCTGATACTACTGTTTCCCTGACAACATAAAACATGTCATAGAGCCCCTGTTGGTCCCTAAGCTCCTTGGTGCCTAGTTGGAAATGATGGAAGCAAAAATGTAGGAAAAAGGCTTTGTGAGAACAGAATAAACATCCAACAAATAGCAGCTATTTCAGTTACTAATGGGCACATTTTTCTAGCACATGAATTGGATTTAAAGAAATGAACTAACTTCAATCCCATCCACAATCATTCTTTTTTTTTTCTGACTGTTAAAAATGTAAGTCTGAAAGAAATGGAAGAGAGCTAACGAAGTGGGAGCCTTGCCTTTAAGGGAAAAAAAAACCCAACAACAAGCAGTGAACATTGTGAGAAAGAGTTACGAAGACAACCCTATGGAAACAGAATTGTGCCTCCAAACCCCTTGGTGGAATCTCATGGCTACTGCTGTAAAAATGCAGGCTATCAGAAGATGAGGAAACATTATGCACTTATCCAGATTGAAACAGAAAAACAAAAACAAACAAAAAACCTCTGTCTCCTCTTTCCATTAAGGTGTGGCATCTTTCTAAGATGACTTCTATTTTCAGTCTTTGTCACTATGTACCATTTTGGGAGAGGATGCACAAAAGCAGGAAGCATCTGAGAAGTATGAGAATATTGCTTTTACTCTTCCGTCTTACGAACGACCACATTATCACCATCTACCACTGTTTGTTTGTTGATCCCACCATTGTTTTAATGTTTATTAAACATTGCTAGGGACTTAAATTCATAGATTACAGCCCCTAACTCACCCAATGTGACTTTACTGGAGTTCAGGGATTTAGGTTAAATGAAATCACAAGGTGGAGCCCTAATCCAGCAAGACTGATATCCTTATTAGGAAAGGACGCTATGACAGTGATCAGGTATTTATTTGCCAACCAGGCAAAAAGCCCTCAAAATCACACTGATCTCAGACAAGTATCCTCCACAAGTGAAAGAAAATAGATTTCTGTTGTTTAAGCCATCCATTCATGGTATTTTTATTTATTTATTTATTTTTGTTGGTCGTGGGGCTTGAAATCTGGGCCTTGGGAGCTGTCCCTTAGTGATTCAGCTCAAGGCAAGCGCTCTACCGCTTGAGCCACAGCACCACTTCCGGTTTTCTAGTGGTTTATTGGAGATAAGAGTGTCACAGACTTTCCTGCCAGGGCTGGCTTTGAACCTCGATCCTCAAATCTCAGCCTCCTGGGTAGCTAGGATTACAGGCGTGAGCCTCCGGCATCCGGCTCACTCATAGTATTTAGTTACAATAATTTAAGATGACTGATATAAATACCTTTGTTGGACTAGAGAGGGTCAAATCACAAAACCATAAAAGAAACAGTCCATATGCTTAAAGTGTAACAATAGTTACACTGATAGAAGTTTCCATCTGGCTGTATATAAGTCTTATGGAATTCTAAAGAATGTCTTAAATTTTAACTGTAGAGACAAGGAGCAAAACAGAAGAAACCATGTTGTGGGAAGGCTTTCTGAAATAAGAATTAAAGGTAAGTGGTTAGAGTATATGTATTTGTTATTGTATTTTATTGTAAAGATGCTGTACAGAGGAGTTACATTTACATAAGGTACATTTCTCATTAATCATTGTTACCTACTTCAATGTTGTTCTCTCCCTATCCCTTTCCTCCCCTCATTCTTCCCTCCCCCACCACGAAGTTGTAAAGTTCATTCCCGATAGTGTCCTGTGAGTATCACTGTTGTAATGGGTCCTCTTTTGTGCTTATTTCAGTATTTTGTTATTTCCCTCCCCTTCCCCCAATCAGATAAATGTATATATAAGATGGAGGGTACCAGAATAAAAGACAGAGATTTTCAGGGATAAACCAATGGGAAAAAAATGAAATAAAATAAGAAGAAAGAACTAGATACAGTACATTGGCAACATCAAGGTTGACAACTAAAAAACAAAAACAAAAACAAAAAACCTGTTGTTTCCATGTCTTGGAGTTCATGTAGTCTTTAACTCTTTCATTTTCTTGCCTTCTATCTAATAGCTATTCTAGAAAGTCTCCTTCTAGAAATCCACCTATGACAAATTCAAACTGCATCCAGTCACTCACACATACTTGGGTGACCTAGCCTAAGCCAGTAAAGGCACTTTTAGCTTGCTCTTTTGACATAGGAACAATGTTTCTCCCATTTGCATTAATATTCTGGAAACAGTGGAGTTGCTTCAAGACTATGCTATTTTCCTCTACTTCCTTTCCTTTTCCTTTCCTATACCTCCCTAAATCACTCTTCAGAATGCTTCCTTTTTGTTCATTTATGCATCCCAACTCCTCCATCCAGTCGTTAATTCATTCCACTGACATTTATAGCTACTTCTAACTTTCCAATACCCAACTCACTTATATCTTGTACTTACTGCACATTATATATTGATCTATGACAAATGTGAATTTTCATCTTAGACAAGAAAGAGATTCATTACTTGAAGTTAAACCATATCAGAGACTCACCAGAGTGTGACAAGGGTGTGTGTGTGTGTGTGTGTGTGTGTGTGTGAGAGAGAGAGAGAGAGAGAGAGAGAGAGAGAGAGAGAATGTGTGTATATAAGATGGTATATAGCATAGGATTCACTCATTCTAACATGAGAATGTCCACAGAATTTAACCAAGCACAGTCTAATCTCATTTAATCCCTTTTATAGAATACTAGAACAAACTGACAGATACATTCCCCGCCTTCCTTGCCTCCTTTCCACTCACCAATGACTTGTTAGAGGTATAGATTTCCATAAGGCCTGTATTATGATTTCAATGTCTCCTCAAAAATTCATTTTGCTACTGTGGTAAGAGGGCCTTAAGAAGTACTTGGGTCATGTGGGCTTTGCCTGTGCATCATGGGGAGAGGAGGCCGTATCAAGAACAGAGGAGCATGCTTTAGAATTTCTCAGTCTCCAGAACTGTGAGCCAAATGAACTCCCATGGCTTAGAAATGTCCTGATCTCTTGTATTCTATTATATAATGAAAAGTAGACTAAGAAAATTGGTACTAAGGATGAGGCTATTGCTACAAAAATTACTGGGCATATTTAAATAAGTTTAAAACTAGACTGGGTAGAGGCCAGAAGAGTTTGGAGGAAAAACCTGCAAAAAAAAATTCTAGAAGCATCCTAGAAAGTAGTAGACAAGTGAAGTTCTAGATTTCCATGATGAAGGTATTTAAGGATGATTCTGGTGTGTCTCTGAAGACAAGATATGTAGGTAAAAATTAAATCCTCTCAGAATTTACTTAAATGATGATACCAGAATATTTATTATAAATGTGGACAATAAGCCATTCTGGGGCATCTATATTAATCTAATAAGGATCAAATGAATGGGGTAGCCTCACTTTATAATAACCTACTTTCTTAAGCACTAATGCTGCAAGACCAATATGATTCCTTTCCAATAATGGAACTCTCATGGCCTAACACCTTTCCTGTAGGCTCCTCCACCTTAGTGCTCCCACTCTGGGAACAGAGTCTGAAGTGCATGAAACATTTGGGGAGCAAATCACATTCAAACACAACAAAGTCCCGGATGGAAATTTTTTTAAAAAGGTATTGGAAAATGGAGTAGGACCATCTTTGTTATACTGACTGCAACGAATGTGGCTGAATTGTACTCATGTACTTGGACTTTCTGGAGGCAGAATTTAAGAGTGATAGGAGATATATTGAGGCAGCAAACATTCAGGCTGTTGCATGACTACATTTAATTGTACAGAGTAAGACCAAGAGCAGAGAGAGGATGTAAAGATGGAATTTGTAATTTAAAAGGAAGCAGAAGGGGAGAACACACAACCCAGTGTTGTAAAGAATAGAAAGGTATGTTTGGAATCGAACTCTAAAGAGGTAGTCAAACAAATATAACAATAGGAGAAAGAGCCTAAGACTCTTCAAGTATCTTTGAGGTGTCCTTTCCCATAGCAGGCACAGACGTACCCTGGGCACCATCCACGAGCTCACTTGAATGAGCCACCTTGGGTCTGTACTCGCTACATCCTCACGCAGCCATCTTGCCCAACCTAGCCAGGGCGTCAGTGTCCTCAGGTGTCGCTTTACTAACCACTCTAGCTACTGACCCAGAAGTTCATCTAGTAAACTCTGGAAGAGTTTACAGAACTTCTGATCTCTAGCTAAAGAGCTGTGGACACAGGTACTTTCAATTAGGCCTCAAAAGAAGTCTATCTAGGGCACAGGCACAGATTTCTTATAGAAGTGGCACCATTTCTTTAGGGCAATGCTTAATGAAATGAAGGTTATGGGCTCACGAGTGAGCTCAAGACTCCAGAACTGTAAGGTGACACCTGTGTGACACTAGTCTTGGAGTTCTGAAGGCACAAGACTCCAACCCAAGAGAACAAAAGCCTGGCTTGAGCCCAGCTAAGCCATGCAGGTGAAACTGTAAGAGACTTTGTAAGTCAAGTTTCTCAGTGTGCTTAGTTATGACAAGAGACTCAAAGTAAGGTATTCATTAGCTTTTAATCCTGAAGATTATCCTGTTGAATATTTTTTTTATAATTCCTGAAGTCAAGTTACCTGTCCTTTTCTTTTTTGCACATTTCTTTTGGAATGGGGATACCACCTATCTTGTGCTTATCTTAGCACTGCATTTTAGAAGTAGGTAACCTGTTTTGATTCCAGGGACTCATCGCTGGAGGCCTACTTTACATAGCTTGAATCACTCCTTCAATCTTAGCAATATAGAATTGACTTTGGACATGTGAATTGATTTTGGAATGGGATAAATCTTTGGCACTATTAAATAAAATGAATATATTATGTATATAAGAAAAACGGTTTTGGGGGGAACCACAGGTAGCATGCTTTGGTTTGAATGTCTCCTTCAAAGCTCACCTTGAAGTTGAGCACTAGTGGCTCACTAGTGGCTGAGATCAAAGGATTGTGTGGTTCAAAGCCAGACCAGGCAGACAAATCCACAAGACTCTTATCTACAAATGACTACCACAAAAGCCGGAAGGAGAGCCAGAAGTAGTTTAAGATGTAGAGACTTAGCCTTGAGTTTAAAAGCTCAGGGATAGCTTTCAGGCCTGGAGTTCAAGCCCCAGGACTGGGAAAAAGAAAAGGAACCCTCATGTTGAAATTTAATAATCCTTGTTACCAGTGTTAAGGGATGAGATATTTAAGATATGATTAGGTAATGAGGACGAAGACGCCACGAATGGGTTAATGTTGTTATCTCCGGAATAGGTGCAAAAATCTCTACAGTGGGTTTCCCATAAAAATGAGTTGGCCTAATTGTTTTCCCTCTGACTGACTTGTGCTTTGTTTACCTTCCGCCATGCTGTATGCAACATGGATGCTCTCTCCAAATGCAAGCCCTAGGCTTTTGGAATTCTCAGTCTGAAAAGCCAAATAAACTTCTATTTTTTAAAATAATTTTCCCATTCTGCATGCTTTGTTATAGAAGCAGAAAATGGATAACTCTGTCTGTACTATACCCAACATGGTCTTCTTATAAAACTGTGGCCAACTTGCTAATGCACCATTTGTATTTTCTTTTCCTTCTTCCAGCCTCAGTTACCCTCTCTCCTCCCCCTGTTATCCTGGGATTGCACACTATAAAGTGTTACTATATGTAAACTTGATTAATAGGGTCTGTACGATAAAACAATCTGCATATGTATGGTCCCAAAATTAAAAAGTTTTCATTGGTGGAAATGTGATACAGATTTAATAAAATCTATAGAATAGAGTCTATGGCTAGTAGGTTAAGTGTATTGAATGCATTTTTAATGGATTCTAGGTTTATTGGATGGAACGCTCTTGTAAATTGAGGAACACATGTATTCAATCTCTTGAACTGTAAAGTGGAGAAGGACAATTGTAAGAGTACCTATTCATAAGGTTGTTGTGGAGACTTCATGAATTACTACTAAGTGCTTTGAACAGTACCTAGCAACTCATAATCCCAAAGTGATTGTTGGCTATTATTATCCATCTTTATTTCAGGTAGCTAACACATTTTTTGAGACATCAATAAGTACTTTTTCAATGAATGAATGATAGAGGTGCTTTACTTGAGTGGCACTTGAAAATCAAATGAGTTAACTCAGAGAGTACTTTGGCAAATATTAGGTATAAAAACACTATCTTCTGGTTAGTGGATAGACTTCATGCAGGGATTTGGTCAAACTTGCACTCATATCCCCATATGCAACCATTCATTTATTCATTCTGGGAACATTTATTTAGCACTGAATAATGCATGTGACAGGAAGTGCCATAGAGTCACAGAAATGAATGAGAACTTGCAGCTTGGCATAATAGGGGCTTGGGCATATAAATGAACAGATGATTATAGTTACCAAATCATTATAATTATGATTGGGAAACAATGGCATGGGTATCAGAGGGCTGCTTTGTAAAGAACAGATAGTATCAGAGGAGTGCCTCAGACAGAGCTGGACACAGACTTATACAGTCAGCAGGGAAAACCAGAGAATTTTTGGATTGGAGAGAGAAGAAAGTAGGAAAAGACATTCCAACCATTGCACAGACCTAAGCAAAGGCCGAGATGCAGCAAAGCATGGGGTAACACCGTTTCTATTACAGATTCAAGGCCGTGGAACATAATGTTCCCTACAGAATGACTGGGCATGGAGCAGCTGAAGGGGCTGGCAAAAATCATGTCTGGAGATGCTCACTTGTACGCAGTCTTATGAAGCCTCAAATTTATTTTCTATAGGGCAATGGAGGTCACTAGTAAGTTTGAGGCAGACTGTGAAGTAGGTAGATGTTTTCAACAGATCATTTTGATGGCTACAGAAGGAGGAATTGGGATGATTAAGGGCAGGAGCCACATGGAAGGCTATCACTGCACTACAGTGAAGATGAAGTGGTACCCTGGGAGCAGTCATGGCGGTGCACGTGTGAAGATGTGCACACGTGAGGAACCAAACTTGACAGATACTGCAGCCATGGTGAAGGGAGATGATCCATGCTGGGTGTTGGCAGGGACCCTCCAGAGATCTGGATTCTGTGCAAGCCCCCTCCTGTTCCCCAAATGGTCCTCCAAAGATAGAACAGCTTAGATTGCTTTAGTCAGAGTCCTTGGATTTCAGTGCTAACGTCTAAAGTCCAGATTCATGCACACACCGAAAATCTGCGTGCAGTAAATGGTTTTGTTAAGCATTTACAATAAACACCAGGCAGTAAGGAAACAAGAAGCACAAAATCCAAAAGAAAAAGTAGGTAAACAGCAAATAAAAGGAAAAAGACACAAGACATGATAGTAACTCAGACCTCTTTCTCTTCCACCCTCTCTATCTTCATCTCTATATCCCTTTCCCTCCCTCTCTTTCTCTCTTTCCCCCTCCCTCTCTTTCACACACACACACACACACACACACACACAGATTTCAAACTTAACAGCTCGTAGTAATTAACAAGTATATTTTCAGTGTCTAGATCCTCAGAGCCAGTTTTTTTTTTTTACTTTTACCTTCTAACCTCATCCCATAGTATCTTAGATTACCAAATGGGCCTTTAACCATGCCCTACATTCTACATTTCAGGTCCTAGCCAATTTAATTGCTAAGTGGGTTGAAGACTGATAGAATGGGGAGAGGTTTTGTGATAGCATCACCAGGCCCCTCCCTAAGCTTCAGTTCAAAGGATTCATGGTTCAGGGCCAGAGGAAAGAACAGCAGACTTGATGCACACGTAGGCTCTTCTCTCCCTCCCAGTGCAGTCCTCTGGTGTACAAGGGCACAGCAGGGGTTGCTGGGAAACAGAGTCTTTGATGATGCACTCTTCCTGCTGTGAAGACTAATGACTTCAAAGAGGGCATCCTGCCAAGCTGGGGACTTCCCTGGAAAATCTGACTACAGTGTAATTAGGCAAGAGGCTTGAGTTCAGGCTAGTGTGTCCAGTGCCTCCCTCCCCTGTCTGGTAGAAAGCACAATTTGGAGAAGAGAAAGACCAGGCCTTTGAAGAGCAGAAGTGTCTTTAAGGCTGACAGAGAAAAGTTAAAACCAAACCAAAACAAATCTATCCTAGCCAGGAACAGCTGCCTGGTAGTCAAAGACAGAAGGTTTTAAATAATGGAAGCAGAACTTCCTCCTGAAAGCCATCTCTCTCTGACAAGTGTGAGGAAATCTGGTATTAGATTCCCAGATTCCTTTTCTTTTCTTTTTTTTGCCAGTCCTGGGGCTTGAACTCAGAGCCTGGGCATTGTCCCTGAGCTTCTTTTGCTCAAGGTTAGCACTCTACCACTTGAGAGCCACTGTGCCACTTCTGGCTTTTTCTGTTAATATGGTACTGAGGAATCAAACCCAGGTCCTCATGCATGCAAGACAAGCACTCTACCACTGAGCCCCAGCCCAAGATTCCCAGATTCTTAAAGAAAGGACCCTCTGGTGTCATTGACACTGGTGACACTCTTGCAATCCATGACTCTGTTGTATATATCTGCATACTGGAAAGAAAAAAATCTCATCTGAACATTCAATGAGGGTTTTCTTTTGTCATTATTTCCTAGTCAATATAGTATAACAGCAACTTACATAATATAAATGTCATATTGGGTAAGTATCTGGCAATGATTTATAGTATATAGGAGGATGTGAACAGATTCTATGCAAATGTTACAGCATTTTGTATGAAGGAGGAAGCATCCTTGGATTTTGCTATCCTCAAGGAAGAGGTGGTACTGGAACCAATTACCTGTGAATGATGAGTGATAACCACATTCTTTACTTCAACTGTTTGGGGTAGTTATTACTCTGACTTGGAGCTCACAAGGAAGAAATGAAGGTTGAGAGTGCTTAGGAATTTGCTTAAGAGGAGTGAATAGTTAGAAAATGGTCAGACCTAGGTCATCTACTAAGTCTGAACTCTGATGGTCCACTGGAGCAGATATAAGAAGTAAGCTTATTACCTCTCCAATGGACTAGACCACGCAAGATTTTTAAAAAATATAACTTTTGGTGAGGAAGAAGATCCTCTGTAGATGTTCTGTATTATAAACAGTATCAAGACATACCCTCCTTCATGCCTGCAAGATAAATATCTTGCTAATAAGCCCATAGCTCATTTGCTCAAAATCCCAGTAGTAGCAATTGTTTAGTGTTTGTAGAACACCTCTTGTGTGTACTAAAAAATTAATCTCAAAAAGAAACCTCAGTTCCCAAAGTGTTATGCACTGGTAAGGAGTCCAGACAAGGTCTATCAGGGAGACACAATATGGAGATTACCATGAGAGTTGCAGACCTGAGGTAGCCACAGAGAACAAAGTGGCAGATTTTTGTATGGGGGAGACATGGCAGGCTGCAGTTTGGGATAGCTTTGGACACTCGATAGAAGCAACCAGGTAGGGTACTGGAAGAAGGGGATAGCAGGAAAAAAAAGCAGCCTGAGCAAAAGTGGGGAGAGGATTAATATAAAAGCTACTGTGTCCATGAACAAGCAATTCTGTAGGTTTTCAAATACTGGGTCTGTCTTTCTCGGAGCTGGAGAGGCCAGAAAGGATCTATCTGAGCACTCCTGTGGTAGTCAAGTAACTAAGGTGAAACTTCCTGGTCTTGAGGAAGAGATGACCTAACAGAATGTGGGGACAAAGCTAAGGAGAAAGAATATGGATCAAATTGGGGGGAAATAATGTAAAGATCATCTAAGTGCTTGAATGGATTCACTGAAAACTGAATCACAAACAAAGTTCATAAACATTTCTGAGAGTATCTCTAGATTGGCATTTCTAAGGGTGACACAAAAGTCATCTTCCTTGATTTTAGGAAGGGATTCGCTCTTTTGTTTAGGAAACATATGGAATGCCTATGCCAAGCCTGACTTGACAAAATCTTTTATGTGGGCTAGATGGGAATATGCTGAATAACTGCACATTTGATGAATTCTTATGTGCTTGAACAAGTCAGTATAGAGAGCAAGTTTAAATAAGGTTTCAAGGTCAACCTGCAAGAGGGTCTCTAGAGCTCGGTCTTCCATCAATGACTTGGAGAAGGTCACTGAACATATGTCAATTCCAGTAGCCCTCCCCACTTAGCCACAGAAGACAAGTTCCAAGACTCTTAGTGGACCCCTGAGATATGAATAGTATAGGACCCCATATGCACTATTTTTGTATACATATACAACTATGATAAAGTTGAGAATTTTTACCTTTCCATTTAGATAAAGAACTTGATAGTTTCTCTTTCAGATATTCCAGCAATATGCTTGCACTTTGGAGACATTATTAAGTAAAGTAGGGTTACTTGAACACAAGCACATGGCAGAGTGACAGTGAATTTGATAACTGAGATGGTACTAAGAGACAGAAAGGTAGAGTATATATAGCAAGGATACTTTGGACAAGAAAGAGGGTGATTTATACTCATAGGGAAAGAATGTGAGAGCGTAAAATTTCATCCTGCTAGTCATGATGGCTTGAAATGTTAGATTTATGAACTGTTTATTTCTAGAAGTTTCCATTTACTATTTTCAGGTCATGGTTAACTTCATGTAATTAAAATCTCAGGAAGTAAAAGCATAAGTAAAAGAGGGGACTGTTGTAAGTTTGCAAATAAGAGCTTGGTGCAAAGGTCTCAGGCCAATAATCTTAGCTACCCAGAAGAATGAGACCTGAGGAGCACAGTTTGGAGCCCGCTTGGTAGAAAGGTCCATGAGACTCTTACCTCCAATGAGTCTAAAAAAATCCAGAAGTAGAGTTGTGACTCCAGTGGTAAACTGCTAGCCTGATGCCATAAAGCTCAGAAACAATGTCTGGGTCCTGGCTTCAAGGCCCATGAGCAGCACACACACACACACACACACACACACACACACACACACACACACACACAGTGCAAATAACAAAGAAAAAAAAGGATAGTTCATAAAAGGGTTAATTCCAAGGATTTCAGTGGTCTAAAACAGCATATAGTAAGGTTTTGTACAAGACCTACAGTTGGGTTAAGACAATTGACTGTGAAAAAAAAAAGACAATTGACTGTGGTGGTAAATACACTTGCGCTTTCTGACAGTAGTCCTTGTGAAGGTATTTTATTTTCAAAATCACAAATGTGCAGAAGACATTTTATTTTTTAAATCACAGGATGACAAGAAGAGGTTTATCTTAAAGGCCTTAACACAAGTGTAACTTACAATTCACTAATAGAATATATAGAGCAAGAAACAAGCATGATGCATTCTGTGGACCAATGCCATCAGTTCTGGGCTACATAATATAAAAGGCCTAATGACAAACTAGGGAGACACAGAAGACAATGAAAAGATCTTTAAAGGATAATAAAACAAAACTCACAGGGAGCTGTTGAATAGTAGGGGATAATAGGATGAGATTAAGCAAAGGGTCAATCTGATAAAGTTCTGAATATGCATGTCTGAAATAACATGGTGTACCCCCTTTACCCAATTAGCACACACTAAAAACAAAGAATGACAAGGATGTCCAGTAGTCCTGTCTAGGATGTGAGTACCAGTGGGAGTGGGGAGGGAAGATGTCAAGGGTGAAGCAGAGTGAATGAGATCAAAACACTTCATGTTCCAGGGAGAAATGGAACAGTGAGGCTCACTGAGATTACTTTGGGGATGAGAGAGCGTGAGGAGTCTGATCAAGATACATTATATGCATATATGGACATGTCAAGATGAAACCCCTCTGAATGTTTCACACAAACATGGGCCAAAAAAGAGCAAATTTGGGACACTCACAAACAAATAATTGAAGGACCGAGGTACATTCACAAGAGAAGGCACAGAAGAGAGATATACATAGCCAGTCCACTTTTGGTGGTATTCTTTTCCTCAGGCATCCACTTCATCCTCCACAGAAGATTACCATATTTTTCTAATTCACATAAATGTGCCATATGAACTAGCAGTCCTGAGCGTAGAGGAAAGAGACAACATATTCAGTCTTTTCAAAGGACAAAGCTGATCAAACAGGTGGAAGTCACAGGAAACATATTTGGCTCAGCCTAAAATTCTGTCTAAGATTCTGAATTACAATAACGGGATGAGACACCTCTTCAAATATTGTAACCCTCCCATCACCAACAGTGTTCAAACAGTGGTTGGGAAACCATCTGCTCAGAAAGTACAGATAGGATTTCTACAACTATAGCAGGTTAGGAAATATAAGCTTGACAAGGGTTTCCCACTTTGAGTATTTAGAATTGTCCGTGATCTAGTTGATATGCCTGCATTCATTCTTTCATTTATTGAATACTTATTTATTGAGCATCAGTTTTCTTCCAGGAAGTGTGTTAATGTATCACAACACAATGATTTTTTTAAGAGACATTATTCCTATTCTCATACAGTTTTAATGTTAAGGGTGTTAATTGATATTTACTTCAGTCAATGAAAATTTAAAGAATATGGAAGAGGCCATGAGAACAATACAAAATGTTACCGGTGAGGATGTCTACTGTCTTACCTTATTGAGTTCTTACATAGATTATGTACTATTGAGTGCAATGTATATTACCTAGATCTTCTTAATAATCCTTACAGCAATTCTATGAGATAGATGCTATTATTCTATTCTATCTTATTCTTTCTATTCTGTTTGGATCTACTCTGTTCTAATCGATTCTACTTTTATCCTGTCCTACCTTAGCCTAGCCTATCTTGTCCTGTCCATCATTTATGCCTGCACCTGCTTGGACTGTGACTCTCCTATTTATTCTTTCTGCATAGTTGAGATGACAGAAGCCACCATACTCAGCTTTTTATTAATTGATACAGGCTCTCAAATGAAAGCCCCAGGCTGGCCTTCAACTGTGATTCTACTGAACTCAGCTTCCCAAATAGGTAGACTTACAGGCATGAGTCCTTGTGCTCAGAATTATCTTTATTTTAATGACAATAAAATTGAAATCCATAAAGGTTATATAACAACTTAGTCAAGACAAGAGGTATTTTAAGTAGAAAACGTAAGATTTAAACCCAAATCGGTCTGACTCAATCCGTAAGCTCTTTCTATTATGCTTTGCTGCCTCATATAAAGATGAGAATGTATGCAGGTGAGGACCCGGTGTAACCCAGTGATTGAGTGCTTGTCTAGTATGTACAGTGTCCTAGGTTTAATCTCAGCCATGCCAAAAACAAAAAATATGAGCAAATGAACATTGTCTCTCTTGAAAATGAGGTATACACTATCTCTTGGCTAGGATAAAACAGTTTGGCCAAAACAAGTTAAGTCAGTTAATAATATCTACCTGTATACCTGCAACAATAAACTTGGAACACACCCTGAGTCCGGAAGCATGAGGAAAATGGGTGACCCAACTTTCAAATGAAAGGCCATTGGACAGGGTTCTGAAACTTTGTCAAAAGCAAAGACTTGCTTCAGTGTTTTTTTTTTAATCATTATTATCTATGTCTGTGCCAGTAAGTGGGCAAATGCAATCTCTGGATATAGTCCATGCTGCAAGCTATGTCCTAGCCTCTACTCCAATGGGTATCTTGACTTGAACTCTGGTCATGACCTCATACTAGGCATAGCACAGCACTATTCAATAACAGATACTTAGTCCCACTGACAGAGATAGCACCCCATGGTTGATGTCCAACTGAAGTACCTTCTTTACCTGAATTAGGCAGCAGCCAACAGCACTTACTATGTTTAGACCTCTAGCAAGGTCCTTCTAGTGACTTGTCACTCTCCCTAGGACTCTACATCATTCTGGCCAAAATTCCTAACTCAGCCAATACTTGTTGTTTTAAGTAGATCTCAAATCACAAGGCCTTCATAGCCCACAGTTTGAATCTCCTTGCTTTTGACTTTACTCTCAGGAGCAACTGCTCTTGAAGGGTAAGACAAAAGAAAGTCCTCCTTAGGAACTATCATCCTTTGCTTGCCATGGGACTCTCAATGTTGCTTCAATGTTCAATAGATTCATCCTTAAAACGGGGACCAATAATAGCTCCTGTTTTACAGCGTTGAAATGAGAAATTAAATTTGTTGGGCCAGGAAAAGTCCTTAGTAGGTGGCTGGCACATTTCAAGAACCATCTTAAAAACAATCTAGCTTTATTGCTAAGAATATTGAGATCACCCTAGTAAATGCCGCGTCTGTAGGGCATAGGGCAGGCAGTATCTACAATATCGAGCATTCAGAGTACTTTGATCCATTGGTTATTATTGTGTCCAGTCCAGCCAGGCTCTTCTCAGGAATGTGAGGACCACATTCCCATTTGTGATCATCCCAAAATGGTGGGTACTCCCTCCATTTAAAGTCAGACTTCCCACATGGCTATAAACAGTCACCTCTGCTGTGCATCAGAATGGGAGGAAGCCATGTTGAGAACTATAGTCTGGGTTCCCCATGGGAGATCTTCACTTCCAGGGCTAATTGGGCTAATGAAGCCTCAGGGTTTCAGGCAGCTGTTCCTGCTCTCCTTCATTGTCTTGCACAATAGAAGTCTAGGGACTCAGATATCCAAGGGTCTTAAATCCAGAGGCCAACCCTGACTGGCAGGCCTGGTGTTGGCTATAACTCCTCTGGATAACCTGTAAGTCTCAATGAGGAAACCTAAGGAAAAAGTGAATAAACTAGGTTGGAAGAAGACCTTAGAGGAAGGAAAAGATGATTCTGGCTGTTGAGCTGAATTATGGTTTAATGAAAAGAGCCTAGATGCTGGTATCAGGAATCCTGTTCAACCAGCCATGACTCTGATCAAAGGGCCTCAAATAATAAAATATATCTTTATCATTTTCTCTGTATACACATAGATATGAATTTGCATATATGCCTGTTTGGGTGTGTGTTCAAAGCCAGAAACAAAATGATATGAGGTTATTTTGTTGAAACAGTATATAACTAAATCAAACAGAAAGTCTGAGTTTTCTCCAGGAGATGGAATTTCAGGTGAATTTTTTTTTCATTTTTTCCCCTAGATTTTCTGCCAGTTACATGCATTCTTGTCATAAAAAGAGATACAGCAGAAAATAAGATATATAGTGACAAAATGTTCACTTTCCAGTTTGTGACATTATAGCAAATTTAAAATGTAGTAAAAAATGGTTGTAGTTTGACTATTTAAACAAGTCCAGATTCCTTGCAAGGAAAAAGTGAAATAATATTATTCACTTTTGCAAAAATTGTTTAACAGGAATCACAGATGATCATCACTCACTCATCTCTTTAAAAACCAACTACTTTACAAAAGTTTTAACGAGATTAGTGGTGATATTTATTTATAATTACCCACGGAATGTTGCCCAGCAGTACACACGTAATGTGGTATGAATCACATAGCATTACAAGAAGGACTTCTCAGTGTTTGCTGACATTGAATCTGGATTGCCTTAAATATTGTGGTGAACATGTAGGTTGCTAGTGTTCATCTGCCTTTTATTATTTAATATATATATATAAATTTACAGATATGTATATTCAAGATGTTTGCCTGAATGCTATACTTTAAACCAACAACTTCTTCTCACTAAAAGCAGGTAGAAAGGGAGAGATTAATGTTAAACAGTAAGACTACCAATATCCCATGGGAAACATTTTGAGCTACATAATGTACCATAAAGCCACATTCAGAGATTAAATCTTTATCTTTCCCCCAGTTTGTAATTATAAAATAAACACAAGGTTATTGTGAAAGAGAACAAGACAAGACATGGGCAGAATTGAGGGGGATGGAAAGAAGCAAAATCTTTGATATATAGAAGCAAAAATGGGAAGGAAATTTACCAAAAATAGTAACTAACTTTCTCTAAGCCTAAAATAATGAGTGGATTTTTTTCTCTACAGATTAAAACAGAAAAATGATAAATAACCAGAATCTCCAAAGCAAAGAAAAATAACAGCAGTCTCCACTCTCATTTTCTGAGACTGAAGCTCAAAGAAACTGGAGGTCTAGAGAGCATGCCTAGTGGAAAATATCCATGCATTCCGGAGAATATATAAATTCAGGACACTCTCCGGAAAGCATAGGCAAGACATAAAACATTCATTTCTATAAAATTGAAACAATTTATCTTCCATTCTTGAGCAGATGGGAGGGTAAATTGAGGTTGATTTTTTTTTTCACCCTGGTGGTCATGTTGGAGGAAATGTGAGTATTCCCGCCTCCGGCACTGTTTAAAATAAGTCTCTAGGTGCGGTGGCTGGACTAGTCAGAGACAACAGTGTGGTAGAGCATCACTTCTCCTTGGGAGGGGAAACAGCACGTAGGTGGACAACTGTCACTCAGATTGGGGAAAGGGGGACATTGCACAAGATGAGTCTTCTTGATCCTGGGGAAGAGGAAGGAAGAGAAGCAGGTGAACTATAGAATGTCTATTTCCCATTCACAGCTGATAAGAGACTCTGAGAATGGTATACGTTCTTCACATTGCTCTTAGTTAAATTCTCATTTATCCAACTGATTTATTTCCAATATTCAGTCAGTTATTGCTATAAATCATAACCTCCAACTCTTTGGCTTTTGGTAAGTTACTTTGTCTCTTTGGATCCCCATTTCTCGATCTGTACAATGCTCAGATCTTTTAGGATGCCTTTAGCCATGTGTTTACAAAGCCATGCCTAGTCTCCTGTGAAGAGGATGGGAGCATTGATAAACGGATGGCTCCCTGCTCACCAAGGGGCCTGTGGGGGGCGGGGGGTCCAGGCCTATGCTGTATTTCAGAATCATTAAGAATGCTTGTCAAAAGCACAGATTCTGGGCCCTCTCCTAGACCTGTGAAATTAAAATCTCCAGGCTAGAAATTAAATATCAATATTTTAGGTAAGTACTTCAGATCATACTTAAGTAGCTGCTCCCCAGGCTACATGGGCATACAAAACCCACTTGCCCTGGAATCCTCCTGAATAACCAACAATGATACACTTGCTCCAAGAAGAAGAAAGCCAAGGACATCACCCACTAGCTCATCAAATGCCTTGTTGCAAGGGAGAGGAAGGAGGACATTTGGACAAATCTACCCATTGTCTCAGAGGTAGCATGCTTGGCAAGTACAGGATAGGGTTGTCTATCTGCAAAGGACAAAACTGCTTCACTGCACTCAGTGAACTGACCACATAGCATTGTGAAAATGGGTTTCTGAACATGAGAAGCACTGTTTCCCAAACCAGTTGCAGGCAAGGGGTGAGGAGGGAGGGGGTGAGGATCTGTTAAGCCTGTTAGAGGAGATCCGCCTTGCGAAAGATCAAGTACAAGGTCTTGCTGGTTCTCCCAGGAAGAGGTCTGCTCCCTTCCGAGGGACAGTGTTTCCACGGGAATCAAGTTGCAGCAGAGCTTCTGCAGAGAAGGAACTGGGAAATTTGGGTTGAATTCCAAGAGCCTCCTTCAGCTATTCTGATACTGAAATGAGTGGGAGAAAAGATAGAAACATTTCCATTGACTCCTGGAGGAAGAATAGGAAATAAAGCCAAATAAAAATAAGAGAAAAGAAAAACTGAGAAAATAAACACACTGGAAATCCTTGCTAGGAATAAGAGAGACAATGATATGTGTGAGAACATGTGTGTGTGTGTGTGTGTGTGAGTGCGTGTGTAAGATAGAGAGGAATAGAGACAAAGACACAGAGACAGAGAGACAAAAGGAGGCAGAGGAGGCGTCTGTAAGAGCAAATGGGAAGATAATCTCATTTGTGGACAGCTCGGCTATGACAGGAGGTGGGCACAGACAATGAGGTCTGTGCTGGAGGGCAGAGGCGGAGGGCATCCTGAGATAAAGGAGCAGCCACCGCCTGGCAGCACATCTTGTCTGAATGATGGGAGGAAGGTCAACAGTCATAGTGGCACAGAATCAAGATGGGGGTGGGGGTACAAGGTGCCAGAAATAGGACAAAAAATATAAAGGAGGAAATGTCATATGTCACTTAGGACTGTCTGACTCCATCCGAGTCACTTCTGAAGAGACTCAGGGCTTGTCAACGATGTCCAGACTCCATCCAAGAGCTGAGTGTGTTCAGAGCTACACTTCAGCCGTCCAGTCACTGTCTGAAAGGGAGTTGAGCTTGAGGTGTAGCCCTGACTCTTGGCTGAGAGGAGGCTCTTGATCGGAGCTGGGATATTTTTGAATAATCACTATTTAGAATATTTAGAATTCAGAGGCCATGGTATCTTTGCACAGAATGTAGCCACTGTTCTGTTAGGGGACCCCAGGAAAATTCTGGTTAGCCTAAATAAAATGTTCTGTGATTAAGCCAGTCACTCATGGCTTATACCTGTATTCCTGGCTACTCAGGAGGCTAAGATTTAAGGATCAAAGTTCAAAGCCACCCTGCCCAGGAAAGTCCATGAGACTCTTATCTTTAGTTAAGTACCAAAAAAGCCAGAAGTGGAGTTATGGCTAGAGTAGGAGAGTGCTAGCCTTGAACAAAGAAGCTCAGGGACAGCACCCAGGCCCACTTCAGGACTTGCGTGCACATTTGCACATGCGCACAAACACACATACAGTTATCTGATTAAGGATCTATTTAGAGAAAAACACCATCTTCACTGTTGATTTTAACAGAAAAGTCGATTCTATGGTCTAGGATATTTGTTCTAATATAGGTTTAGAATCTTATCCTGGATGGATTAGAGGTAGGGAGAAGTTGCAGAAATGAAAAGAAAGGAGGAGTAAGTAGTTGGGATAGAGAGATCCTGGGGAGTGGTGTAGATTGTCTATGAGTCAATCTACACATGAGCACGTAGTTGCATGTGCCTGTCTGACAATGTCACTGTAAGTGTGTTGTCTCCTCAGCGGGCAGTGGAAAGAGGAGGTTTCTGATGAGCAGGGCCAGTCCTGACAACAGCTTTTAAATTCTCGGAGGCACACCTGTTCATTTTCCCCAGCAGGTCTCTCCCATCTCATGAATTATCACTCTGTCTCCATCTCTCAGCATTGAAACCTGGTGATATTTTATATTTCTCTAGTAGAGAATCTCCTTGGTGGTGCCCTCTGTAGCTGAGATGCCAGAATAAGAAATCAGACTATTATTTACCTGGAATCTTCAAATGCATGCATTTCATCTAATTGTGGTGTTCTGAAAAATGTATCTGGAGACACTTGGGTACATTTTTAATTTAACAACAGCAACAAAAATTATAATAGCCTTGCTTAATAACTCCAGAGTAACTTAATAAATGTGTTTGTGTTTCTCCTCTAATATTTTCCATGTAAATCAATCTCTCTTGTTTCCTCTACCTTCATCCATTGTTTTTTCTTTCTTGTCTGGGAAAATTTTCAATTTGTCTCCGCCGTCCTAGCAAACAAGTATCCAATACAAACTCTAATAGTCCCTGGTTATATCTAGGGAGCTATGGGGATGTAAGGCCAAGGAGTTATTCAGAGAATTCATGCAGAGAAGAGAGAAGACAAGGCAAACTACTGTGCTGGGTTAGGAACTCTCACCCTGACTCCCTATCCACGTTTCTCCTGTAGCCAGCCATAGGACTGTGTGGCAGGCAGGGAATGCTTAACTTTGCTGTCAGCATCAAAGAGCAAGGATGTAACCTCAAACATCCCATGTTCTTTTAATAACCCATTAGAAATCTGTCATCCCTGACTTTGTTTAAATCATTTTGATGCTATTTTTATTTTTAGCAAATAGGACTTTCTTCTTGTGTAATGGGTTCAGTGATTTTACACTAACCCTTTCACCTAGGTGAGTCAGAGCCTGGCTTCCCCATCCAGACCAACATATGAATGTTTCAATCTGTCTCCCTTCTTTCTGGCATTTCTGGTAGAACTGGCGGCACCAGAAAATAATTGTAATCCCCTGCCTTCACACACATCATACCATCATACGGGATCTCTGACTGCTGTTCTTTGCTGTTTGTTCTTGGAAACATTTGATGTATAGAACAGTTTTAGGAATGTATTTTCTTCACAGAATCCACATAAATACAATTAAGACAGTTCCAATAAATTGTTTTGCTTTGCTTTTTGTATGTTTTTAGGATGACTCAGATCTATCCTAGAATGCCACCCCCAAAGAATATATAATAAAGGGATGTCCCAGAAAAAAGACACCTTAGAACTTTTCTTTGCTAACAGTGGTAGGTCCTGAATATGGGAATTTTAATGTTGGAAGTTTTAGTATATTGCATTTCTTTAAGATTTAATCTTTATATTCCTTATCCTCTTTTCTCTACCACTTGAGTCACATCTGCAGTCCCAACTTTTTTTTGCTGGTTAATTGGAGATAAGATTTTTTGGATGGCTTTGAACTGAGACCCTCAGATCTCAGCTTCCAAAGTAGCTAGGGTTACAGGAGTGAGCCACTGATACAAGGCATAAATGACTCTTAAACTCCATTGGGTTATTTTTCTCCATTCCTAGAAAAACTATGTTTCTTATGTCTTCATGCCTTTCTATTTCCTGTTCCTATCACTTTGGATTGATTTTGTTTCCCATCAAAAAGAACAGTTCAAACTTCTACTTCTTTATCAGTCTCCATTCCAGATTCTTCAACCTCACATAAAACTGTACTGTCACAGACCTTTGCGTACATCTTTCCTTTAATGCTTCTTAGAGTTCACTGTAATTGTTGTATTCTCATTGACCTATGTAGACCATTGATGCTCTTTCCGAGCAAGGGCTACATCATCTTCTTATGGAAAGTAATCTAGCATACTAAGTGCCAGAATAGCACTGGGGCACATGTTTGTTGAAAATATGAATGAGTGGGAGAATAATAAGCAGATTATTTGGTGAGAAGGCTCTTACAAACAAATTATTAAACAGAGTGAGAAAGAGAGAAAGACAGAGTAAGAGAGAGTTATGAAGGCAGAGCTGCACAGCCTCAGTTTTTCATTCCTGTGCCTGATAGAATTATCCATCTGCAACTTGTTTGTATCAGTGTCCTTGATTGATGTTCATTCTTTTCTTAAATTCACCTGTACTTATGGCTCCTGATCACTTTCCTAGCACGTCAACCCCAATTTCTCACAAAAGAATTTGTAGCCTATGATTTAGTCGCTCTAATTTGAAAAACTATTCAGCTGCCTTTATGTATGTCATTGAAGAATGCTAAGAGAAAAATAGTAACACGTGTGCATGACCTGCCTAACCTTTACCTTCTGGAATAGTAAGTGAAACTTTTAGAAAAAGCAATTTCTCCCCACTGATTTTTCCACCCCATATTTACATTATTTGGTGAGTTGTCAGGCTAGTTTTCAATTTGAGTGACAGTTTTCACATTCAGACCAATTTTGATTAATTTGATGAGAATCAGCTAAAGAAATATGACCATAAGATTTCAGATGTAAATGGAGATGCATGACATCTTAGTTTTTCACTTATCTTGATATTTTAGAAGGAAAAAATGCAGCCATTTGTCTGGCACTGTTAGAAAAACACAAACTCAAGCTGCTTATCACTCCTGGTTCTATTATCCTCAAGATAGTCACGTTTCCTTGTTTTCCTCCTAACAGTCGGTCCATTATTTTATTAGTGTCCAAAATGAGACCTCATAGACAGTGACAATCATAGAATAATGGAAATTAGAGATGGAAATGACAGATTAGGTCCCCTTGTCTATTTCCTGGGGCTAATGTTCTTGTCAGTCTGTGGCTGGGTGCGTTAGCCTGTCTTGTTCTAAATGACACCATTGCTGGAGTCTCCACCATTTCCCGGGAGGCTCTTGTCTACAGCCTAAGACTGACTCTATGTACAGCCAGAGGGAATGACAAAGACTTTGCAATTACCAAGTGAAGTCAGGCCCATCCGTACATGATCTGTCTACAAGGCTAGAGATGTGGAGGCTTGAGCGATTATCCACCGAATCCAATCATTGCAGAGAGCCAGGCGAGATCATTCAGGTCAAGAGTAAAATGATATTTTGTAGTTGTTATTTTTTTAACAGCAAGTTGGAAGGCAAAGAGATAGAGGGGGTGGTTATCCATCACCCTTTTAGTATTTTATTCCATGAGAATCATGGTCAACTGAAATTCTTGGCTATTGTGAAAACTTAAATGTTGGCTCACAGCAACTGTGCCCACATTCCAGGAGTTAAGAGTATTGAGGAACTGTGGAAAATTTAAATAGCAAATGGCACTCTGAACTCTCATCCCACTTGACATGTATTAGCCGAGTCCTCTGCTCTTCTCACCGATCTTTCAATAGCAGGCCACTACAGACGGATATACCCTTCTGCAAACACCTTCCTCTAAATTTTAAGGCCTGCCTCTCTGATAAGAGCTCATATTCATCTGAAGCTGAGCAATCCTTCATTTTCACTAACACACACAAAAAATTCATGGCATTTTGACTTCCCCAAGTTTGCTGACCTGTGATTCAGATTTCTTTTCCCTAACTTCATTTCCTCTTGTCCTTATTCCTCAACTTCAACTGGTTCCAGAACATTTGCCCTTTGCTAACATCCATGGGCATCGATCATGCTTTGACTAGTCATCAGCTAGCTAAGTCCTCAGAGTTGAGTTCTTCTATCCCTTTATCATAAATCACTCCCTTGGGCTCTTCAATCATTTTTATTACTCTTCTCCAAACTCTCACCCATTTGTCACCATATTTATTGCTTTGAGAGTCCAGAACTACATTCAATATTCCAGGTTTGGTCTCATCAGATTCGCGTGGAAGGGAGCGACATTCTACCTCAGGCTGAGAGTCCTCCATCGCAAAGTCCAGAATGACATTATTCCTTCACTTTTTCCACCTTGTCAGACTGCAAACAGGGTATCTAATTTACAGGCACTAAGTTGCCTTTGCCTAGATTTCCTTCTTGGTTAGCCATTCCATTGATTGTTATTATTAGCTAGCATTCATTGGTCCCTTTCTCCTCCACCTTCTTCTACAACCCAGCCAATGTAGAAAGTAAGCCCTCAGCCTCAATCTGAGGCTGAGGTACAAAGTTGCTTTGAAAAAGAATACCAGATAATGGTGATGGGTACCTGACAAGGTGAACATAATTAATACCACTGAATTGCACACTTAGAAATGATTAATTTCATGTTAGGTATGTTTTACCACAACAAAAACATTCCAAAATGTAGAAGGCAAACAAATAAATAAATAGAAGGAATAAATAAGGTAGCTACTTTATCCTGTCATGTATGCTTGGAGGAAAGCAAAGGTCTCACAGAAAAATGGAAAACCCGGAATCAGGCAAAAAAAAACACTCTCCTTCAAGACAGTCTTTGCTCATCACCCCCGCTGAATGAGCCCAGGACAATGAGTTTCTACTCATGGTAGCCTTCCAGAGCTTGTCAAGCTCTGCAAGCACTGTGGCTGCATCTGTGTGGATTTGTGTGTCTGCAGAACCATCAGTTACGCTCTGCCTGTGGAATCCTCATGGCTGGCAGTGGTGTGAACAGGAAGAGGGGGGCAGCTTGATTTTCAGATTCCAGCTGGAACGTGTGAGGCTGCAAACCACAGACATCATCTCTTGACTCGTCAATGGAGAAAAAGATTTCATAGACGTCATCACGATGGCACAAATATGGAAATGCACAGTGACATTTTTACCCATTTACTGTTAGAAATATAACCACAGAGTGTCTGTGTGAGGGAAGAGTGAGGTAGAAACCCGCTAACTTACCCCTGATTTGTCCCCCATTCATTGCGAATGCAAAGGTGCTTATGCACTGGGTCCTTCATGTAACCTTCATAGCAGAGGCATTCCCCTTAGAAGCAGGGAAAGGAGGAAGAAAGAGAAAGGTGAGTGAATTAATTCACATATCTGTGTTTGGAAAATATTGAATGAAATGGTCAGGTTAAACTCTGGCTCTGATAGTACCATGAATGACACAACCCACCCCACAACCCCTCACCATTGCCCGCATGCAGGACACAACCAATCTCTCCATTCTCTAGGGCATGGTAATTTTCTCCAGTGGAGAAATCTAACATCTGCAAAGCTCCTCTACTCTATGCTTTGTAAGTAAAAGATCAACAGTTCTTTGAGGAAAGAAACTTTTCATCTTCATTCTCTTAATTCTCAGTAGCCTGAAAGGTATAGATGAGCGATAGATTTTTTTAAAGACTGCATATGTGAGTTCATTTGTTAAATATTTCTAAGAATGTTGAAAAGCACGTTAGTAGTTAAATGATGCCTATGGGTGAAATTTGCGCTTGGAAAAACTAAGGGATTTGTCAATAGTTTGTAGATGGCAGAGTTAATATTTATACCTGTATTTGTCTGTCTATGGACTTTGCCTCAATGCTACGCTGCTGCTTTACATAATAACTACTGAATTACAAGGGCCTATGTGTATCAACATGATTTACAGAAACTCTGTTCCTACATTTTAAGTGAAAACAGGTACTTATCTTGGAGCTGGAAAATAAAAGGCTCATCTACAACTTTGCATTATTTTTTAGGATGTGACCATTCTTTATTATCATTAGTTCTGCTACTGGTATACCAAGTGGTCCAGGAATGTTTTAGAATTGCATGTATGTAATACGCACATTTTTGAGTAGGGCTGCATAAGGTATACCTGATTTGTACAATCAAATAATCTCCAAAAGATGAACAATTATAGATTATATGCATAGCTTATACTCATAGCATTATGCTCAAACTACTGAGACTAGTTACACTAAAGAGCTTGTTTGTATTTTTAATGGCTGGAGTTTAATTTATAACAGAATAAAATAACAGCATGTGGCTTCCTGAAATTTGTAAATAACAAATTTACAAATTTATAAAGGTGCCATACCCCGAGGAGATAATAGGCACACAGTCTCTTTAGCTTCCAAGGAAGAAACATTCATAAGGATATAAATAGAATAGCTTTGAAGGCTTTTTCCTCTTTTTGAAGATAAAACCCAACAAAATGAAGTGAAGGGGGCCTCATAGTTAAAGGAGAAGGGTATGTGCTGTCTTAACAGGAGGATTTTTTGGTTAGGATCTTATTTGTGTATTCATTTCAAGATTACCCTACAAGCTGCTGTCTATCAAGGGCTCAAAAACGGCCATTAGCAAGCCCTTTTCATCTCTCCCAGCTACTCAGCTCTATCTCCTCTCAGTGTCCTGCGGATCCGAGTGAAAATGAGTAACTGCTTAGTTTGTGAAAAACTCACTATTAGAGTTCAGTACATTGTTTCATGTATAGCAAATTCTGTTTCCTAGACTATAGGCTATTGTGAAACCCACTGACTCATAACAAGTCCATACTTCTTCTCCTTAGTGGTGCTGAGCTGAATCTAGAAAAGGTCAGGGAACTAGGAGGTGAAACATAGGCAAACATGGCTTGAAATTAGGTGGCCAATAGCTAACTTGCCAATAAAGGCTGCTTTCCTGGTAAAAGAAGATACAAAGAAGATAAAGCTGAAGGCAAGTTTCAAGGGAGAGCAGAAGAAAGACTGTACTAGGAACCTGGCTTCTTGCCTTTTCAATTCTAAAGAGTGTGTGGACTCAATACTATAAACTATATTGGGTAGGGACCACATGGAAGAGAAATTAATTAAGAGCTTTGCCTAAGCTTAAAAATGACATCCCCGGGGATGGGAAGGTAGCTCAGTGGTAGAATGCTTGCCTTGCATGCACGAGGCTCTGGGTTCGATTCCTCAGCACCACATAAGGAGAAAAAGTCGAATTGAAGGAGAAAAAGCTGGAATTGGTGCTGTGGTTCAAGTGGTAGAGCACTAGCCTTAAGTTAAAGAGCTCAGAGACAGCGCCCAGACTGAGTTCAGGCCTCATGACTGACCAAAAAAAAAAAGACACCCCCAAAATTCAGATATCGAAGGTTATTAATAGTTCAATCCCTTGCACTGCAAAATAAATAAATTAAATAAATAAATAACAACAGCAATGAAAAATTCGGAAGTAATCTCAAGAGGCTGCCAAACATACCACTCTGACTCTTAGAATGGTCTCAGCTAGACACCTTGCCTAGAATTAAACATTGACAAAAAAAGAGGAGGAGTCCTCTTCTGCATTTGATATCTAGTTACCACAAAACATGTAAAAATAAATGCAGTCACAACTCAGAGTTCAAGCAGAGCCCTGTTTTCCTAATGATGGCAATATCTACTGTTTGTATAGAGCATTTACCTTCTGCAATTGCCTTCATGGTCATTATCTCCTTATGAGGCTTCCATCACTTACTACCATGTGGGGACACACTGCTGACAGCAAACAAAGCTTTTCTCCATATAATGGCATATGCAGCCCAAAGTCAGAGACACAGACATTTCCAAAACATCAGGTGAGAGTATGAGGATATCCAAAATTTGCCTCCCCAACAAATCCTCATTTCCAGAACCCATCAAACTTTGTTCTTCTGAATTCCTCCTGAGAAACCAGTTTGGCCATCTCTACCAAAAGGAGTTCAGCTCTGAGAAAGAAAGTTGCTATGACAACCAACTGCTAAATCTTGATTTTAAGAGGGGTTTTGTGTGAGCACAGGCTCCAACGGGTAGCTGTGAATTTTAAAGACCCCCACAAGGGTGTTGGATGCCCTCCTAAGCTAGAAGTGTTACAGTCTCCGCATCTGCTGTGACAGATGGTGGGGAACACATGAGGCGCGGACTCGGTGGCGGTGTTCATAGGCATCTAAAGGAGGGACGTGTCATGGCCACAGAGAAGTGCCTAGTCAGGAGAGAATGTGTCTTGTACAACGTGCTCTGTCAACTGCACAGCCAGGGAGGAGAAGCTTGCTGAGAGATGGTGTGGCAGTCTGTAGACCAGTACACCTGCTTTGTGCTCAGTATATGGCAAACATCTTAAACCATCTCCTATGGTCATTTCCCATTCTGCAGCTAAAGAACTGAAGCACAAAGTCCCATCCAAAGATTAAAGAAAAGCATCTTGGCTAGGGTCCCCAGGCATGGTGGGCTCATCATGAATCCAACACAAAGATCAAGGTCAAAAGCCTGAGCCATCTCTCTGCTTCAGGTTAGTCGCTGGCTTTTGTTCAATAGAATTGGGTGTGCTTTGCCTAAAAGGGGAACTTTGTAAAGTATTTGGACTTGAGTAGTATCTAATTACCTAATATCCATTTCCTACGGAGACATCAGATAAGAGAATCAGGGCCAAATAGCTCCATACACCTCTGGAAGGTAAAGTTGTGGGACACATATCTGAAGTACATCCTCAAAGTGAGTCTGGAATGAATGAGCCATGCAGGTTCAAAGACAAAATGGGAACTGAATTTATCCTGCCAAATTGGGCTCAACAAAACCCAGAGAAAGGGAGTGTGTGTGGGGGCACGGCTGGTGGCTCAATAGAAGCAATCAGTGGAGGGCTGCATTGTCTGGGAGCCTGATCCAGTGCCCCTTAGCAGGTTTACACATTTCTACATGGTTACATCTGGCCTGGAGAAAGACCGTCCTAGGAAAGAAGGAATTTCAGTGAACATCCCAGATACAGACTAAAACCTGATTTAGCTTAGAAACCTGTGTTCCTTGCAGATACATGAAAGCTACATATCTTGAAAAGGGCAATGAGGGTCTGTGGCCAGAACTGACAGGGCTAGGAAACTAAGCAGGTGTGCAAAGATCGCTTCTCCAGCTGCCCAGATGGCTGAACAAAAGTTGGGAATAGAGTGGAGAATAAAAAGTCACTGAAACAAGGTAGTCTGTGTTTCTATCACAACATGTACAAAATAGTCACAACAAAAATCCTTAAACAAGACAGGTCATTTTGCATCAGGATCCAATGGAGCACCAAGCCTTGAAGCCTTAGGTGCTTTGCACTTCGCCCACCCTGATCAAAGACATAACTGAGGAGGCCAAGTTTGGTGGATCCAAGAAGAAAGGTCAGTGTATAGGTGGCAAAGGGATTCATCGAGGACTGGGACTCTCTGTGGCTACTCAAAAAACTGATAATTCTATGTCTTCCAGCCTAATTCTTTCCAGAAAGATAAGCTAAGGTGACAAAATGACCAGAGGTATGAACCCCAAGTTCGGGCACCCTGAGCTTGGAATCCAGCTGGGTTATTAACTAGACAATTAACTGTTATCTTTGGCTGCTTAGTCAACATTTCTGTAAAATAGTGACAAAAATATAATCTCATTTATAGCTTTAGTATGTATGGAGCATCAATTGTGAAAGTAAAGCAGAGTAACTGACACCTGATGAACTCTGGATAAACACTTTTTGTTTTCTTTATTGTATTTGTTGTTACTGTTTTCTACTGGATCCCCTTGCAATGGCAGGGTTGTAGGAAGATGGACTACAGTCCATTTTTTGAAGTTCAGCAGGTTGAACCTATCCCTGATGCATCCTGAGTTGCCAAATAACAAAGTGCTGGGATTACAAATACTGGCTGAAATATGGTCAGGAGTGCTCAGCAGAGACTGGAAATGACAGGCAAATGTTGGGGTACATGTCTATATTTTTTTGTCAGTCATGGGGCCTGAACTCTGGGCCTGGGTGCTGTCCCTCATCTCTTCAGCTCAAGACTAGCACTCTACCACTTGAGCCACAGGGCCACTTCCGGTTTTCTGGTGGTTAACTGGAAATAAGAGTCTTACAGACTTTCCTGCTTGGGCTGGGTTTGCACTGTGATCCTCAGATCTCAGCCTGCTGAGTAGCTAGGATTACAGCTGTGAGCCACTGGCACCTGGCTTATGTCTATCTTTTATCAGCTCTAAGCACACGCAACAGAAGGTTGGTGGACCTGGGATGATTAGAAGAACTCTTACTAGTGGCCACTACATTCGAGGCCCTCAACTATGAGTGCCCAGCATCTTCCATCGCTCCCAGCTACCAGGTTGCTAAAATGTAAATGGAAGAGGAAGCTGGACTGTAAAACAGATCAGGAGGTTTCCTCCAGCTCTATGTCTCCAACAGGTCTTCACACATTTTGCGATGTTTGTATACTGGAGGGATCCAAAGAAAAAGAACAACAAACTTCCTCTTCCTCTCCTTCCTGGTCTTCCACTTCAAGGGACTCCTGTGATTACATTGGGACCATCCAGATAACCCAGGGAAATCTTGCTATTGTAAAGCCAATATGTGGATTTTTGTGTGTGTGAGTCAGTAAATGGTACTTGTCAGGGTTTGGGCACTGTCCTGTAACTTTTTCATGAAAGGCTGTTGCTCTACCACTTGAGCCACTGCTCTTCTTCCAGATTTTCATGGTTAACTGGAGATAAGAATCTCACAGACTTTCTTGCTTGGCCTGGCACTGAATTATAATCCTCAGATCTCAGCCTCCTGAGCACCTAGGATTACAGGTATGAGCCACCAGCAGCCAAATAATGTGTGATTATTTTTTCCTTTCTTTTTGTCATGAGACTTACATGCACAGAATCTGGGATGTGAGCTTCTTTAAGCATCCATGTTTTTTGTCTCCCACCATTGGTATTGGGCAGTACTGGATGATGGGTAAACACCTGTGTAGCATTGGACACTTTTAGGAAAGATACCCAAAAGAATTCTAGGTCTTAGAGGCTGCTTTTTGCAATGACTGAGCATCTGTATTTGTGTACTTGTGTGTTTATGTACATGTGTGTTTGCATGTGTGTGCATGTGTGAAAATGTATACAAGTGCACTTCTACAGCCCTGTACACCCATATGGGCAGACCCTCCATCATGGCTGGGAAAGCACATGTCCCAACACTCTGACATTTCCAAGTAAGCTAGCTGGAAGATTGCAAAAATAACGTCGATTTGACTTGAAGCCAATTCCCACACTCGGCTCTTTGGAGAAAGGCTCTAGGATGGAGTGTGGGAGGTGATAAAGTTTCTTACTGATGAGCGTGTGGGATGACCACAGCATCCCATGTGCAGAGAGAAGCGGGGGGGGGGGAGGGATTCCAATTCCAGCATTCATGAAAATAACAGTCTTTGCAGCATCATTTCTCAGCTGCTACCTCAAATGAAGATGTTGCACCTTAGTACTGTTGTGGCGTTTGGGTTCTTATTTTTAGTTTCCCTCCATGGCTTTCCATTTGGAACTTCATTAGTTGCCACGGATACTGGGAAGCTATTTGCAGGGGAGAAGCTTCCCAAAGTCATTTTCAGGGAGGATTAGAAAGGAGACATCTGGAAGGGACTGAAGGGTTGATAGGAAGCAACTTCCTGGCACAGGGAACAGGAATGCTCAGTAACAGTTGTTGCCTACATAGGTTTTTTGAGTGACAGCTATGTTGGATCTGACATGTCAAGGGAAATCAAGCAACCCTTTATAATCTCACTTCTGCTCTGATTTCATGATAGATTAAACAGACTCTCGCTTTTGGTAGCCATGGGACTTCGGGGAAATCTGGTGACTTCTCCAGGAATTTTGTCGATGCAAATGAAGGAGGTAGTCCTCCTCCGAGGACACAAAACATCGGGCCTATCTTTACACAAGTAATTGTGGGTGCTTGCGGTTCTTCGGGATCCAAGTGGAGGCATCCAAGGTCTTTGGAGATCATGTTTCTCTCAGAAGTGAGTTTAACATCTAAGATTGCCCCAAATCCTTCTAATCCAAGCCAGCTGGAGAATGAGAGTACCAGAGGCTGGCTCAGTGGCCTGGGGAGGCCCACCTGCGAGATTAGCTCTTTTTAATTTCTTCTGTGCGCACTAGCTTTTGGGCATGGTGCACGGTCCATCTGTTTGGTTTGGTGTTTGCCTGACAGCGTGGGAGGAGCAGCAAGTAAGCACAGTCTTAGACATCAGATGTTTCAAATGCTGTACTTTCTCCTCCATATGGGGGCCTAGAATCCTTGTGATGGGCCCACATTAAAGAAACTTTAAAACCTAAGAACATGGACTTTCGATGTCATAGTTACCTGCTGGTCTTCCAAAGACATTGAGGAGTGAGTTACAATAGTATAAGCAGTAGATATCTTAGACTCAGTCTCAAATATGATCCTTGTACCTCAGTGCCTGAAGTGTGTGTGTGTGTGTGTGTGTGTGTGTGTGTGTGTGTGTGTGTGTGTGTGTGTCACAAGGGGCTGCACATGATGGACAGACAGCTTGAAGAGCTGCTTCCTAATTCTAGCAACATTTTGCTGGGAGGTCTTAGATATCACCCTCCCTCTTTCCTTTGCTCTAAGACAACAGACTCCTTTTCTGAGGATCCATTGTACTTCATCTACTGGAAACAGGTCTTTGCAAATGTTGACTGTAGATGAACTCTTCTTACAGTAAAAGTGAGAAAAGGAATAAAGATCTGTGCTCTTGCTGGGTATGGTGGCACATAAATTTAATCCCAGCAACTCAGGAGGTGGACGTAATAGGATCATTGTCCTAATTGTCCTGAGGGAAAGCATAAGATGCTATCTAAAAACTTAAAAACAAATGATCTGGGGTGGTGGGGGTTGGGAGTTTAAGTATTTGCCTAGTAAGTAGGAGGCCTTGAATTTAATCCCTATTACTGAAATCTATGCTCTTGTACAAGTTGGAGCTCTGGGCACAATGGGACTGCTCTAATTCATGCATTCCTCAATGCAGGCCCTTGCTCAGAGCTAGCCTAGCACTTTTTGATAGCATATCACACTTAAATCTATCTAGACTCTTCTTCCAGTAATTCCTCCCTAGTAATTAGCTGAAGAAAATAACTGCTCATGTGTCCCACATTTATGTGCAAAGATGTTAATTTTAATAATATTTATAAAAATGAAAAATTTAGAACATTCTAAATGCCAAATAATGGAGAGCTATTTAAATGAGCTATGATATAGACATACAATGAAATATCAAATGGCTATTAAATTATATTGCAAAGGATTCTTTAGTGATTCTAGAAAATTGAAAATGATGGATTGGTAAGTGAAACAAGTAGGAAAACTACCAGACTTAGAGTGCTTCTTAGAAGCTGCTAAATACCATGCAGAGAAAAGACATTGGTTGGGCAGTCATAAAAGTTTTAAAAATGATCTATCCAGGAGATAAAAATATAGATAGCTATCATTTGCTTTTATACACTTTTCTAAATATTTTAAATTTTCTGTGATAAACATGCATTAATTTTATCATTGGAATATGCCTCACCCCAGTAGTTAGAGATCCAGTGATAGAATGAAATGAGCTAGAGAGGTCATTCTTCACTTCCTAATCTTTCTGTAGTAGGGCCACAGTTCAGATTTTCTTGCCCAGGCTTCTACCAGAATTTCATGCTCAGTAGCCCAATCCCATAGTCTAGGCTCAAGATGGCAATGAATACAATGAAGTTGGGATAAAGATGATCTGAATTACAAGAGAGTGATTGTAAGAGGCATGATCTCTCTGACAGTTACCCGCTGCCCGGTGCTCCTGCCTACCAGTTTCGGGGTCACATTGGTGTTCGCAGGGGTCTAGAAGTCGTCGGGCACAGAGATCCATGGCCCAGGGCCCACTAGAGTTCTGCTGAGAGAAGAGAACTACTTGGGCAGGGTTTAGCCAGTCGCTAGCATCCAACTGGCTCCCTTCCAGCAAGATGAAGCGGCTCCCTGTAGGGCGACAGAGAGGAGGCATGTTATACCTGTGTGTGTGTGCATACAATACACACGCACAAGTCACTGCAGACAGAGTCCCAGTCCAAAATCATTACTCCCACCAGTCCTAGCCTGTCATTAGCAGCAGAGACCAACTCAAGGGATCAGCAGATGGAAGTCTGGCTGTCACATAGACTGCTGTGATCAGGGACAGTCAGTCTTCCAGCTATACCATCCCCCTCTGTCTTGCCCTGTCCCATCTTGCCAGAGTGTTTCTAGGGGATACAAGGACAGAGCAGCTCTGTGATGGCCATGGCATGGCTCCATCAGACCCAGCCACAGGCGATGGCACTCATCCAAGAAACAGGGACCTGCTGCCTGTCTTCACTTGCCATGAAATAGCAGGCCCTCTAGCACTGCAAACAGTCCCCACCTGTTTCCAGCCGTCCAGCCACGGAGAGAGCAGACATTAACAAGTCAATTAGGTGTTGCAGGCTTAAATGATTCAGGGACTCTCAGAACCTATATAACTCCCTCATTTTATTGGGGTCCCCCTGGATAGAAGTAAATGATTGCTTCTGAGTTCTAGGCTTGTAGCAGGCTGCTGTGATTAGGAATTTCTCACCTGGGCAAAACAAACCAAAGCATGGCTAATCCTTAAACACCTCTACTATCCAACTTGGTTTTTCTTTCCTCAAAGGTTGAGGTTATATTGATGTTTATCTACCTGTAGTCATTGTGCCCTGTGAGTTATTTTATAAACAAGCAAAACCAGAGTAGATATAGAGAAAAGGAGATGATCTGGTTAGTTTCTTTTTACACCTGACTTTCTTATTTCATCTGTAGGAAATCCAATATTGACCTAAATCTTACTTATTTGGGTTTATTCACAGCTCCCCATATACACATAGTAATAGGAACCAGTGACCCCCTAGCATCTCAATCCTTTGCCCACCCTGAAAACCTTTCTCTTTGGAGGAAGAGGTCACATTTGTGGAAGGAAGTGCTCACCATCAGCGATCAGGTGCTCAGGCACATGCAGGGTGATTTTGACAACGAGTGGACAGCTGACATGAGAGGAACACACAAGGCCAATCACACAGCTGGTGATGCTGATCAGGGTCAAGGTAGTCTTGTTCACAGGACTTCGGGGAGAACCCACTGAAGGTGAGACAAAAGCAAAACATGGTGGTAAAAACCTTGGCAAAGGAATTACAACTTGAGGTTTTGCTGGCAAATCAAACACACTGCAGGAAGAAAATGCACCAGACCAAACAACCTCAGTGACCTGCAAGAATGCTTAAACTTCACGCTGCATTTCCACCATTGTCCACAGAGGGCACCAATGTAAAAAGCAGCCCTTCCAAAGTACCAAGTCCCCAAGAGGAGCTTCCTGGTTAGGAAGGGTTGGTGTTTGTTCTCTGGAGAGTTCTACTGAGAAGGAGGAAATCAGTTCAGGGTGAGTGAATGATGTCACCCCAGAATGATCCCCACAGTCCTGGAGGGGAAAAGATTTCAGCGGGGATAGAAGACACTCCCAGGGAGATGAGAACAAAATTAGGGAAAGAGAGGCTTTGTCTTGGAATGTTTGTTTTGGAGGTTGATTTTTGTTGTTATTTGGAGGGTTTTTAGTAGAAAGCATAGAATGGCAGTGAACAGGAGGATCTTTTATATACACATAGGGGTGTAACGAACCTAGGCAGCAAATTCCGTACATCTTTTGGAATCCTCTCCTGTACTGGGTTAAGACTTATTTTTCAAAGTAATATTAGTCACATTATGGCAGGCAACATGCTAAGTGTTGTCCATATATTATTTTCCTTTAACTATTTCCTTCCTTGGAAGACACTTGTGAATCTGTATAGCAATTAAGCTATTCTTTTCAGTTGTGGGAAAGACATCTCAATGAGATAAAGCTCTTTGTGACAGTTAACCTTGAGGAAGAGGTGATTATGTGTCAGGTACCCATAGTCAGGGCTTTACATGGCTCACATCATTCGATGATGACCAGAATACTAGATAGCAGCTCCCATAAAGTGTCTGAGAAGCTGTGGAGCATGTCTAAGCATGAAGTTCATCTAAACACTGGTGGTGAGATTCCAGGACCAACAAATCATTCAGTCTTTGGAGCCAAGGGAGTCTTCAAAACTGCTTTGCTCAGAATCACAGGGATGAGTTTTTTGGTTCATGGCCACACACACTCTTCATGGAACAGGTTCCTCAGAGTGCGTATGTTAGCTAGCAGTAACTGGAAAAGAGACTTGAGGGTAGCATGTAGCTTCTAGTTCCCCTGTCCCTTGCAAGTTGGAGATAGTCTATTCATGTTGAGACTATTTCCCCCCACTTACAAATCTCCAGCCTAGTCAGGCCTCTGCAGAAGATTTACCTCCAGAATTTCCCTTGGGGACTAAAATGCAACATATTTCAAACTAGCCTTGCCTCCTTCTCCTGAACCCTGCTCCCCTGCCTATTCCCATGACCCGGGGAAAGAGTCTGCCATCTACTCGGTTCCTCAACTCATCAGACTTTATTATGTGTAACTCTCCCCTCTTTTTCCCAAGCCTTTTCTCTCACTTCCATCCTCTCTGTCTCTGCCTTCCCCTGGGTTCTCCTACCAGGTGTATGGGAGTAGCCATCTGTCGGTCTGTCCCATCCTCACCAGCTCGCAACTAACCATACTGACCGCCCTCAGAGGATGCCTTCAGGAAGCGGAGCTGACTATGTGAACCACAGTTGAACTGGCAGGCCCAACCCCTTTGCACTCAAGGCCTAGTACCCTCTGCCGTCTGCTGGTCTTCCAGCCTTATTTCCTATGCAACCCACAAACTTGTATTGGAACTTCATTCTGTGAAACTATTTGCTGCTTTCTGAGTAGGCCTTCGCCATCTATGTCTCGGTGACTTTGCACGTATTATTTCCTCTTCCACAGAAGGCCATTTTGTCACCTTGTCATCTCAGTATACACCTACTCTTCCAGTCTCAGCTCAAACACTATCTCCCTATAAACACTTCTCGGAAACCTTTAAGATCAGATTCTCACTTGTCCCTTGTTCTTCTAGCCCTCTGTGCACCCTGCTGTTAAAGCTCTTAACACACCATGCCCTAGCTGTTTACAAGCACTTGCCATTGCTCTCCTGTGACTGCAAGAACTTGCTACTGATATTCTTGTCTCTCCTCTAACTGTACCCTCAACTCATAATCTGGCTCTATTTAGCTTCAGTCTTTCAAAACAGTGGCTTCCGGTTAGCTCTCAGAAACAATACTAATTGGATAACATAGCATGTGGATAATTGTTTGGTACTAGACTCTTCTATGGCCCCATCCTTAGTATTTGCATGCGCTTATGTTTATAAGCTGGTTAGACCTACTGCCTTGAATTAATTCTACTTCCTTAATAAGAAAAAAAAAAGAACTTTGTTTCTTCAAGGCTTCTTATGTGTTCTTTTCCTGGGCTACTTCTCTTTCAAGAAATTCTATACATTGTATAGAATGTAGTTCTGATTATTTTCTTCTTTGTTGCCTCCTCTTGCAACCAGGTAGAATTAAATGTTCTCTCTTTGGAGTGCTTATTTTGCTTTATTTATATTAGCAAGTGAAGCCTTATCATTGTGCCGCGTTTTCATGTTTCTCTCACCCATCATAAAGCCTGACCCATAGCGGGAAGGTTATAAAATGTTTTTGCTGTACTGATTGATGTATCCAATCCAATTAAACAAATACTTACATGCATCTATTAGAGGCAAAACCCTTTAGTAGGCACTTTGAAAAAAAATAATTAGGCATGCTCCACCCCTAAGCTGCTTATAGTTTACTTAATAGCAGTCCACAGTTGATGTACTAGGAGAGCTTGGGATTTAAAATAAACTGTTTTGTACTGCAAAGAAACTCACTATACATTATCAGGGTTTTTCTTATATCAGATTTTGTTAAATCAGGACACACCCTGCCTACAATGGATGGGCCTCTGTTGAATACTGGTTCTATGGAAATATGTATTGAAGATCAAGAAGAAGAGATATCTTCATTCATATGCTCACTTCAGGGAAACTGAGGCCTCAGAAGTTAGGCTGCCCAGAGCTCCACTGATCTCTTCAGGAAAATAATGAGGAGAACTTCAAGGCTGAAGCCCATAGGAGTGGGAATTTAGATCTAAATGCCTCCTTCCAATTTCAGGAAAGTCCTCTATGTGAGGAGAATGTATGTGGAGGTAAGCTATAGCTGAAACGTGTCTTTAGGGGACATCTGCTAAGTATTGGCTGGGGAAAATCCTACGTGTGGAGCAGTAGGGGATATCAATCAAATATCCTCATTTCAGCTCAAGAGGACTCTGTCTACAGTTTTTTTAAGACGATGCTCTAGAGAAACCTGAGGCTATACTGTGGAAAGATATAGCAGCAGTAATAGGAATTTCATACTGCTTTGGCAGAGGCCAAAACAAACCGGCATGTTTTCATAAAATGTAAGCCTGACAATAGGCCCACGCAGAAGTTATTATTACCTCATTTAAAATGGATAGGAACTGAGGTTCAGGGAAGTCCTTGCCCTTATCCAATACCACACAGTAAGTAAATAGTGAAGCTCATTGGTATTTACGTACAGAACTACCTCAGAAATGACGGTGGCTCTAGCAGAGCCATGGAGAGTATCGGCTAAGCTACAGGAGTCCCATTGGAAGGTCCTAAACTTCAGCATAGAGTGGCACAGACAGACTATGGCTGAATGAAAGGGCAGCTCTACCTGGGTAGATAAGAACAAATTGGGGTGTAGGGAAATAAAGGTCAAAGGAAATTACACAGGTTTTCAAGTCACAGATCATTCACTCTACAACCACTCTGTCCCCAGTCCCAGCCTAGTTCAATGCCAAAGCCAGTGTGATGAAGTAAGCAAGGGCTACAAGTATCAATCACTTGACACATGTGACACACTTTCCCAACTTTATTTCCTTGGTTTAAATAGCAAGATATGATTCCTGTGGCTTCCAGAAGGAATTGAGAGTCTTCTGACCAAGAAATAGCCTTTCAAACAACTTGGAAACTTGTTTGAGAGTGCCATTATCTGGGAGAGATGATTCTCTGAAATTTTCCACTCTAGAATCTTCTTTCTTCCTTAAGCAAAAACCCTGGTTGTGGTCCAGACATTTTTCCTGAAGAGAATGGCTCAGTCCCACAAAGCCCTCTGCAGCCCCACCTGCACGCCCCTCCCCTGCCCACAGTGCTCTACCCCCTGCATTTTCCATCCTTCCTACCTCGACTGCGCCTCCGGCTACGGGAGGGGTCTGTGTAAAAGGTGAGCTGAGGGTCATTTTCAGCCTCTGTGCCAGAGTCCCCTTCAGGATTCAAAAATGCAGACCCAGCTGAAATGAAAAGAAGCACAGTAAAGACAATGCTTCCAGATCGCTGGGTGAGTTCAACAGAAACATCAGTAAAATGAAAGTGGGCTGACTGACAATCTAACAAAGCTAGCAGGGTGTCTAGGCTTTCCTGACATCCAGATTTGTTGGGGAAGTAGACCTTCATGGCAGTGATCACTAAAACCCTGCTCAGCCTATGTTTCCTCAATTAGAAACATTTCTGGCACTCCTCTGCCAGAAAGGCCCTCCAGGAGTGAAGAGAGAAAAGGAAAAAAAGTAGATTCCTCCTTCTAGTTGCTAGGAAGTTGGAAATAAGTGCTGGAAACATAGGATATTATATTCTTGCATTTTCTGGAACCAGTTCATTCATATACATGCATGTACATGTGTATGTAAATATGGTAAGTACATCGTATATGTATACTTACACATGCATACACTGTGCACACATATACATGCGTGTATATGAATACACTTATATATGTGTCTGTATATATTATATATGTATATAAAATGCAAAAAGAGTGAATAAAGGAAATATATAAAAAGGTATTCAGGGAAATCTCCAATGTCCTCTTAGTCAGACTAGAATTCTGTTATTATTAATGTATATAGGCCCCATTTTTTTTTCTGATACAGAAACAGGTAAAGGATTAATTTCCCCCTTAAAAAATCTTTTGAAATGCTATTTATGTTGCAGCTTCTCTTTTATCACCTCATCTTTTTCCATTCAATTGACGGGTAGACTACTGTCCTTATTAGCAAATAGAGATCCAGGCTATCATTTTAAATGATTGTATAGGAAGCCAATGGACAGTAGACAGCTGTCCCAGGTAGTTAGGTAATTCCCAGGTGATGGATATTTAAGCCATCCCCAATTTTCAGCTCATTTAAACAACATTGCAATGAACTGCTGTTTACACACATCTTTTCATATTTGTCCAATTATTTCTTAAGCATACATTCTTGTTGGCAGAAGTATTTGATCAAAAGGTTTGCACATTTAAGGGCTTGTTTTTTTCACATATAAGTAGCATTTAACTGGCCTCCAGAAAGAAGACTGTGCAGGGGCTTATCTCTGTAGCTGCATATATGAACATGGTAGAAGGTATTGATGGTCCTGTTTTCCCTAAAGTCAGCAATCTATCAGAAGCTCTAACATCAGAAATGGATACCTCTTGCTTTGTTGTTGATCCGCTTTCTCTGGCTACTGGAAGTGTGGGACAGGAGGGTGGCCTGCTGGTGGTTCGAGTCCACGGGGCTGGTGGCAATGATGTTATCTTTATACTTGTTCATCAGCGAGAGTTTGGCATTGTCACTTCCTGTACCAGGAAAATGGGAGGTGAAAAATTTTAAAAGGCCAAAGAAAGTGGGAGTGAGAAAAATCTGTGTGAATCAAGTAGATGAGGAGTCACAGAGCTGAAACAAGGAACCCAGAAAGTCAGAGACTGGCAGAAACTTGGATTTCTAGGGGCTACAAAGTTATGCACAAAGTAATACAATTAGATTACAATTGAAAATCCAATTCAATAATTTTATATTGATAAAATCACCAGTCGCCACCCTTTGGCTAGACACAAACTTCAGCTTCTATTCTATTTGGGTCAGCAAAGAGTCTTAAAAGAAGCTGCAGTTGTATGCATTCAGGCAGAACATGACCTCTCTTTTCAATCACAGTCTATACCACTCCCTATTGTCTGATTGCTCTTGCATATATTTGTGTAATCTTTCTGTCCCCTTAAAGGCATTTGATTATGTAACCTGTGATTGCTACATATCTATTTGTTATCCCTAGCACAGTACCATGTGCTTGGGGAAATAGGAGAGTTGTTAAAGGCATATTCTCTCTCTCATTTTCAAGGAGTTTTCAGTCTTTAAATCTTATGAAGAAGTAGTTCTAGATTCTGTCTAGATATGTCAAGGATCTGTTCTAGACAACATACAGAATTTCCATTTCGCTTTATGTGATTTTACTCTTTCGAGTCTCCCACAAAAGTCTATGTATCTTAACTGGCATACAGTATCTAAGCCATCTCCTTTTGGGACTGGCTTATTCATAGCAGTTTGAAAAAGAGCTGAGGTGAGTTTATTTAAGTGCAGTCCGTCCCTTTCTGATGATTTTGTCCTGCTGGATTAGGCTCAAGTCTGTTTTAACCAGTGTCTCCACAGATAAATGAAGTATCTGATGCCATCTTTGCCTTTTTCATTTTTTTAAAAAATATACATTCTTTATAGAGCCCACAGAAGCAATACAATTAAAATATAATTTAAAAAGCCCAAAACTCAAGTCTTGGGAGCTACAGCAAAGAACAGAGGGTGTTACCCAGCCACTTCACCGGAGAATTAAACTGCCTAGGCAAATACATGATACACAGAAAAGTCTACAGGTGTTGATTTTTCTTGCACTCTCCTTACTTCCCAGAGCATGGTTCATTACAGACTAAAAAAGGCTGCAACTCACTTGTCTGTCGCATATAAAGGTTCCTCTGCTTCTGATGATGGTCCAAGTGGAAAGCGATGTAAGATACACTAGATTTTCCAGCCATCTCAGAAAACAGGCTATCTGGGAAGGGACCCTGGTACCTTCAACCAAGTAACGTAACCAAGCATTCTGGCCCAATACCCAGCAACCTGAGACAAGGAGGAAACAGTGCTACCCCCTTCCAGCTCCCCACCTGGTGTGAGGTCCATGCCTGCCTTCTCATTGCAGCCTTGCAGCGAGTCCAGGGTGCGTGTGACCTGGCTAGCGAAGTCCTCCCCTCCATTCATGCACTCCCTCTGAAGGTGGTGGCGTAGGTCCGTGATGTCGTACTCGTAGCCATCCAGGATGGGTGTCTCCCGGATACTCAAGGTGCCGCTGGAGTTGTGGCCCTGCACCCGAGCATTGCGCAGACTCTCCCGGCCATGACCCCCGATCAGCACTGAAGGGATGTAGTGAATCTCGTTGGCTGCCTCGGCGCTGGCACTCTTCTGGGGCTGGGGGACCCGGCGACGTTTGCACCAGCGCCGGCGGGTGTACAGGATCATCACCAGACACAAGATGGAGAGCAGGAGAGCGATCATACCACCCTGAGAAGAAAGGACAGCAGATGGATGCAGGCAGACACGAAGGCAGAGCGCTAGGCACGGCTCTTCTCACACAGCTTTTGTCCTTGGGTTACATCATTCATTCCTTCAGTCATTGGTTCCTGCATTCATTCAGGGGCAAAGGAAACTAGTGTTTACTGTGAGAAGAAAATGGAATGGCCAGTGCATAATTTCCAGGGACCTGTTTGCCTGTAGCTTTGCCCAAAAAAATATTATTATCATCATTATCATCTTTAGTTGTAGAGTTTCGATCTATTCGTTTATAAGTACCGTGTTTCTTTTTGTGTGTCAGTACTAGGGTTTGAAGTCAGAGCCTGGGTGATGTCTTTTTAGCTTTTTCACTCCAGAATAGCATTCTCCCACTTGAGCCACAGATCCACGTTTGGCTTTTTGCTGGTTAGCTGGAGACCAAAGTCTCACAGACTTTCCTACCCAGGCTAGCTGTGAATTGCTATCCTCAGATCTCAGCTTCCTGAGGGCTGGATTTCAGATTACCTGTAATGTTAGGATTACAGGTATTCAGCTAGTTCAATGCATCTGGTTCATTGTCTCCTTGTCCATCATTTTCTCCCCACTCATCTCTCCCAACCTCACCCATGCCCTCAAGTCACCTGCTTCCGTTTTCACATATGGGCATTGAGGATTAGCAGATAATTTGAAAAAGGCCTTAGAAAAAAGAGACACATCTATAGGAGTGTGTGTGTGTGTGTGTGTGTGTGTGTGTGTGTGTGTGTTCTGAAAGAGGGGGAGAGTGTAAAGATGGTTTGAGCCTATTATTTGTTGTTTGGGCAGCATGTGCATGGTGGCTTTGAGTTTCTCTTCCTGTGTCATTTCTAACAATCAGTCCTTGGTAGAATCCAACAGGATCCACAAATCAATGAGCCCTATAAAGTCTAAAACTCAAGTTTCTCATCTGTGCAATGGAGAAGATACCATTAACCACCCAGGGTAGTTGTTAAGAATTAGTCCAGGCAACTATGTCAAGTGCCTAATACAATACATCACACCTCATCAGTGTTCTCAATATATCCTTCACTATCTCCATCCAAGGAATCAGCCCAGCAGGGAAAACTAGCAACAAAGCCAAAGAGAAACTTACATCAGTCAGCAATTAGCCACCACCAAGTGTCCAGAGAAATGGTGCCATCTGAATCTAACTTTTGAGGCCATCGCTTTTCCTTAATTACATTGTCCTTAGGGATGCTCCTTGTTTTTGTACCATGAGATAGAAAGGATTGGGACCCTGTCCTGGAGTCAGGCTGGCCTAATAATTTCTTTTTTAGTCATCTGGAGGCCAATAGCTTGGAACTGGAGGCCAGTCCTTAAAAGTCAGGACACCACTTGGTGTCTATTGGAAGTGGAGATTCAGTGCTCAGAGAGACAGAACATATGCCCTTTAAGTCCCTCTGAGGCAGGGTTTGGAGGAGTTCTAAGCCCTTTCCTGAACAAAGCAAGGCAGACATGAATCTTCCCATGCACAGTTTGTAGTCACTCCTTTATTTTGGTCAATATCCTTCAAACCTCTTTCATTAGGCTGAGGTGTGTCAGATGGTTCAGCTCTTGACCTTGAGTTTCAATCACTGCCACTCTAGTGTATAGGCTGGAGATGAAGAGCCCCTATCCATCCCCAGGAGCTCCACCTCCATGAGGATGGGTCGAGAGTACTTTCACAAACACATTGAAAGGGGCTTTTTCCAGTTTCTTAATAACTCTGTTGTGGATTTATAAATTTCTTCTCCCAGTAAATCTTCCCATTTCTCCTCCTACTCCCAGCATTGCTGTCAGCAAAGGAAAACAGAGAGAGAGAAAAAGAGGGCGGGGGAGGGGAACTCCTTTCAAACATGCTGCACAAAGCAACAGAAACATGAAGCATTAGATCCAGCTGCCAGGTTCTGGTCCACTTCCTAGAGCATATTAGGGACACATACAACCAACCATAGTTCCTTTCATCTAGAGAACCTTTTCTCCCTCATGAAATCTCACAGAAAGAATAAATACGTTCAGGTTCCACTGAATGGAAGTATAAAGCCAAGTATTCTAGTTCCTCACTAAAATCTACCTCCCCTCTGGTCCATGCTGCTGATCCACATAACCACTGGTATCCCCACAGAACCCTGCCCAGAACATAACACTGCAACCAAGTCTTCCATAACCAATCTCTGCAGAAATCCATGGACAGCGAACCTCTGTGTGCACCCCAGTAGTTTCCAGCAGAACCCTTATCTCAACATCAGATCCTCTGGCCTTTCTCTCACCCCAAATTGAAATTACAACAATAGGTAATTAAGCCACACAGAAGGAATAACTTCCCAACTGAGAGAAGTTGTCAGACATTGAATTAGGCCAGTGAAAGCCAGAGGTAATTTTATTCCCTAAAGAGCTGTAAGAGCAGCAGAAACATCCATCTCTGAGGAATGG
The DNA here is from genome assembly GCF_000151885.1 of Dipodomys ordii. Lineage (NCBI taxonomy): Eukaryota > Metazoa > Chordata > Mammalia > Rodentia > Heteromyidae > Dipodomys > Dipodomys ordii. The sequence continues at coordinate 7,685,671 of NW_012267243.1, read as the reverse complement.
TTTAAACACCATCTTTCCAGCTCATGTTAGAGGTTTTAGGGGCCGCTTCCACTCTTTGTTCTCCTTCTCCAATTCACAAGAGTTATAAGATCCAGGCCATGGGTTCATTCCCCATCTTACACAATAATTAAAGAAGAGCAGCTATCCATGGCTCAGTGTGGCTGTAACAGGCATTTGTTCAAAATGTTGTATATGTTTAATCCAATGAGGTAAATGTCAATTGCTTTCCCATTTTACATATAGGAAAACTGAGACGCAGAAGTTAGTTGGCCTAAAGTTCCACGACAAAGAGCTAACAGGCCTTTAGTGATTAGGTCCATAGTGATGAATTTCAGGACCCATATTCTTAACCAAGGCTGTAGTCACCTGAATGAATCGGCTCCTGGGAGACATATATGCTATGAAATTTGTTTCACAGATCTTAGGAGGCTAGAGTAGCAGCATGTGGATGATTCTACCCAGATCTATCTTCACATATCAAAGGAGAAAAGAAAGTAGCTGAAGTGTGCAGTATAAACATCGGCGGATCAGAGGGGCACTACTATAAACAAAGTGTGTGTGTGTGTGTGTGTGTGTGTGTGTGGGTGTGGGTGTGTATGTGGGTGTGGGTGTGTGTGTATGCATGCACGTGTGCGTGCTGTGCACTGTGGACCTGGGACTTGAACTCAGAGCCTGAGTGCTGTCCCTGAAGGTTTTTTGTTTGCTCAAGGCTATAACACCACCACCTGAGCCACAGTTCTACTTCTAGGTTTTTTTCTGGTTAATTGGAGATAAAGAGTCTCATGGACTTTCCTTCCCAGGCTGGCTTCAAACTGTGATCCTCAAATCTCAGCCTCCTGAGTAGCTAGAATTACAAGTGTGAGCTAACAACAGTGCTTGACAACAGAAGACCTTTTACCAAGAACCCACTGAGAACCTAAATCCAAGATTAGTTAGCAGTTAAATTAAAAAAAAATCTCCCATTTCAGATTTTCTGTGTTAAAATAAGAATACATATACTACACATTGCTTCCTGCCTAGAAGACACTATTAGACCCCCAATTTAGCCAATTGAATCAAAGATATCTGTGTTCTTTCACCTTGGAGACCCACTGAAAATAGGCTCAGCATCATCCTTCTCAGAAGAAAACAAGAGAAAGTATACCACCAGCCAGGGCTGAGCTGATGCCAATACCACACCCCTCTTCACAGCTGTTCTCAGGGTGCCATTTTGTTAGGTTGGTCTAAAATTCCCTTTGATATGTAAAGCTCAGATTCTCAAAATATTCTTCATGTTTATTTTTGAAAATAATAAGGTATAAGCAGCTATCATACAAGTTTTTGTTAGGCTAAGCCAGTGCATTTAGCTCCTCTCATCTTGCTTTTGTGAAATGTTTACTCCACTGAGAGGCAATGACTCCTGAAGACCTTGACTTTCTACAAATCAGATACCAATAATAAGCCCAGACAGTGAGGGCAAGTTAGCACAGCATAGGAAGGAGGATTCCCAGGTACCCACGTTGTGCTATGGTTTTTCTGCCTCTATTACCTAAAATAGTGACAGGTGTCACAACATTTTCAATGACTTACTAATTAATTGTGGATCATTATGAAAAAATAATACATGTGTTGCAATGTTATGCAATATTAACTTGCAGTACCCGTTAATAATATTTAATTATAATAAAAATTAATGAGACACTGTGTACAAATTCTACTGAAGAGCTTACCTGCCACATCCCCATAAGTAGATACCAGAGATATAAAAGCCCTGCACTATACGGAGACAGAGTATGGGTCTGGTCACTTAACTTTCCTTCTACAATGAGGGCTTGGGAATCCGGTGTCACATTTTATAATTATTACGTTCCTGTGATAAGTCACTGTATTTGACATGTCATTCCCTTCTATTTCCATAGAACATTTGAAGCAATTTCAAAGAAAGATATAGATATTCTAGGATATTTCTTTCAAAAAATAAAATGAAATGAATAGATAGCAGATGAAAATAGTCAAAAGCTTAGGTCAAGGGTTATAAGCTAGGAACTTCCTGCAAACCAAGTAAAAAGTGAAATGCCAGATGGGTAGAGTTGAGAAAGATGGGGTGATGAGAAAGGGGGTGAGATTGATCAACATACTTTGCACTCATGACTTGATACATTGAATTGAAGCCTCTTTTTCTTGTATGACAAAAAATGTAGACTTCTTTCATGTATCCAAGGGCAACTAGAATTGGGCCTTTTGTACCTGCATGAACTCCTAAGAAGTATCAATGCACAAAATTTTGCAGAGGACATGCATGGATTGTTTGCACGTTCGTGCCTTGCTCCTTGTTGCTGGAGTATCCTAGCATTCTTTATTTGTGTAAGTTTCAAATCTTGTACTATAGAAAAAGTATTAGGCACTGGTGGCTTATACCTGAAATCTTAGCTACTGAGGAGCTGGTTCAAAGCCAGTCAAGGCAGGAAAATACATGAGACTTATCTCCAATTAACCACCAAGAAACAGAAGTGGAGATGTGACTCAAATAGCAGAGTGATAACCTTGAACAAAAATTCTCAAGGACAGTGCCCATGTCCTGAGTTCAAGCCTCAAAATCAGCACAGAAAAAGAAAAAGATGAAGACGAAGATGAAGACGAAGACAAGACGAAGAAGATAAAGATGAAGATGACGATGAAGAAGAGGAAGGAGAAGAAGAAGAAGAAGAATTAGAAGAAGAAGAAGAAGAAGAAGAAGTGGAGGTGAAGGAGGAGGAGGAGAAGAAGAGGAAGAAGAGGAAGAAGAGGAAGAGGAAGATTCAAATACAAAATAAAACATTAAGTTACATCTAGATTCAGGTTATCACTTTGCATGCTTTTTCTAATTATTCTATTGATTTTCCTCCAAACTGGGCTATGTGAAGACTCTACTTCTATTAACAAGTTTTCCCCCCAAAAAATGGCATTTCAAAATATAGTTTCTATAAAAGAATCAATAAATCATTTCTTTTGGCTTTAATAGAGATCAAACAAATGAAGCCAGTTTTTATTTTATTATGAAATTGACATTTTCAGTACATACCTCAGAGAATCACCTGAAGTTTTCCAGATAATTCATAGATTTTAGAATCTCTATATAATGATGTTTTATATAACACTGGTGGTGACTGAGCAGAGAAAAACATTCGACATGGATCTTCCTTTCCTATTTATCATAGCTCCGTTCTAACCAACAATTTTGCTTAATCACGGTTGGTCCTGTATCCTGTCTCTCTCCTTAGCTAACTCCTACTTGCCATCTTCTCCTACTTCACTTTAGCCATTCAGCTTCAGGTTACAATTCTTTGGTCTCACTGCTCTTCCATACATCCTACCATACAAAACTAATCACACATATTTTACCTTTGATTTCTTGTTGACTTCATCTACTAGGCTGAAGACTTCAGGAGAATAAGGACATGTCTGACACATCCGTTTATATCCCCTGGGTTGGCCATCGTGCCTGGCATAAAGCAGTCAATAATTTCATATAAAATGAAGGAGGAAAGGAAGGAAGGAGGAATGGTCCATCAGTGTTGAATATGCTTCAATATAAACATTTTCTGTGCATAAACATTTTCTGTGTGCCTGCAGTCTAAATTTATGTACACTGCTTATGCAACGCATCCCTCCAATTCATTACTAAGTTGCTCAAAAAGTTTTTACCAATAAACTATTTATGGAGGCATTTTTCTAGTCTAAGGGTTGCTGTTATGTAGGTACTGAAATGAGCAATATAGGCATGGTTCCTGATAAACAAATTTTACTCTCTGGTTAGAGAAATCAGTCTGTGTAGTTTGGATTTTAAAGTAAAAGGTAGGCAACAAAGGAAGGAAGGAAGGAAGGAAGGAAGGAAGGAAGGAAGGAAGGAAGGAAGGAAGGAAAGAAGGAAGAAAAGGTACAGAAAAACAAAAACAGATGATAGGTGCTATTATCAGCCAGTCTGTGTTTTCTTCTCAGAACAAAAGAAATTGAAATAAATGGAGGTATCTTGAACAAGAGGTGAAAATGTGTAACATCCCAAGAGCCAATGAAATCCTTTCCAAATTGGTACCTCATGACAAGTAAATTCTACAATAAAAGAATCTGATTCTATTAAATATCACCAAAGTTTAGGGCATCACCTGGGTTTTGTGAACCCTTGGCAGAAAAATAGAAAAGCTGAGATTTTTGTTTTCAGCTACCATCTGTCAAGAGACAGCAGCCAATCAATCAACTCACATTTCAAAGCTTAGTTTCACCCTAGGAATAACCAGAAGAGTAAATCTGAGACATAATTAATTATCCCTCAAGGCAACTGGACATACTGAATTCAAATTACATCTCTAAAGAATTAAATATTTGTTAAAAAATAAGAATCGAACAGAGAAGTTTAGTGGCTCGTGTCTCCAGTTTTACTTTAACAACACCCAATGGTCAGGGCAAAGACTCAACTGTATGGCAAGAATCATTTACATCTGTCTCTGGCTTTTCCAAGAGCCAAATCAACAGGAGAAAAACTGTACAAGCCCATATGGCAACTCCAGGAACATTCTAATTTATACCCAAATTTTCCAAGGACAAAGAACAGATAAGCAAGATAGATAGATAGATAGATAGATAGATAGATAGATAGATAGATAGATAGATAGATAGATAGATAGATAGATAGATAGCCTCTCAAAGTTCTTCTGATCCTGGGATTCTATGAACTCACTGGAAAACTAGAGTTATATTACTGCTAGTATGAAGGTACTTAAGCAAATATCAAGGCTAACCAACTGCACACTTAGTACAAGCTGCATGGCCTCTGTGGGTCTAACACAGGTCTTTATCTATAGCATAAAGTAACTGAAAGAAATACAATATTTTTTTCTCAATTTGAAATTTCCTGATTGCAGCACTGACCCTTATCAATGTAGAAGTGGCTCTAAATTCCCTGCCTTGAAAATCCCCAAACCACAAACTCAGAATATAATGAAGTGGATCTTTCAGAATCAGACCATCACCTCCACTTAGTCAATGGAGACTGCAGAAGCACACATTCACTTCTCCAATGACACATTGAGGCTCTTCAAATCAGGGGATGTCATGCTGAAAATCTCTTTACTACCACAAGGAGTCACCCAAACAGAGCAAAAAATCCCTTAGTTAACTCCTCTGTCATACTATCTTTTTGTTTTTTGGGTTTTTCTTGTGTGTAGTGGCTGGCGAAGAGGATTCCATTATCCCCTGCCCATCTCCTTCCCAAGTGGAAGACAAGTGAAATGCTTTAAGCATATTAAGTAGTGAGCTCAATTTATAAATTATTAGGAACATTACCTTCTCTTGGGGGTTTTCTGAAGACTTTAATTGCATGGAAAGTCTTTCCAGTTGCCCCAGGCTACCCTGTTAATTGAGAGGCCTCAATATGTCTTCTGGGGCCACTGATGTGAATTTACAACCCACTGGTAGAGGACTAGCCTTCTCCACCTGGAGAACCTCTCACTGGTACACTTCTCTTGCCTGCTGCATTGATACTCCAGCATCACCATATGAACACAAGTATCTAAAGAAAATACCATAGAGGAAAAAACAACAACAAAAAACAAAAACACAATGTCCCCAAGGTCCCTTCTGGTTAAAAATATCATTTCTTGGTGAAGCTAGGAAATAGACAACCATCAATAAATAAGAGACAACTCTGAGACAGAGACAGGGCCTTGAAGGCAGGTAAGTTGATAATCCAGATCTCTTCTAACCTAATGAGGTTATAAGCACATCGTTCACAGAAGAAAACACAACTTTGTAGCTTGATAATTTTGACCACTGTATTTCTTCTTTAACCTGTGTAGTTTGTCTTCAGTTCCTTTATGAGACTCAGGAGTTTCATCTAATGAGAGCCCGGAGCCCCATGGAGACAGTGACTGGAGGCTAGCGTGCTGGAGTCAGCCTGGGCTATTTCCAGTTGGCCTCCTTCAGGTTCTTTTTTTAGAACTGCTTTTTTGGTTCTTGAGATTTTTCTTCCCTCAGACCCTTGACTTTGCTGTCCCAAAGCAAACATAGGAGAATGTATTTGTTCATAAACTGCTGACTGATTCTTAATAGTTTGGTTACCTGTCATTGGCCTGGATGAGAATGCTAAAGCTGAGTCAAACTGAATGAAGCAGGGAAACAGAGAAGCAAGTATGGCGTGGTCTGGGTTTTCAGGTCCAAGGCTATGCCATTGGACCCTCCCATTATGAGGACTAGCCTAGACCTCTGCAAACTGAAAGAGCAGTGAGAAATGAGGCTACCCAGGTGAGCTGAAGTCCCTTCTGTCCCTTTGGATATAAATGTAATGATTTTCTGTATGTCCCGCCCAGTCAGAGGTGATGGGTGGAACCCCAATTGATGTCATGTATTAAGATATTAACTAACTCCACCTATTCATATATGGGGTTATGTGCTCAGGTGCATGTATTACACATGATAGGCTGGCAGAACCAAAAGCACTTGAAGTCAGTGTCTCAGCAACCCTGGGGCAGAGCTGCCAGAGACAGCCTCCCTCCATGGGCCATGTTCACTAGCCCTTTGAAAACTCACCATCCAACCATGAAGCCAAATAAATATCTCCAGCTGGATAATGCTCAGTGCCTATTCTTGGCCATGTTCCTTTCCCCTTTCCTCCTTGTTTTTCTGCAGTAGGTTATCTTGATGAAATAAAATCATGACAATAATCGGCTCCATTAAGGATCAAACATTAAAGGAATTATTGAACAAGTAACAAAAGAGGCAGCAGGAATCATATATGCTAATGGCCATCCGACTTTAACCCTCTTTCTCTCTAATCAATGGAGCTATAAAATCCTCTTGCAATTCCTCAAAAGTCAGGCAACTCAGTTCAAAGGGAAGAAACGCTGTCTTGGAAAGCTGATTGCTTCACGGATATCAGCTGGGCTGAGGCAAATAAAAATGCAACAACATTAATTAGTTAGTCACTGAAGCAGATCATATGCAAAGCATGTATGAAATGCAAGTTACTTCAGATGAAAATACACTATAGCACCATTAGCTGGGAATAGAAGTACAGAGAGAGTTACAGTGTCAAGATTTCTCTGAATCAGGATCACAATCTCTACCAGTGAAGGCTTAAAAAATCTGTTTCTTCCCCAGATTAAAAAAAAATGGTAAGGGGCTGGGAAGGTGGCTCAGTGGTAGAGCGCTTGCCTTGCATGCCTGAGGCCCTGGGTTCGATTCCTCAGCACCACATAAGCAAAAAGAAAAAAAGCTGGAAGTGGGGCTGTGACTCAAGTGGTAGAGCGCTAGCCTTGAGCTGAAGAGCTGAGGGACAGCGCCCAGGCCCAGAGTTCAGGCCCCATGACCGGACCCAAAAAAAAAAAATGATAAGAATCCTTAAAAAAAAAAGCTCTATTACTCAGGATGCTAAATTTAAGGTGTAGGTAGATTGCCTTATATATAGGGTATGCCATGTATGACATTCTTGTCATACATGGGAGTACAACTCAGTTGTAAATGTCGCCATGGGGTTCAGTGTACCAGAGCCCAATCAGGTATTCAGGGTCCTGCTCCTGTTCTGTCTTAGGGAAGAGGACCTTCAGTGATACAGTCCCTATACGGAAAACTAAAGAATTTATATGATCAATGATTAGTTTTGTGACTATCTCAAAGGCTTCAAACCATTATGGAAAGATTAATCATTCATCAGCTTCCTATAACAATCCTACTACATATGCTTAATGGCTCTCTAGATTTCTGCTTTATATTGTTATTCTATGCACACATTACCTTCCTCCAAGAGGAGAAGTACAAAGGAGAAAGAAAAGTTAATAGTAACTACTGTTTGTTCAATATTCACCATATGTCAAGCACAATAGCAAGCAAACTGTATTAAGAAATATAAATAGCCGGGCACTGGTGGCTCATGCCTGTAAGCCTAGCTACTCAAGAGGCTGAGATCTGAGGATAGAGGTTCAAAGCCAGCCTGAGCAGGAAAGTCTGTGAGACTCTTATCTCCAATAAACCACCAGAAAGTGATGTTGTGGCTCAAGTGGTAGAGTGCTAGCCTTGAGCTGAAGAGCTGAGGGACAGTGCCCAGGCCCAGAGCTCAAGCCCCATGACTGACAAAAATATAATTATTAATATTTACTATTTCTAATTTGTAGATAAAGAAACAGAGGATTGTGAGTATTAAGTAACTTATACATGCTTGTATATAGGGTTCAGTCACTAATCTTAGTATATAGTTGTAGAACCAAGAGGGAGAGAAAGGGACCTATCATTACAACCTGGTTCCTAATCAATCAACGTCCCATCTTTCCAAAATTAAATTAAATCCTGTAAGACCTTGCTTCTACATCTAACCTTTTGGGCTCATGCAAGTAAGGATTCCTAAATGTCTATATGTGGTACTGTCTGTGCTATCTTCCCAAATGACCCCAAACTTGTTCAGTCAAGCTTGATCACTTGGTTACCTACATGCATACACAATTACTTACATTTTCTCAGATTGACCACATTTATCAAGCCATCATTGTGCCCAGCCAGGGAAAATCTAGAGAGGCATGGATCCTTGAGCAAATGTTTTCTAATGTGAAATCAGCTCCCTTCAAGGTTTAAGAGTACAGATACTCAACCATTTCCTGAATGCACTCTGATATACATTTGCACAGACTTAGGGATCTTTTCTGTCCTTATGTCCTTGTTTTACAATTAAAGGCCTAAGCCAAATAAAAGATATTTTGTACAATACAGCAAGACACATGATGACAGACTAGGGAGAAAATGTACTTGAACATTTTCAGGGAAAACAAGGAGCTACATTACAGCCATATATCTTAAAATTGTTCTAACTAATAATAGATTTAGAGAAGACAAGAGCATCTCTGCAGGTCACATTTTGCATTAGGACACGAAGAATGCTGATTGTGACTTCCAAACACAAGTCACTCCATAGTAGTCATTAAGCTCTCTCAACTGGTAACCTGATTTGACTCACTCAACACTTTAACAGCAAGCCCCTAATTCTAACCTAAAACCTGGGTAGAACAAACATCTCATCTTATTCCCTTGTTATATTTCAGCTGTAACTCAATGTTGGCCTCCAAGCAACATGAAAATTAAAGCTGAAGATTGCAGCAGAGGAGCAGACAAGGGAAATAAGGTCTCAGGGGAATTGCTGACGTACAAAAACCATCAGAGCAACTGGCTCCAAGATCCCTTTCAAGCCTGTACTTTTCTCCAGCCAATCCTGTCTAGCATGAAAGAAGGGAAGAGGAGGAAAGATTCATAGTCAGGAGTATTCTCTTGGGCCATGCACTCTGAGCTATGGCTCTTATTTCTCCTTTAAAAATTATTCCGTTCAGATTTTCTCTGAAGCTAATCAAACATGAACCATGGAGAAGGGGCCTGGTTTGTAAAAGCCATCTCTGGGTGAGTTACTGACATTCTCATTAGGACAGGCTTCGTTAAACCACCAGCTTCAACATCAGCAGCATATTGTCTTCAGCTAATTACATTTTTGCTGGCAAGGCCATTTTACAAGTCTTCAAATCCTTCCCATCATTAATTTAAATAAAACAAAAAAGAAACCAAACCCAACTGTCCCTCTCTGCCTCCTTTCTCCCCCTCTGTTGTTCCACCACCCTTGGCCACTTGCTTTCAGCTTTGTTCTGATTTTCCTGGTCTCCTTTCCTTTCCTTGGCCTCATTTTTGAACAGAAGAGCGCCGATGAAAAAAGGCAGAAAGACAGTCATGTGATCTTTATTCATCTACCAGCTGACCATAGCTTGCTCTGTTACCATTCAGATGCTAGTGACATATACCAGGACCTTAAGTGCAGGCCTGGGGTTCACAGCCAAGGATACACCAGACCAAAGAGAAGTAGGAAGCTGGAGGCTAAGGCCAAGCTCTTCCCCAAACTCTTATGGAAAATTACAAAAACTCAATTCTGCATCATTTGTTAGATTTTTAATTTACTGACCAGTGGCTCAATCATGCAGTGAATCCATGGGTCAGCTTGATCCAGCCAGGGACACTCACATGACACAAGAGCTATTAGAGACTCTGGCTTCCAAGGCAACCAATAGGATAAATATCACCTGCTGGACCAATATGGAGCTCTGTATCTGGGGCGAGCATGTTTTCCTGACCTCAGGTGGGCCATTTCAGCCAACCTGCAGCATCAATACAAAAGAACTCAAATCATGACGATCACAAAGTTTCACTGTTTTACTTTTTAATAATCGGTGTCTATTCTTACCACCTTTCATTCTATTAAGAGACAGAGATGGGGGAGAAAGAGAAAGAACAGAGAGAAAACAGGTATAATATAGTAGGACAAGTATTGGTCATTTTTGTACTTTCCCTTTTTCTACCTTGATATTTCTTTACTTGCCCTCCTTCCTAAACCCTTCCTACCTTTTAAAGTCCCTCTCCTTCCTGACACATTTTCTTCTAGCTGTAGACATGCATTTGAATATTTCTTAACTCTTAATTCTGGTATTCTTTCTTAATACATAGCTCTGACTAGATTTACAGGCAATGAGCAAACTTTTAATTACCTTCAAGAGGCACTACCTTTGCAGAGTGCCCAGCATAGAATTAACGCTGTACAACTGTAATTAGTTTTATGGAGGCAAATCTTCTGGGGTCAGGGCGGTAGATAGATCACAAAAGCGTAATTGTGTGTGTGTGTGTGTGTGTGTGTGTGCGCGCGCGCGGGGCTTGAATTCAGGGCTTGGGGAGCTGTCCATGAGCTATTTTGCTCCAGGCTCGTGCTCTACCACTTGAGACACAGCTCCACTTCGAATTTTGGGGGGGTTAATTGAAGATAAAATCTCATGGACTTTAGTGCTTGGGCTGGCTTCAAACCACAATCCTCAGATCTCAGCCTTCTGAGTAGCTAGGATTACAGGTGCAAGCCACCAGTGCCCGGTGCAAATAGCATCATTTTACAGTTAGTTGATCTGGAAGGCTGTCTTCTTTCATCCTAGCTGGCTCCTGGACTGGCTTGGAAGAGAACATCATTGGCTATAGATCTTTCTGGGAAGCAGGGAGCCACAGTAGGGTAATAGTTTTCTCATTCACAAGGATGTTAAAATCACAGATGCAGAGGTGAGAGCTTTGTTTTCAGGAAGCATGATGGCTTAGCTTTATTCAGCCTCACTGTAGCTCCAATAGTGTGCTGACATTAGCAAGAGGTTTTGAGATGGCTGATGACTCAGTTCAATGAATATGTTTAGAACTGACCTATCCTTGGATCTAACCATTCCTGATCTAGTCTACAAAACTCCAGGTGAATTAAGTCTCATCACCAGAGAGGTCAATGAGATTTGACATCATATTTAAACATCTATTTAGTACCTAACTTTAGGCAGAGCTGTACAATATGCTGGGCTGAGCAATGTAAAAATAAAATCTTTTCAAATCAGGTACTGGTGGCTCACGTCTGTAATCCCAGCTACTCAGGAGGCTGAGATCTAAGGATCATGATTCAAAGCCAACCTGGGCAGAAAAGTCCCCATGAGACTCTTATACACTTATCTCCACTTAACCACTCGATAGCGGGAAGTGGAGCTGTGGCCCAAAGCAGTCGAGCACTAGCCTTGAGCAAAGGAGCTCAAGGACAGCACTCAGGCCCCAAGTTCATGCCCCACCATTGCCAAAAAAAGTCCTTTCTTTACAAAAACTAGTGATCTAATTCTCATTTATGTATTAATCTATGCATCACATGTGTTTATGTATTTATATTTACATTTGTATTGCTGTTTTTGCAGAGTGACTGCAGGCAAGATAGAAAGGTTCTATAGTTGGTGAAAATAAATCAGGCTTACAGGAGAACCAAAGACCTGCAATGACCAACAGCATGAAAGACAAAGGCAACAATCTGGGAGGACCCCACAGTTACACCCAGAACTAGCCATAAATCTGTTGTATTCCCACTCCTCCATCTGTGTGTCTGTCTGTGTGTCTGTCTGTTATCTCTCTCTCTCTCCCCGTGTGTGTGTGTGTGTGTGTGTGTGTGTGTGTGTCAAGAAAGCATACCAGAATGTGAGTTGAGTGAGAATCACTTTATGATAGGTCGTATGTAATGCTGACTCTAATGGGGGAAAAAAGAGAAGCCAGTCACAATCTTTAACATGGTCTTTACAAGTTTTAATATGAAATACACTTGCTGTGCCTTCACAACTGTTAGGGACAAACACAGTATCATGCCTGACACGATGGCTGTGAGCTGCACAAGTGTCAAGATAGCCACGGAGGCCAGAAAAGCAAGGAGTGCTTGGGTTTTCCCGAAGTTTGGATCAGGGACTTGATTGTGCAGCCTCAATTGTATGTGGCCTCACCACTGTGAGACTGTGCCATTCTATAAAATCCATGCCATGCAATGTACAAATCTACAATTCTCACCCTGAAAATCTTTTCCTGGTGAATTTTCTCAGTATTTATTTGAAAAATATATTTAATGTAATTATTCTATAAAGCTGTTATGTAATGAATTATAACCATAAACTTAGAGTTCTTTTATACCGCCTAATATAATCTATGTAATCTGGAGGAGATACCATCTTTTAAATAGTCACTTCTTGTGTGAGTGACATAATTATGAGAAGGTTCTTGTCCTATGAATACAAGAAAAGAGAAAAAAACTTGAAAGTTTAGTGAAGAAAAGGGGTTACCACCAATCCTGCCACATGCCAACCATTCAGCCTTTGTGAACATCAGTTTTCTATTGGGTCAGACATGCTCAGTCTTCCTCACTGAGTTGCTTGTTCATCCCAGAATTCTCTTCAGGCCTCGTAGCAAAAGGCCTGGTCCTGAGCTAGGACACAAAAATCTCTCCCAGCAAAGAGAAGACACTTAGGGAAATATTATACTTAGGCACGTATAAAAACAATGGAGAAATATGCCATAAGAATTTTATACAGAGTAGAAAGGGATGGTTTGTCTCGGAGAGGACAGAAGCGAAGTCTAGCATTAGTGAGCACATGGAAGTATTAGAGAACAAAGGAGGCCAGGTATATGACATGCTGGAGAGAGTGGCTAGACCAGACATTGAAGGCCACTAACTCAGGAGGTGAGGGTCAGGCCATGAAAGGTTAAATATCTTGGAACTCAGCCTTCTGCATGGAAGAATAGAGGAAAGCCTTCTAGGCTTTTCACCAAAAAGGAAACCTAGTCCTCCAAGCTACATTTTATTAGGAATAGCCTGGGGGCACTGAGAAGAAAGTTCTGGAAACAGATCAGAAGGTAGTGAACAGATGGAGAACGTTCGCCTTGGTCCAGGGAGATGTAGGGGCTGCACCAGCAGTGGTAGTGGAGAGAGGATGAAGAGAGGGAATGAAACACATGCTGGTCAGTGAAGATCATACCTGAGAGGAGAAGTTCAGGGGTTCTAGGATAGGGAGTCAGCGGATACAGAAAGGGGAATCCTCAGGAATAAGGAATAGGAAGATTGAGACCCACCCATGACCAATGATTCAAACGAGGAAAATACACGACTTGTGCAAATGGTTTTCAAGTGGAATAACTGGTCTTTTTTTTTAATCCCCATTTGACTGTTCTTTCTCTGCAACCTTGGTGACCTGGAATATTAGCCAGGTAAGGCAGTATTTAACACAGATGCTTGTGAAATTTCCTGAATAGAAAAATGAAGCCTTTGGACATGCATGAAATACCACACAGGAATAGCTGTAGGGCCCATTTCTTACTCTAACCTTTTTTCATATGGTTAAATCAAGTGTAAATGAACATTGAATATGAATCAAAGTTGATCGAAAAGAAAAAGGAACTTGCAAAGGACAGCAACCAGAGCAGGGAAAGGATGTCAGAGAGAAGAGAGGACACAGAGTCTCCAGCTCCTCTGTGAGGAACTTCTTATTCCTGAGTGGAGCAATGAGCTGACCTGTCTTGGCCTGGCTCTTCCAAACTTCATCCTGAGAACCAGCAAGACCCAGGTAGAAGGAGAGTCAGAGAGTTATGCTTAGGTCTCGGATCTTCCCTCATTGTAATTTGGCAAATCTGAGTTCACCTTGCCTTCACTAATTGTCCTTATTAAAGCAAAGTTTTGTGCTGTAAGATATATTGTCTGTCCTGAGAACAGTGTACATAAGACATATGGAATAATAAGGAAGGAAGGAAGGAAGGAAGGAAGGAAGGAAGGAAGGAAGGAAGGAAGGGAGGGAGGGAGGGAGGAAGGGAGGGAGGGAGGGAAAGAAAGAGAAAGAAAGAAAAAGAAAGATGACTTTCTTTCTTTCTTTCTTTCTTTCTTTCTTTCTTTCTTTCTTTCTTTCTCTGACTGAGATTCTACTTCTGGCTTCACACAAATCATATTACACACAGATTAAATATCATCTTCTTAGAACACTCAATGACCTGCACCAGACATTCTCAGAGACTGTCTCCTTTATCCAGTCTCCCCAAAGGAGTCTGGGAACTCTCCAATTCTACTCTTCTGTAGCTCTGGAGGCATCCTGAGGATGACCTTCAGAAAACTCCCAGACTTACTTTCCGCCAGAAAAGTTGGGGTTGCCTCTAGAGAGACACCTGAGAAACTTTGAAGTGCAGAAATTGCCCAGGAAGAAGGGTCCTGGCCAGCAGTTCAACAAATGAAGGCAACTGCAGAGTGGCCCCACCATATCATGCAAAGGGCTTTCAGCCACTAATTCCCTTCAAAAGGACCAGTCCAGGATCCACAGTGGGAAGTGATGGTTCTTTCCCAGAATGCAACTTCTTCCATTCCACCCCACAGACAGCCACAGAAGCCCATTTCCCCCACGGACCGTTATTTTGTCCATGGATGGGAAACAGGAGAGCAGAGTTTCTGGGAATAGAGAGAATGAAAGTTTCTTCATATATTACTCTCAAATGTGTCAACAAGGGATTTCTGGTGTCCCGTATATTCTTCATTTTCATATTCCTAGAAGAGACAGCCGGAGGCAACTCACCAGGTCATCAACCCTGGCCTTCCCAAGGTGGGGGACAAAGTCTATCTATATATTCCTGGTATGCTGCACAGCAATGACTGATAAAAATGGAAACTGTATCACTGATCTTTATAAAAGATTTTGTTTTCAACTTATATCAAAATAATTAATGAGAACATCAACCCCATGATTTCTATTAACATTTTCTTCTCACATAGAGGCTGAAATACGTTTAAACTGGAAAAAAATGTCAATTAATCAAATGTCGATTCATCACCAGTTAATCAAATGTCAATTAAGCATTAAACAAATATTCTGAAAAATTCATGGACAAATTATATTGAAATATGGCCAAAGAAATCTCACAGATCCCTAACATTTGGACAATAGTTGCTTTTGTCGTCTCTCCTTTTAAGATGAGCAAACTGAGACTCAGCAAACTGAGTCCAAGCAGGAGACTTGCTTATACTTTCACAGGTTTTTGAGAGAAAAGAATTATAATCAAAGCCTTCTGACTTTGATGTCTGGGGCCTGCTCCTGACCTCTGGCTGCTTGTCTTGCTGGTGTAGCTACAGATCCTATGGAGGAGGGGCAGGCAGAAGGCAGGCTATTCGAATACCACTTGGTTCTAGGCCTATGCATGCTAAGACATGCTGGGGCTACCCTATCCCCACCCAGATGGAGTCTACAGAGACTGAGCATGCTCTGAAGAGACTGAAAGTTACTGAAGCCAAGGTGCTTGAGCCCATTTGTGAGTCTGAGCCACAGAACACTGAGAAGGGCTAGGTCCAACACAGCCTGTGAAGGCCCAGAGATGGTGACGCCAGTGTATATACGTCAAGACACTTAAGGAATGAAAAGTGAATAAAAGAGGGATGTTCTAACATCACTAGGCTCAGAGTCCTTCTAGGTTTGTTCTGTGTCAGAGATTGTCTTACTCTGTAAGAAAGTGTCTTAGGCCCACAAATGCCAAATTCTGACATGTTCACTCCTACAAATCCCAAATGCCTTACCTGTGTGAGTCCCAAAGATTCTCATCTTCTTTCTCTGACTATCTAGCCCAGAAGAAAATAACTGGGATCTTTTAATAGTATGCATTTGGTATGTGATCTCCCATATATCCCTGTCTTTTTTATGCTAATAGGCTTGCAGAACTCACACCTCAGGCCATGCTAAGCAAGTGTACAAATCCCAAATATAGGCATTAGGTTCAGGCTCCAGAAGGCTCCAGATTCTACTCAGTGAAGCCCCTGGTGCTGCCAGCCACAGGTGCATATCAATAAACTGATGTCTGACTTTTTTCATAAGTTAGCAAGCTACCTGACTGATCTATGGCTTTTCATGGACCTCTGCAGCAGTGGTTGGGGATCAGATGGGTAGAAATCATAAATAGCTAGGAGGCAGTACCTGGCCATCCTAGATTTATCAAGGCGATTCCCCTGCACCCTCTAAAGGACTATTGACATCAACCCCTCATCTAGACGAGGCATTTAATAAACTCTAGCAGATACTGAGAAGTATCACACCTGGTGTTAGGAGGCAAGGTCTCAAATGAATGCTTTGCCTATCCCAAGAGTCTTCAGCAAGGAAGAGAGCCACTATTAATTCTTCAAAATGCTAGGCATTAGGCCCTACACAAATCAACTTAATGGTGTTTGTAAGCGTGATTTTATTTTATTATTACACACTTATGTTAGATATCTTGCTATAAGGGAGTATTTCAATTTATCCTGGTACTTCATGGAAGTATACTGTGTGCATCAAAGTTGAATCCAACAGGGAACCATTAGCCTTACAGAGAAGAAAAATACCATACTTGCTGATAGGTGTCCTGGTTCTATTTCTCTTGTCAAATCTAAGCAAGGTATTGTTTTCATCAACATCTGTCTTTGCTAAACCCATCAATACTTCTCAAGAGAGGATAATGTGCTTGAGTTTCACCTGAATTTGTGAATATCACTTGCCTGCATTTTCTAGTAAAAAAGCGATCTTTGTCAACGCCTGCCTTGAGGAACAATTATAATCAAGCAATGGGGGTCTGACTAACACTATCAATTTAATATTTTTCATACTGCCAACAGAAATCTAACACTTCTCCCAAGTTGTCAGTTGTCTGTCTCTGTTTAAGCTCTGAAGAAAAATGAGAATTTCTTAGATCAAGATAAGCAACTTTTGGTTCCTTGTCAAATTGTGCCCCCATTTTTGTAAATACAGTTTTCTTGGAAAATAGTCAACTTATTTATTTGCATGCTGCATATGGCTGCACAGGGAACACATTGATAAGAATTAAGTAGTTGAAATAAAAGTTTGTATGGCCTCAAATGCTTATCATCTGGCTCATTTCAGAACCCTGGCCTAGTTAATCTCCTGTCATCGTCCAATCTAAGGTTCTCTTTGTGGATTTTCTGCTGGCTACTTCTCTTATATATCCCAATCTTGTGTACTGTCTCTTCAGTCCAGGTCCAAGGGTGTGGGTGTAAGGTCAGATTTAAACCTCAAGTTTATGAGAAAACACTAAAGTTTTAGAGAAAGGCCAAGCTTGGCAAAAAGACAATAAGAACTGGAAGAAAAGATAACAGCAAGAATCAGAATCTCTGAGATGTTCTATCATGTCGGGCGCAAGCATTGCCTGTCACTTTACATCTTCTATTTTAATATTGTGGATGGGAGTATTATTATTTGTATGTGAGGATACCCGGGCAGAAAATATATAAAGTCGTAATTTAGTCTGATTAAAAAACATTCCGAAATAACAATAGCAATAATGTCATAACTAATAGAATAACATAGTAATTCCAACATAAACAAATATGCATATATATATATATATATGAATAAAGTTCTTTCAGAGATGTTGAAGCTGGGATTATCATCCTGCACCTCAGAATGTCTGCTAGGATACCCTGTAAACAATGAAACAGAAGTAGCTTAAGAGTTCCCTGGACATACATGAACACGTCCTATAGTTTGTAATGGGCCTATTCGGTTGCCTGGATGATATCTAATTGTCACAACCTTTTCCCTAAGCATAGCTTCTCTGGGACTCCTGTTGCTATGATCCCAGCTGCCTTTCCGGCTCCCTAATGTAGTGTGCCCCTGAGTATCACCTTGCTTGAAGAATTGTTTCAGGCAGCTTTCATGACAAGAGTTTACCTTGTTAATATTTACTGGATGCTTCCCATGGGCCCAACATTGTAGGAAATACTTTATAAGAATCATCTTATTTAATCATCAACACAATCCTATGGAGTAGGATCTATACTAATTCTGTAATATGAAAGAGAATAATGAGTATAAAGATGATAAGCAATTTTACAAGATCACTAAAAAAAACCTAGTAGTCAGTAGACTGTGATTTAAATGGACCTGTCTGAGAGCAAAGTCCAGGGTAAACTACGTGACTGAAATTCACTCTAAGTCACAGAATGTATTGTCTTCCTGGGCTTCTCAGAAACCAGTGCTTGCTCAGAGTCAACCCCAGCTTTCTCTGAAATAAATGCCAGGTTTGGTTGCCCAGTCTGGCTCTCTACCTTTTAAAGTAGTTCAGAAACTATGCCATGGAAACCTCTTGCCCATTTCTCTACCTATCATTCTGAAGTTCATTGAGTGTATGTTTTCTGTAATGCTAGCTAAAAGAAGTTAAATTATCCTACAGCTTAGAAACATGGAGAAGCCAGCCAAGCTGATGCCACCAAAGAGAATCTGTATTAGTATTGAATCTGGAGTCAGGTAATGTTGCCTTGAACCTTGATTTCAACTCTCATGTCCTATGAACCTTAAGTCTATGACTGCTTTCCTTAAATCTCATCATTTACATCTGAAAAATGGAGACATTTGCATCTATTTCACAAAATTTCTGTGGAAATTCATTCTTATTATGTATAACATGATCCTATATCATACTGTGAATATAAAAGATTAGTGAGAGCTTTATTACTATGACTATTACAAGTCTTGAATATTGATTTAAACCCCATGAAGATTATGATTCTTGCTTTCAAACAGATCTTCAGGGATTTGGGGTGGGGTGCTAAACACTTAAAAAGTAAATTTCTGGTTTCTATATCATGTAAACTACATTGCTGAACAGAATATTATATCAAGTTTTTTAAAGACATCAATATCTTTGTGAAAATTTGACCTCTTAGCTATTTGTCTTACTATCTGGAAAGATGAGGGATGCTTAAGGCTTCTATCCATTTTGAGAAAGATAAGGAGAGAATTATACAGAAGATATAAACAATGAAAATGACTGAAAAATATTGTAGGCCCTTCATCTGGCTTTCAGTTCTGCTAATGGCCTTCCTCAAATGTCAAATGATAATAAAACAATTAAATTCCCCATGAAGTCAGAATCTTGTCTTATTTTCTGTCTACTTAGTATCTAAAAACCCTGAAGCATGAAAAATAATGTTACATGAAAGAATCAATCAATAACTAAATGAATAAATCAGAGTCAATGACTCCTAAAATCAGTGATAGGACTAGTTCTTAAAACTTGCCTGCGAAAGGGTGAACGTGCACGTATCTGAAGAAGTTAAGTTTATTGTTACATAACTCTCACAGTTTTAGAGTCTGAGCTCCCCAACTACTCTCTTCCCTTGCCTGCCAATATGCCCACTGACAGCTGTGAGATGATGTGGCCAAGTCCCAGGGTTAGCAGGTGGGTTTAGTGGAGCTGAACAGAATGCGAGCTTCTGGGTTTTGCTGCCTGACAGAACCCCAAACAGAAAGATGTATGTGATCACAGTCATGGGTCCTAGGGTTCACAGAGTGACCAGGGTCAGTATAACAATGGAGGAAAAGTGTCATGCTATCCCCAGAAGATAAAAGTCAATGAAACCGATGAAATCTGGAAGCCAGGGCATGTGTTAGATGTTTCTCAAAACAGAGAATCTCTAGAGTCTTATAGAGAGCAAATACAGTCATTATATTCAATGTACTTTGTGTAAAAAATGAACTATGTAACATGAGGGAAGAGATGGCATGGTGACTTGTGGAACAGGAAGCTTTTTGTATAGCTGCATAACTTAATAATAATAACAATAGTAATAATAATAAAGAATGTAGACTTTTCTAATTTCCTCAATTCAAATTTTGCTCGGCAAGTGAATAGTTGTCTAACTTTGAATAAATCACTTAGTCTGTCTAGCCTGCTTTTCCTTCATTCATAAAGTGAGATAATAACACAATGTCTTATAAAGTGTTGTGATGAGAATAAGCTTATATATATTATAAATAAATTTTATACATGCATAGAGAGAGAATAGGAGAGAAAAGGCACTTGATATACAAATAGAAACTAAGCTTTTTGATGATATGGTCATAATGATGGATGTGGTGGTAAGGGTAGTAATGATGATGATTTATATTATATATTTTAATTGATCTAACATCTCTAAAAGTTAGGTCTTGTTTTGTTGGTTATATTAAATATATCAATCATGAAAACATTGTTTCATAACTTCCAGTGAAGAAAATTATTCTGAGCTGTACCAAGAGTAGGGATATGCTAATTCCACTTTCTTATCACCCCAGACCAGAGAAATTTGGGATTGTGTCCACCTACAGAATAGTATATGAAGCACTGGAGCAAATGAGAACTGTGGAAACTAGCCAGGTCCACCTGCTACTTTCCCTGAGGAAGTGGAACTAAGGGAGAGAAAAACAAAGAAGTTAACAGCAGTAGGAACAAAGTTGGAAACACTGTTAAGCTTCAAGAAGTCAGGAGGGGTTACAGGTGAGGTGACTTCCTGAATAAATGTGAACATATTTGCTCATGTTTGATCCGCACTTCAAACATATAAAGGCATCAAAATGAAGAAAAAAATATATAAAGTATGTAAGACAAAGAAGTTAACACAGGAACAATAGTAACAGGTGCAGAATTGCCAGGTCACAAACTTCAGAGGCTGAGGGCTTATAAAATAACTTGGATTCTGAAGAACCTTTCAGCCCCAGCCTTCATGATAAAATGCTACTTGGATTAAAAAGAGAGAGAGAGAGAGAGCGCTGTCTCCCTTATCTACATAGGGATTTCTATAGTGAAACTCCATCACATAGTCTCAGTGAATCTTCCCTCTCTAAAGCTAAAAGAGCCTTACATGGTGCATTTATTTCAGTGGTGAGATAATTCCATAAAGGTCAGCAAATTACCTGAAGTGCCAAAGCTAGGATGTGAAGCCTACTGTTCCAGCTCTAATTCAAGGATATCTTGACACCTTAGCCCAGCTCTCCCTTTACATGAATTCAGCAAGGCACCAAAGAAGAACAGCATAGATAAACCCCTGAACTGACTAATGGACTCACAGATGGCCATACCTAACACATCTTGGGCAAAAACTGAAGAGCTATCCCACCAGGCCAGGTAGGAAAGGCATGCAAGCCAAACCATACTTAGCTTGAAACATGGTCCCCAAACACTGGTGTCTCCAGGTTATTGCACATCAGTCTTTCAGAAAACCGGTTGTGTCTAAGGATCATGCTCAATATTTTAGCCACCCAGTATTTTTCCTAATAGAAGGAAAAGTACCAAGAGATGGTTTTGGCCAAGTGGCCATACAACTAGTACGTCAGTCCAATTCCGTGTTGAACAGCTTGACTTGCTAGCAAAGACTCCCCTAAATGAGTCAAAGTACGTTTGGGTCCCTTCCAAGGTACTACTCAAATTCTATCAGTTTTTGGAACCTAAGTATTGAAACTCATCTTTTGGGGGAGGGTGCTGATAATGGTGTTTGAACTCAGGGCCTGGGTGTTGTTTCTTAACTATTATACTTAAGGTTGTTCTTTTCCACCTGGGACACACCTCTATTTCTGGCTTCTCAGTGGATAACTGGAGATAAGAATCTTATGAACTTTCCTGCCTGGGCTGGCTTTGAACCAAGATCATCAGATCTCAGCTATCTGAGTAGCTAAGATTACAGGCATGAGCCACCCACACCCAGTTCCATTTGCTACTTGAAGATTAGGATTAACCCTGACAAATTACAGCTTCCTAAATGGGATGAAACAAATAATATCGGTTGATGATAAACCTAGGAAAATGACCCTGTTTAATGAATTTGCTAATGAACTTTTTAACAGATTTGCTGAAGGCAAAATATGTTAATTTTTTAAAAGGCATCTAGCCCTCTCTGTCATGCCCATGGACATTTAATAAATATGTGGTAGTCCTAATGACACACAATGATTATATTTGCCACTGTTCTTCTCTTTCCTGGAAGTGGCTGTGTTGCAAGAGTGAAATGACACCCACCTGCAAGTAAAGTAACTTGTGATGTTCAGGGAGCAAGATGGAACTTGAAGTAACAGTAAGAGCAAGGATGCAAACACAATCCTAGAGGCTCCACAGATGTGTTCTATGGGCTCTCTACTAACTAAGCATCAAATACTTTTTTACAGGATGAAATGTCTCTAGACTAAATGTTCTTTATTGCTGGGCTCTGGAGCTCTACTATAGCAACTGCACACTATTTTGTCAACATACTTTATTTTTTAACTTGTTTTTGTCAAGAAATAATTCTAGCTGGGCGCTGGTGGCTCATGCCTGTAATCCTAGCTACTCAGGAGGCTGAGATCTGAGGATCGCAGTTCAAAGCCAACCCCAGGCAGGAAAGCCTGTGAAACTCTTATCTCCAATAAACCACCAGAAAAACGGAAGTGGCTTGTAGTTCAAGTGGTAGCGCACTAGCCTTGAGCTGAAGAGCTGAGGGACAGTGCCCAGGCCCAGAGTTCAGGCCCCACGACCAGACCCCAAAATAAAATAAATAAAATAGACGGGGCTGGGAAGGTGGCTCAGTGGTAGAGCACTTGCCTTGCTTGCATGAATCCCTGGGTTCGATTCCTCAGCACCACATAAGCAAAAAGAAAAAAGCCAGAAGTGGCGCTGTGGCTCTAGTGGTAGAGTGTTAGCCTTGAGCTGAAGAGCTAAGGGACAGCGTTCAGGCCCAGAGTTCAAGCCCCACGACCGACAAAAACAAAAACAAAAAAGAAATAATTCTGCACCCTGAGCTTACTTAGAGTTTCCAGGATCCTGGGAAAAGGTGAGTACTTATGACTCTAGCAGTCCAAGGCCTTGAGAGCCTGCAGGTATTGGCCAAGTCTGATTTGCACAACTGAATAGAAACCAGCCTTAACTGATGTCTTTTGTTCACAAAATGAGCATAAAGAAGTCTAAGTCTAAGTTAGACTTCTTAAGTCTAAACTCTAGCAATGGGAATGGTCAGAATAATAACAGGAAAAAATAAGTACATAAGATAAAACACTCTCTTTGTGGTAGTAGAGTTTGAAATCAGAGCTTTACAGTTTCTACCATGTGAGCCACACCTTGAATCCAGAATTCCCTTGGGTTAATGGGACAAGGAGTCTCACAAGACTTCTCTTGCTGGGCTGATTTTGAATTATGATCCTTCAGCTTTCAGTCTCCTGAGTAGCTAGGATTACAGACTTGAGGTATTGGATCCTAGTTCTGGCTTGTTGTTTTTGTGATAGGAACTCCCTCGCTATCATTGGCTACCCTCAAACTTTCATCCTTCTCTCTCTCCCTTCTAAAGAGCTGTGATTCCAGGTACTAGCCACCTTGTCTGGCTGAAAACCGAAGCATGTTTGAAAGGCTGATTATTGTGAAAAGCGTATTTCAGACACCTATGTACATATAGAACATCTATTAACACTGCCATCTTTAATTACAAAGATAAAATAAGTACAGCATATGTTAATATTCTATATATTCTATTAAATTCTTTTGCAGACTGTAGGAATAAACATGTACATCACATACTAAGTTAGCAAAAATACAATATGGCAATTTATATCCACATAGTCTCATGTGAGGTTGTATTAAAATTTGGTCTTTTATGGAGTAAACAATTTGTCTCACCACTGACAGATTTCTCAACTTTTGGGTTAAACTCACACTCAATTTTAATTTATCAATTCTGCTTTTGCTGGTTCAAAAGTTTGAAAAAAAGAGTATCTTTGTGTACTGTCATGGTTCTAAATGTCAATTATCTTGCAAAATTTGAAATAAATCTCTTCAGCCAAGTTTGAATCATTCAGGAGGTTCACATACATCATTTGACCCTCAAAAGCAATATTGTAAGATTTCAGGAGGGAAATCCAATTATTCTTATGCCAGGAAGAAATGGTGCCTCTTTGGAAAAAAAATAATTCAAAAATTTTAGAAGATGATTGAAAAATACAAAAAGCAAAAGCATTTTCAAAGTTTTAAATTGCCAAGCTCCAAGCTGGGGTATTGGTTTTCTTCAAGCCTATGGTTTTGCTGATGATAGATTGATACTAGGGACAGCAGGAAAAGGACTTGCAGATTCTCATCTAATGTCATACCTATACAAACCCGATTTACCTTTTATTTCTCATTCATTCTGTCATTATTTATATTTTGTGATAAAACAAAACAGTGCATGTAAAATATGAAACTAAACATTGGTATCTACTAGGAAGGCAACATAGATGAGAAAAGTATAAATATAAGAGAAGAGAAATATCAAGCTGAAGGTTTTCACAGAGCCATTTTTCCCTCTGTTTATATTGGAAATATTTAGGTTATCAGTTAAACTTTTAAGTACACATTTTCTTAGCAAGCGATAAAACGCTGGACTAATTCATGTTTTTATAATAACCTTAACTTTTCTTTTTCTCCAAATTATGCTATTTTGAAGCAACTGGAAATTTGCATCATTATTGATCATTGCAGATAATGAAAAATAACCCTGTTAGGGTTATTTCATAATTAAGGCTTACGTAATATCATTTATGTGCAGTTCACTGTCCAGTGTTATTACTTGTCCAAGGATTTCACTATGTTCTGAAACTTATAATGCCATTCTGGATGCCTCAAATAGCTGCCTACTTTACTTCCAAAGGATAGGGTATAAAGTGAATCAAATAAACTCTAGCAATCCCCTAGTCTCTGAAAAAGAAGCCATTGGAGACTTTGAGGAACAACATCTTCAAACAGGATACCCTCAGGCTTGATTTCTGAGCTGAGGGCAGATACTCAACTTTAGACTTTGAAACTGTTTGTCGATAGAATCTTAAAGAAGGAGAGGTAGTGTGTATGGTGTGGAATGGGAATGGAGGAGGGGAAAGCTAGGTGGGCTGTAGTCAGCTCCACCAACCAACCTACTTTCACAAAGGTGGGGAGAAGACTTGTCTGTCTGTAGTTCACCCGAGGCCTCCATTCTGCTGCAGAGGCTGAAGGGTTTTTGAATTTTTCATGAACATGTGGCCTACCCACATCCTAGAAGGTAAGCTAGAGCCAACACACTATTTCCCATCTACATCCTTTGCCTATGCCCTTTTAACCTTTGCCTCTCTCAGCTTCATTAAAAAGAAAAACAATTGAGAGAAAAAAATGAGCCTGAAAGACAAACATTTTCTATTTTATTTGGAAAATGTACCATTGGTGATCTACTACAGAGGCCAGATAGCATATAAAGAAAAGATCTCAGAGTTATGTTTAAGGCTGACTCTTATTCCCTCTCCATTTCAGTGACCCCTAATCATGAATATCTTCCCAGAGCTTTGCAGGAATAAAAAGCATTAGTGTGCCAGATTACAGGTCCTTGCTCATAACCCTAGCCTTTGGGTGGCTGTGGCAAGAGGATCATGATGTTGAGGCCAACCTGGGCTACACAGTGAATTCCAGGCCAGGCTGGGCTATAGAATGAAACTTCGTCTCCAAAATACATTCACCAGTAAGTAGCTGTATAAGCAAATACGTTTTTAAAACAGAATTAGCTTCATAGGATTCCTATTAGAGGTTATATTATAAGGACACAACACACATACACAGAGAGAGAGAGAGAGAGAGAGAGAGAGTGTTACCCAATGTCATAAACATGCATGCATGTATGTGAGGGCACATTAAGTATACACATGTGTGCCTCCCCTCGCACCCCCCCCATGTCTCGAAAACTTACTGAACTGTCTCTTTCTGTGGATAGAGGGTAGGATGGTTGCTGTGACAACTAGGACAAGCTTCAGATGGCCTTTCTATAGATCATTGCCCATGCTCCCTCTACCACTAACCTCCCCTCCCCCACTCCCCCAAATATCAGACATAGTGCTTGTCTTAAATTCTAGGATTCAGGATCTCAGGATCTTCCTTTTAGGCACAACATTGGAACTCTTGCTTTTCTTAGGCAACAGGATGATGACAGAGACTGCTTCTTTAAAATGGTCTTGGACAAAACTAATAAAACCACCCATGTCAATAAATGCTCCCCAAACTGATGGGAAGAAGTGAGCAGGTGGTAGAAAGTCTGCACTCTACCCTTCTTTTCAATCTGTTCCTGTTACAAAGGGGAAGGCAATCTAAGCTGATTTGGCTAACCTGTCCAATCGCACCATTCTTATCAAACAATAAGACACACTGAAAAATGTGATCTTGACTCAGAACACTGGTCTCTGTTTCAAGAACATGCAAGTACAGAGTTTCCCATGTATGAATCTCAATTAAGTGGCAAATATGAAGCATAGAAATGTCCTTTACCCATCTATAATCTACAGATATATATATATAGATATCTAAATGCACCCAGTACCCTTAGTCTGCTACACAGAACTAAACAGGAAGTACCCACAGTACAATGAATGCATGAAAGTTAGGCCAAGACCTAGGCTGGTTGTGTTCAGTTTCCTAATAGTAAGATGCATAGTCCATCTACGCATATGGATAATCCATTAAGTTTCAACCTACTAATAGGGTTATCAAGTAAAGCAGGTAGTTTCTATTTCTACTGGGAAGTACCTTTTTCTACCCTACAAATGCTGATTAAGCATGAAGTAGGTGAATGCATTGTTTTATATGCTAGGATTTATCAGTGAACAAAGCAACACCAAAGAAAAGCCCTATCCCCATTCCCATATGGTCGAATTTACTTTTTTTGAGAATTTCTGAAATACAAGTGTCTAGAATTTTAGGAAGACTCTTAAATTATTTGAGGCTTCACTTTTCTACATAGAAGGGTTGCAGATGGTAAAATTTTTGAGCTGAGCTCAAAGAAAGAGCAAGTGATGTTTGATATACCCTCTAAAAAAAACAGAGAAAGCCAAAAAGATTGTTTCTCCTGGCTAGAAGAAAAGAGGGACTGGTAGAGCTTTGACACGAAGCTTGTGATTCAGTCATTCAACAGTATTTATGGAGCAGCTAGTCTAATATATTCTTATATATTATTTGAGTCATTCCATTCAAATATAGTCTGACATCAATACCTGCTTTTTAAAGGTTACTTCTTATCTGGTCACCATCCTAGAAAGAGCAAATGAACAATGGTATTATAGCTACGAAGAGTAGATGCATTCTCCACAAATAGGAAGTCTTCTTGTTACTATAATCAATGATCACTTTGGAGTTAGGTGCTATAGATCTTTGTTGGCTTTTGTGGTTGTGGCTCACATATGATTGAGGCCTATTGAGGCCCGTGTGTTAGAAACTTGCTCCCCATGATAGTGGTACTGGAAGGTGATGCAGATCATTGAAGAAGTGGTGTCCATTAGGAAGACTTTACATTATCTAGGGGCATGTCTGGGGAAGAAACCTCGCCTCTCTGGTATCCTGTTGGATGAGGTGATTTCTTCCTACCATTTCCACCAGCTGTTATGTGATGAAGCTGAGAGGCCCTCCACAGAACTGAGCTATAGCTGGTGCCATGCCCTTGAACCTCTAGAACTGTGTAGTAAACAAACCTCTTTTCTTTCATATGTACTCTGCTTTCAGTTATTGTCCTATGAACCTCTAGAACTGTGTAGTCAACAAACCTCTTTTCTCTCATGGGTACTCTGCTTTCAGTTATTTTCTTATAATAATGAAAAACTGATTAAAGTGTCTGTGGCACTGATTTATTGTTGATGTCCTAGGGGTTGAATGTGAACTATGCCCCATCTTATTTTGCTTTAATTATTTTGTGGACAGAGTGTCGCATTTAAGCACACATCAGCTTGGATCCTGATTCTCTTATGTATACTTCCCATCTGCTGTAATGGCAGCCATGTGCTACCATGACCTGGATTTTATTAATTGAGATGCAGCCTCACAAAAATGTTGCCCTCGTTGGCCTCAAACCACAGTTCTTCTGGCCTCAGCCTCTCTAGTAACTAGGATTACAGGTGTTTGCCAACATTTTTTACAGGCACAGAGACTCTTAGTGTCAAGGTAACATAAACTATACATGGCCCGAAGGCTACGGCTATGCTGCTCTTACCATGACTGAGATGTGGAGAATCCTCAGCTCCTCTTCCGCCGACTCATGCTGTGGCTCTTCCGTTGGATCTTGCCCAGGGATGCTTGGGGCACCATCCTGATGATGGATGTGAAAAAGCAAAGTACCATTCTCCAGCCACTGCTGTCTCCAGCGCACCAAGGGGATGTCTTCAGTGTTTCCTGAGATCTCTAGAAGATAAACACGAAAAGCACAGGTGATCATTTACACCAGGGCTTTTCATCTCCTGCTTAGCCATGGGTGCTAATTAGCCAGCTGTGCCTGCAGGTAACAAAGGGTTCTTACTAGAGTTTGGTCCTCCTTGATTCTGCTTACAAAGCTCAAAGACAGGAAGAGATCCGAAGAACAGGGGAATTATCGCTCACAGGTCTTTCCACCGCAAATCTAGTGAACCAGGTTCCCACCCATTGAGAAAAATACCAAGGTGAAAATTCAAGTTCTTCCCCTAGTTCTATGATCAATACCATCCTTTGCATAGCGCAGTTTGAATACCTCATCACCCCAGAGGTAAAGACAAAGCTGTTTGTCTTTGGAAACGTGAGTTTCCTAGCAATAATTCCTAGATACACCAGTGAATCTACTAAGGGGGGAGTTGGTAATTACTGTGTAGAGAACTGGCATTTATGGAATAGTCCTGGGAAGGGGGAAAGAGCTATTGAGGCTGGTGCACTATTTCTGAAACTACAATCATTTGCTGCATAGAGCACTGGAGATGTCTGATAACTTACTATGACAAGTAGTGTTTGAATTCCCTCCCATTTTCTCTTCAGGCTTACAGAACAGAGGTGGTATGCATGAAGAAGGTGATGTAAATGGTCCCTTTTTACAGATATACTCTGTTGTTTCTCATAGCTCTAGGCTACCATCAATAACAAAATGTCCAAAGCATACTCTTCCCTTTGCACTGGAGCAGGTGCTAAAGTAGTCTTGCAGAAATACTCTGAGTACATATCCCTCTCTTTTATACTCCTAAGTGATATCATACCAAAACTCTCAGACATCCCAGAGTAGAAGCATCTGATTGGGCAAGTCTTTCTCAAACTTCAACTGTCAGAGCATATTCTTTTTAACAACTCTTTCTTTTGCAGGGGGGGGCGGCGGTTGTGGGGCCTGAACTCTGGGCCTGGGTGCTGTCCCTCAGCTCTTCAGCTCAAGGCTAGCACTCTACCACTTGGGCCACAGCGCCACTTCTGGCTTTTTTCTTTTTGCTTATGTGGTGCTAAGGAATCGAACCCAGGGCCTCATGCATGCAAAGCAAGCGCTCTACCACTGAGCCACCTTCCCAGCCCCGCTTTAACAACTCTTTATTACCCCACTAGGGGATGAGTATTCTACTAAGCATACTATGATAAACCACTGCACTGCAGAATTTCATTTTTCAAAAAGGCATGGCTTCATCTCTTCAAATTTTTCACCTTTGACAAAACCATATATTCTGTAAATATATAAAAATGACTTAACAGAAACATTTAGAATGTATCCTCATCAAATATTGTAACCATAAAAAGAAAGCATTTTAAAATGTTTATGGAGTAGGGAACTATCTTTCACATTATGGGAAAAAAGGCACATTAATGTCATTTATGTATTTAGCTACTCATTTATTTAATAAAAATTCACTGGGCATGTACTAAGCACCAGACACTGTGTTAAGCATTCAGGTATTAATTGAAATGAGCCAGACTCCAGGTCACCAAAGCAGGCGACTAGAAGTACACCTGGTGTACTTAAGTTCCTCAGTAGCATAGAAGAAGGAATCAGTGATCTAACCTAGGTAGAAGTACAAAGCAATTGGAAAGTAGTCCTCCAAAAGGAGGAGGATACTGGTGTTGGACTTCATGAAAAACAAAAGGATTTCCTTCCCATAGGTAGAGAAGTAGGTAAAGGAAGTTCAGACAATGATAGAGTAAGGATGTAAGGAGGAAGCATCTGGTCTGGTCTTTTCTGGGTAGGTTTCTGAGGATTTCTGTGAGCCACAGGTAATTGGATAGTCCCTGAAAGATGCCTGTTACACCCTGAGATCTCATTCACCAGGGGGGAGTGTAAACTTGAGATAGTAAAGGGAAAGCAAAGATATGACCACTGGAGCTTCATGCTTCACTCTCTCTCCAGTTGCCTAATGACTCAATAGTTATTGGGTTGCTATGCGACACACTATTGGGGATGTGGCTGACACAGCATCCAGGAAGCTTCTGCAGAAGAAGGACTGAACATGGATGCTCTCCTTTGCCTCAATACTGGTTGCACAGAGGCATGGCCTCATTTGTTAAGTGAGGTGGCAACAGATTTCCGAGGGTCTATCTTTCTTTCCTCTGAGGAAGTTCCCCACGTTTTCAGATAGGAAAAGGAAATCCTTAGGAGGCTCTCTGAGACTGTGTGTTCAGAACAGCAGCAGCCACACAAATCTGGGTGGTTCCAACCATCACAAGCCCACTCTGGCACTTAGGCATTTATCCTTCCAGCCACTCCACTTATGTCAAACACCAGAAGGTTTCCGAGACACACCCTCCACACATGCACCAATACTCCCATTGCTATAAGAACCAAACTCTGTCTCCATCTTGCCCCAGCTATAAAAAAGATCTCCAATCCTGCTTCTTATGGAGCATCTGATGGCATAATTAAATCTCCTAGAGCAAAACACATCCAACCTCCTGTATGCACTGGCACTAGCCCAGCCAGGGACATTATTCCACTCATCTGTGGTTGCCATTCAACTCTACCTGTAACTACACAAAGCAGCCTGCTACCTTAGACCTCTAAATCATTTAACAATCTAGATTTTTGTTTCCCAGGAGATCCTTATCAATAGGCCAGACTCATTATGTCTGTTTTAACTGTGGAAGCAAGGATAAGTAAATACTTGAACCGAGGTTACTCCAGCCTGACACAGAACAGGGATAAAGACAGAGGAGCTATTAAATGCTCTCCACTTCCAATGCACCAGCAGATGGTATGACCTCAGAACATGGCGAGAGAGTAAGCATTTGAATAGAAAGTCCATCTAGTCTTCTAGGACCTTTTAACTACCAGAGTTTAATCTTTCTATAAGGTCTTTTAAAATGGAGAGGGAATTCACATGCCTGAAATTCACCCTTTAAGATATTTAATTCAGTAGTTTGTAGTGTATTCACCAACTTGTACAATATTACCATTGTTTAACTCCAGAACAGTTTCATCCACTCAAAAAGAAATCCCATATCCATGAGCATCTCAAAGCGACTCACAAGGAGCAAAGTGGTCTGCACTGGAGTCTTCGGTGTGGGAGCACTAAGCAGGAGCACTAAAGAACAGGTGCAGGGAGGATAGTGACAAAGTCTCCCATGTGATGGTGGGCTAAGGGCAGTCTAGTCCTGGTTTGGAGGCCATTCCTCTTAACCACTCTGTGTATTCTTCATGCCCATCTCCACAGAGAGTGACATCCTGATTCTGCCCAGGCCAGGTTCACCACAGAGGACAAAGGGGTGAAGGAAAGAGAGCACTCTTTCTGCCAAGGGCTCTTGTCATTTTTTAGTTTCAAGATAATTACACAATAATGATGTCTTCCTGGGTGTTTTTCCCCTCTCCTGGCAGGATATGACATAAAAGAGCTCAAATACTAAACCAGAAACTTATTTGCTTACGCTATACCTGGCCTGGTCAACTAATGAAAGACCACATAGGGCACACTAAGAGTCTTGACAATTTCTTCACCAACAGCACTTAGAATCTCAATGCAATCATGTTGATCTAGATGTCACCAAAATAGCCAAGAATAAGAACTGCAATGTGAGACGGCCTGGAGATTTCCCAAGGAGAACATTATGGAGATTATACAATAGTTATTCTAGTTCAAATACACCGGGGAATTGCCAATGAGGTAATATACAATATACTGTATAAAACAAGCGCTAACAGGATCCTGGGTGGTCATCTCATGATGCCACTGGTGTGGACCAAGACATCCAGAAAGACAGGTTGGCTTTTACCAGGTCCCTTCTTCCCTCTGCAAGTGCTCCATCCTTCAGAACCTCTCCAAATTCGGAAACGGCCTGTAATTCGCAGAAACCAGAATGCCATTCATTCTTTTTTTATTTAACTTAATAAGTTTTTTTATTGTGAACATACCATACAGAAGGGTTACAATTACATGAACAAGGTAATGAGTACATTTCTTAGCAAGCGTTGTTGCCTCCTCTCTTGTTTTTACCCTACCATCCCTGCCCACCCACCTCCACGATTACACTCCTCCCTCCCACCCCTCCCCCCTTGCCAAAGTTTGTAAAGTTTGTTTTTCAACAAAGCATTTTGTACATCTCATTGTTGCAATGGGTCCACCTGTATCCCTATTTAAACAATTTTTTCCCTTCCCCTCCCCAAATTATACCAACTTCAAATACAGTGAAAATAAGGGTTATACCATGGCGGAGGGACATTCAAAGCAACAAAACAACCTCCTTATAAATATGTTAGAAACAATAGCAAGAAAGAAAAAAACCACTTGTGTCCTGATCTTGGGTTCATTTCGCCTAACATCAACTTACTGGAACTTTTTCGCTTGTCTCAGACATATATACCAGTTATTGTAAATAAGGGAAACCATGCAACCTATGTTTCTTTGGGCCTGGCTTACTTCACTTATATAATTTTTTCCAAATAATCAGTATTTGTGGAGCACACTTTGTTTGCTGCATTCAGGAAATGGTGCTACATGCCTCCTACTCTCAGAGAACTTTCAATCCAGAGAGGCACTTTGTACATAATCATAAATAAGTACTCTAAACAACAGTGGTGCTGAGGGAAGGGGTGAACCTTGGATGCATGTGAGGTAATAAAATAGATTGAAGAGGAAGATCCAGAAGAAGAGTATGCAAACACGATATGCAAGTTTGCAGAACTGAAGGAAGTAGGGTTAGGCTCCAGTGGCTGAGATATGGAGAATAGCTGAGGACCTGGGCTAAACACAGAGGTTAGAATCGTTGCAAAACCCTAAATGGCAGCTTAAGGAGTTGGCAGCTAATGGAAAGCCATTCATGGTTGCATCACGCAGGAAGAGTTTACAATGACCAGGAATATCCAGAATGAGAACGGGGGAGAAAGCAGACTCAGGACCTCTGCAGCTCTGATCCTATGTTATATGGTGACCAAGACAGAAAAGTGGAACTCGGGGGGCCTGGCATGGTCTCAGGAAACTTGAATAAGTTTAACCTGAAGCTTTCTCATCTGTATAAGGAAGATCTATGTAGGCAATGAACTTCAGGATTCTTCTGTACCATTTGTTTTTAGAAAATATTAATTGTACAGAGGGGTTTCATTGTAATAACATTCAGCTCAATTTCATGATTCAGATTCAAATATGGACTGGGACTGGGAAAACTGTGAAGGAACCTTCAATTCAGTGAGTTGCTTGAAGTGGCTCTGCAGTCCTGGCATTCTGCGTCCCTTTTGACTCCCAGCAAGTCTGAGTTTCAAGCTGAATCCAGCTGAGTAGTAATGAGGTTACTGAGGTTACTGGGGTCAAGGCAAGAGGAAGCATTAACTTGTCAATTCTTGGCCTCGTGGTGAGGGCATCTGATGAAGTGACCCTGCAATCTTTCAAGGTTGAAGTTGACACCCCTCGATGGTCATTACTGGCTGTTGAAAGACCTTGCTTAGATTTTCAAATTTGCTGGTAGTCTTACAACCTTTCATCTAATCCAAATCTAATATATGCTTTTAGAGGGGGTTCCCCAGAGCAAAATTAGAAAAGAATTGAATCAACTGAAAGAAAAATAAAATGCACTAATAGGAAAGGTTTTCTGTTAGAAGACTAGGGGATGTCTGTGACTTATTAGTATTGTTCACTTACTTTTTTCAGTTTTATTAAGTGTGGCATTATGAACAGCCATGTGACATAATTATAATTAGTCTGATGAAATAAATATTAGTCTGATGAAATAAATAAACGGAAAAGCAAATACCTCTAAAATCTATACCTCTATTTTATGCTATCTCATTGGTCATTATGAGTTTCCTTACATGACAAAGATAAGCTCCAAACACACAACTAAACTGAAGAATAACAAATAGGTCCTGTCTGTCAGATAGTGACTATCACTAAGGTTAACAAAGGGATCCTTCTTTCTCTTTCTTTCTTTTTTCCTTTCTTTTTTGTTAACTTTCATTGTTCTACCTTCTAGTTTTAGAGTTTGAAAGATATTGATGGTAGGCCTAGTTTCCCACATGATTTCATTATGGTCTTCTGATTGAAGCTATTAACAGTGGTATTAACTTTCAACACCTTTGTAAGAAAATAACCTGCTTAAGTCAGGGGTTAATAACAGTAAGGGATCACTAATTATCCTACAGATCTTCACTTTGGTATCAAATGTGACACAAGTCTTTAATGTCTCTGGAACAACAGCCTCTAAAGGCCCTACCTTGTTTCATAAACATAATGACGGCCGCACATTAGTGTCCTGGCCATCTGTGAAGAAAGATGAGGGACAGGCAAAAAAAGTAGACAAAGGAGAAAGATATAGAGAGAAGGACAAAGTCAAAGGAATCGAGGAAATAAAACCAGCCAGAAAAATGATGGTCGTTGGGCTGAGATGGCAGGTCCTCTACACTCATCACCACAGAGACCATCTGGAATGGAGTTTTGAAGTGAAACACCTCTCAAATCACAGAAGGAGAGCCATAGAACATAGATCACCCTGAATTCAACTAGAACAGATGCCAGGAACACTGATGGTTTACCTGATAAGTGTATGTCTGTAAACCCCTGGTTAAGTGAACTACAAAATGGGACACTACACAGCCAAAGAATTCTATTGTGAAGATATTCAGAGACCAACTAGGAATGCCACTGAAGTCCGGAATCAACTCACTGTCTTCTGCAGAAGTACTTCTCATCACCTCACACTTCCTTCTTCTCCGTCCAAACAGATTTGTGGAATGACCATAGAAATATGTGGAGCGAAAGATCTAGAACAAAATTGCTTAAACTTTCAAATATTTCTCAAAGTAACTACAAACTTTTCAACTTGTTAAATGGGTAATAGACATTTCCACTTTATATAATAATCACCTGAAGAATCACTGAACTTCTATTTCCCCAGCTTGGTGACATTGTCCCTGCACTGCATAAACAGAAGTCTTGAAGCATCGCTCCTCCAGGGATGAATCACAGAATGAATGGCAGAGTAGAGAGCATTAGAAAGGGGACCTGCGGAGAGCTCTGCTACAATCTCTGGAGCTCACTTTTTATTGTCAAGTGATGGGACAGAAAGTCTCTAAAAACTTCCCACACTGACCTTGTCAGATCAATGACACAAAATCAGATGTGACAATTGGTACTAGTCAGATCCCAAGTCAAGTTCAGGTCAAGTGTATTTCTGCATGCCAAGGGGATCAAAAGTCTCCGTAGATCAGAGTTCCTCTTGACATCTGGAATGTTTCCATATCTGTCTGGTTAACTAACTGATACATAGAGAAAGAGTCAGATGATAGGATCTACTGAGACTCCAATGGATGGTCCCCAATCTGAGGAAACCATACACAGATAGATGCTACTAAATGTGTTCCAGTGAGTTACCAACCTTTGATCACATATGTCTATGTAGGTAAGGGGCGTTGACAGATAAGAAAACCCCACCTGATCTCTCTTGACATTCCCACAATGCCCCTTTATAGAGCTATACTCCAAAAAGGAACTTGAAATGTTCACTTCCTTTCAAGCTGCCCACCCACCCACCCAAAGATGGTCTAAAATGAACCAATGCAGGGAGCAGGAGTGATAAAGAAAGGAAATAAGGTCCTGGAGAGTGCATACTATACAGCCTGCAAGGGCAGCTGGGGGGCGGGAGCTTCAGGGAACAGAGGGTGGCTTTTTAAATCAGCCTTGATGGAAAGCAGCTAGGCTTTCTATGTATGCGGCAGGAAGTAGGTCACTCTAAGCGACTCTGTGCTGGCATGAATAGCAATGGAGCAACCACATGCACATTCTATTTACCTAGCCACTGAGATGAAAACATTCCTGTGGGGGGAAAAAAAGCAGCCAAAAGGTTCTGACACTACCAGAGACACGAGGAGACATTCAAATGGCTTGTGATTTCATCCAAGATGGTTTGCTTGTTCCTAACACAGTGTTTCTCTGGATCTTTTCAGACCTCAGCAAAGAGTTTATCCACATGATACTCATTAAAGTCTCATTTGAAAGGGAGTTAAAAAAGAAGCCCAGCGCTCTGCGGAAAGGCTGGGTTATCTGAGGTGCAGATGTACTAGTAAAGAGATTTTTTTTTTTTACCATACATCAAATTCTATTCTCTGCTGCCACCCGGCTGACCTTTGTAAATTGAGATAACGGCATGCATTTAACAAAATCTGACATCAAGTATGATGTGTAATAATATTTAAACTCCATAATGTTAAAATATGTATTTATAGATCATTTCATACATTGTGAAGAACATAAGTCATTTTGAAGCCTGTGGTTTCACGACTGGAATTCTGATTTGGGCTTTTGAAGTCCTTGAGGATCACTTCCCTGCGGTGGGGTATTGGCAGCAATAGGGGCACCTGGGTTTTGGAAATCCGAAACATTTATTGCAAGGTAATTACAAGGTATCTGCCTACTAGACCCAGTGAGAGCTCTGTTCACTCTAAATCCTCTCTCATCAACTGAGCTGAGAGTAATTTTGCCATAATTCTCTGATCCTGAACTATGTCTAAGTCTTGTGGATATATGGCTTTTTGTTTAACAGCACTGATGGAAAAAGAAGTATTGATTATGGCAAATGATCCTCTATAAATGATATACAAAATAGCAATTACTTGCCCTCAATTATCTGATTTTTCTCCACTTCTATTTAGTTCTTATCCAATTGCATTTCTGTTCTTACTGTGACTCAACTCACAAATGATTATGAACCTATTATTTGCAGGCCCTGCTAATTAGCATTTTCAATATTCATGAGCTAGCTTATTCCTTGGTGATCCTTTCACATGGGAATATACCTCCCTGTGTTACAAATAAGGAGCCTGAGTTCCAGAAATGTCAAACTGTATGACCAAGATTACCCAGTTAGTAAATACTAAAGATGAGGAGAAGGGAAATTCTAAGTCTCACAGTTTGAAGGCAAATGAGTTCTTCTCACTGTCTCAATTTCGAGCTCCTCACTTTTCAAGTCCTAGTTTTAGAATACTACAAGCAAATGTCTTAGCGGTTCTGGCATTTAATAAGCACCATCACCATGAACATTGTGTTTGTGGTTGTTATGATTCATGTCATTCTCATAAATCTTAAAAATGAGCAGTACTCTTTGGCAGAACTGAGCAAATAATATCTTTCAATGGTTTCTGCAGCTTCAAAGTCTTGTTTTCCAAGAACCCAAGTCCAGGAATTAGCTCAGTTCCAACTGAGGAATTGGAGCCAGTTCATATTTGTACATTTCTGAAAGTGTTTATTAGCA
Organism: Dipodomys ordii; assembly: GCF_000151885.1. Lineage (NCBI taxonomy): Eukaryota > Metazoa > Chordata > Mammalia > Rodentia > Heteromyidae > Dipodomys > Dipodomys ordii. The sequence goes on along the minus strand of NW_012267243.1, from coordinate 7,648,114 downwards.
AATTGGATTCTCTTCAGATGTCTTTGAAAAAAGACTCCCCTTATACCATTTTTGCCTTAAGACCCAGCCATGGGATAGATGCATTAGGATGCCATGGTCTCTCCATGCCAACTCAAGGTTGAGTGTAAGCCCAGCCCCAGTGAACTTGCTGTGAGGCACTCAGCAAGATGAGGAACACTTACAGTCGGTGGTGGCTTCTCCCAGAATGCTACGTGAGTGACCAGAGTGAGACTGAGTGGAGGAGGAAGAAGCCAACAGGCAATATAGAAAGAATGGCTGAGCTTTTCCTTCAGTGGTCAACGGGCTCCTCAATAGAAGAATCTGTGTGATCTCCTCAAACACCAAGAGTATTTTTTATACTCTGTACTCAAATGGATCCTTTCATTCCCATCTTCCCCTGGGGAAATGGGCTTTCCATCCACTCCCACAGATCTGTGAGTTTTTACTGCTGGCCAGGAGCTCCCGGTCACACACAGTTTGAGGGCAGACATTTCCCTAGGCTCCCCTCTCTGTCCCATTCTCTTAAGAGAAAAGGGAGTATGAGTGAGCTCACTTCTTGCTAAACTTCCCCAATGTTACTTTTTTTTACCTCCCCATGGTTTGCAGCTATTATCCTGGACCTCAAGTTACTTCAAAGGGAAGAGGAGACATGACAGGGTTATAATCTCAGCTAGGTATGTTTTATTATGCAGCCTGAGAAAGTGTAGTGCCAAGAGAATTCCATGAAGACTCATACCTATTAGACAAATCCATCAAGAGGACCTTTCTTATAACCACACGTTCTCATTCATCAAGTCTGTGTGATAGGTTTTATGGGCCTCGAAACTGGAAGCCCAAAGAAGGTAAGTGATATTTTAAGAGTTAGAGCAAATGACATGGAGAACACAGAGCTGAAATGAAGCTTTCTGACTCAGAGGACAGTGTTCCTCATACCAGACTGCTGTCTACCAAAGCCATGTTTATTTACACTGAGAAACCATGAGCCACTGTACTTCCATTTCAGATAAATGCATTAGATATACAGAAGATATACGTCAAGAGCAAACAGTCAGGAGTTTGCAGAGTTTGGGCTAATGGAGCTGGAATTGAAATCAAATTATTAATCAATTCACACTGGTGGACAAATCACATGGCAAGCCGATGTGATTTCACTGTGACAGACAGGGTCCTCCAGAGTGCCACAGCTGCTGGGCCGGGCTTCCAGTTACTGCTTTAAAGACTTGACACTGTAAATCCTTATTAAGGAAAGGGTCTAGGTGACCTCTAAATGACCTGACAGACTGATCTCCTCCCTGAAATGTTGATCTAGGAGTTCTCGTTAAGTGAATGACAGGGAAGAAATTCAAGGCATTTGATCCTTAGGACTTATTATTGCTCAGCTGACAATAACATACAGCCACAGGGACTTTTTAAAAAACTGATTTCCTTCTTGTTTTTTTTCACTAAATTCTGATGCCCTCCCTCTTCAAGTACTCCAAATAAAATCCTTACTAAGGGACTTGGACTGGGCTCTGTGGGACATGCTTTCCACAGGAAGGTTATGCTGTCACCAACAGTTACCCTCATTACACCAGCCTATATGAAGCAAGGTGATTATTCATCATGCCTCCTGTATTCTTCATCCCTTCCAGGTGGCGGCCACCACCCGTTATGAATATCAGGATCTGCTCACATCTTCACTTATACTTCCAAGTAGGACCTGACCATTAACTAGAGGCTGTATTTTAAACAGTGTTCTTTGAGTTGTATAAGAAGCAAAAGTTCTAGGTTTTCTTCTAGATGCTCTAAAAGAATATAGTTGTAAATATCATAAATAATGAGTGAGATTAAAAGTAGCAGCGTCTAGAATGAATGGATCATTAGTCTTAACTCAGGACACAAAGATAAGAACTAAGGGACAGCCATACAATGTTGATACATTGTCTATTTTCCATTATGTGTCTCAAAGGACACAGAGATGGAATGCAATTCCCTGCTACAGCATGCTTTTCCTTCCAAACATCAACCTTAAAGCAGAAGTCATGCTCAGGTTCTTAGCTACAGGCTCTGACTCTTCATTCACCAAATGTGCCTTTTTGTTTTGTTTACTACATCTCTTCTGATTGTACTACACCTTAGGAAATGATACCAGTTGGGTAAAGAAGTCAGACTTCCCTTCATTTGCCCTAAATTAATCTTTCTTGGGTCTAAAGTCATCTTTCTTGAGTTTTAATGGAGCTTTGAATCCCAGCAGTTAATATTGGGAAAACAAGGTCACATATACTCTATGTAATAATCCTGGATCATATTTCCCTCAGAATCCTTGCCTTGCATTAAAGAATCATTCATGTTTCTTTCATCTTTATTTGGCTATTGAATAAAGTATATGTCAAGATATTTTTTGACCTTCTTAGAACCACAATTACATCCTATACATCACTTGAGGGCTTTTCTGCACACTTCCTCTGATTTTATTAAATGTATTTGGTGGAGTGGAATAATATAGCATTATAGAAATTGGGAGAGTTCTGTTATTTGGAAAGCAGTGTCTGGGCCAAGTCTCCGATGCCTCCTTCTCTGAAAGTTGTATACCTTTGTTCCTCTACCTTAAAAAAATGGGACTACCTCACATAACTGATTAAAAGAAAATGCACACCGAAATGTTTAGAAATATGAAAAATATGAGTTATATTAAAACAAATGACAAAAATAAGTTATTTAAATCTTAGTACTGAAAACAATACAGTTCCACAATATAGAATATTGTTGTTTCCCAAATTTTCATAATAAAATTTTGTTTCCTTTTTTATAACCAAGTCAGCTTATTGGGCCTGTGTTTCTTGATAATAATTTTCATGAACACTAGATCATTTTCCTGAATCATATATGACCTGATATCGATCTTTTTGTTTTATAATTGCATTACCTTGAAGTTGATCATGTGAAAGTCAGGTGAAATCATCTATTTTCTATCCTCTAATACAGATTTTATGATTGTCTTATAGTTTATCTACATCTGCTTGACTTTTTGTCTAGACCTTTCTGTGTCATGTAAATCATGTAATTATATTGTTTTCTTTTCTGGTGCCCTAATGTCCAACAAATATAGTAATCAATAATTATTTAAGAGAAAAACTGATTTAGAGGTAGAAACTATGAAAAGATTTTTGAAACTCTAAGCTGATCCCCTTGATGATTATGGCCGATGCATCCTACATAACTCTGACTACTCTGTCTCTATTTCCTCCTCTTAGCTCCCATAGGTACTATTTCTTCCATTGTCCTCAGTTTACCCCCTTACACTTAAGCAAGGCTCAGTTAATGCTGAAGTACTCCACTGTTATCAACTCTGGAGGTTTACCAACGATTTAGAGCCAGAATCCTTACAAATAGGATCTTCTGCTTGGGTAAGGATTAAATGTTTGCCTTCTCCAGTCTCATCCTTGAACTGTTTCAGGATATGTGAATGTATTTTATTCAACGCCAACAATTTACCTATTTCTATTTTATAGACTGACTTGAGGGTATTCTTAGAACTAATTATCACTTGTTTCAGTACTTTAATTGCAGGAGTAACATGCTTATTGAAATTTCACAAATTCTCCATAAAAATTAAGATATTTTATTCCATCAGTTACTTTTCTCATTTTCCTCCCCAACAAATAAAAGGACTGCAAGTTTTCTGATGAAAATCATTTCCCCTTACCTCATGGTTGCATTCTTGATGGTTTTAAAATATCTATATTTAATCAATTAATTTCTACAGAACATCTTTTGTTTCATATATAGTCTTTAATGATTTACTAGATTTTTCCAAGTCCTTGATTTTCAACTTTTGTAATTTAAAAGGCTCTACTCATTTAAAATAGGTACAAGGTAGCTTTTCTTTCTTTGGCTGATGATTCCCCAATCATTTAAGGATACATAAATAACATCCCACTTTGTGTTATTATGTGTTTGGTTTTGTTTGTTTGTTTTGTTGTCAGTTGTGAGGCTTGAACTCTGGGCCTGAGCACTGCCTTTCAGCTCTTCAGCTCCAGGTGAGCGCTCTACTACTTGAGCCATAGCACCACTTCTGGTTTTCTGGTGGTTTATTGGAGAGAAGAGTTTCACAGACTTTCCTGCCCTGGCTGGCTTTGAATGGCAGTACTCAGATCTCAGCCTCCTGAGTAGCTAGGATTACAGGCATGAACCACCAGCACCCGGCCTTTTTGTTCATTTTTTCATGAAAAGTTGGACCTAGATTTGGCAGAATAAAAACCGGATATAAACCCTGATTTTCTTTTTCTGGAACTTTCATTTTTAGGTAAGAGATCCCTAAACTGCAATAGGATCTCTCACTTCATCAACCCTTCCCACAGAAGCAACCCAGAAATCTTATACCACCTCATCCTTGGCGTGAGAGAAATGGAAGGAAAAAATACAGCCTTTGCCGAACGGGAGGCCAGTCATTGGAAGAAGAATTAGCAAAAAGAAGATGTTCCCTGTCTAGAGATTCTGAGATTGTGTAACAGATGATAAAACTCAGATGAACGGACTTTTAAAAGTACCTGGCTCTGTCTCCTTAATTACCCTGTCTAGAAAGGAAGTCTGTCATCTAGGCTGGAGACTGGATCTGTTCAAGAGATTGATTGGAGTAAGACTTTTTTTTTTTAACCCAATCTAGATTGCTTCAGTTTTACTGGAATTGAAGCTGGTCATAAACCTATCAGTGACTCAAGAAAATGGAAGCAATTAAGTCTGTAGGTGTGCATATTTGTCATATTGATGATGGATCTGTGTTAATACAAGTCACAGAAGGCTTCGGCACAGCAAGTTCACTTCAGCGGAGGGTGAAGTTTTCTCAAAAAGGTGCTCTGACTCCGGGAAGTCCCTTCCCCACTCCCCAGCACAAGCCTCTGTACCCTAAGGAGGAGGGCCCTCCTCCATCTCAGAATGGACCTGGCACACCCTCTCATTGATGCTCCATTTCCAATTGATTTTGTTTTTTCAAAGATGCTTAATCTAACTTGAATGAAAAAAGTACTAAAGATATCTAGTTGGATGTAGGAGCATAATTCACAAGCATGATTTGGGAATCCGAAAACACACCGTGTTTATATATGCATCTTTCTCCTTGCAACTATTTTGTCTTGAACATGCTCCTTAAACCCAAGGAGAATTGCCATACTCACTTTAAAAAAGCGGTTGTGAAGAGGAAAGGAAGTAATAAATGCAGAGTTCTAAATACAGCATGTCATGGTTATGGTCATTTTAATGATTTCTCCCTTGCTGACCTTGAAAGTATTTTTGCTCCTAGAAATTCATTTCTAGTTCTTCCTCGTAGGCTGATGGACAGATTCCGGGAGGGGAAAAACTATTAGTGAGGTTTCTAAAAATGGGTGCCTGTACTGGATGTCAACCACAGTACCTGTCCACTGCTCCTTCCAGGAGAGTCGCCATGTTCCCTGGCTGCCAGTCCCTGCTGAGCCCCTTCCTTGACCCTCACTCACTCAAGGACATCCCATCTCCAGATTGTGCAGTGAGCCACACCATGGCTTGACGCGAAAAGATGAGCTAATCACATTCTCACTCTTAGGATTATGAAATAAGGGAGATGGAAGAAATCAAGCATAAATCAGCAGAAGTGGAGCTCAGAGAGATGCACAGTAAAAGCGCAGATGGGGAGTCTGGGCTGTAAAGGGCCACTTTAAGCTGGAAAGATGAGGAAATAGAAGAAGGGGAAAATCCATGAGCAAGCAAAAACTCTGAGGTAGAGAAAAAGCACCGAAGATAAGCAGAAATGGCAGGAAAGATGTTAGAGAGAAGAGAAGAAGAGATGGATGGAAAGCAAGGAGCTCACTGATGCAGGACAATGCAGGGTTGCCCCCTAAATCCTGCTGCAGTCTATTCTGATGTCTAGGATCCAGGTCCACCTGCCTTGAGGCTTGGCAGGCACATGGCTCCTGTGTCTTCATTCCTGTCTCCACTTGGCATGTGCTGCCTAACAAGGATTCTCCTTCATTGAGAAATTCCAAAAGAGCCTCTGTACCTTTCAAACACAGAAGCCTCTCCACTAAAATATGAATGAATGCCTTTCAGAAGATCTGGCATGATAGGAGAAATCTGATCTCTGGTCCTTCGCTACCTGGCCTTGATCATGTTACCTAGTGCAGGCCTCCAATACAACAAGGAAATATGTATTCGAGAAATCATCAGAATTGGCTGTTCAGACAGTGAGAAATCAAACTGGATTTCAGATTTCTTCACAGTTGTGTCACTCCAAAGTCCAGGCATGGCCATATAATCTCTTTGCATTTTTTTCCATCTGTAGAATGGGAATCAACAGTAGAAACAGTGTCAATCACAACATGCTATGTCTGCAAGGCCATAAATACACATAGGTTGATAATGATGCTGGAAAGGCAATACATTCTGTTTTATTATAGAAGAAAATATTTTCCTTTGCCAATCCCCATAACTTAACAGTCAGCAATAATGAGAAAGGAAATAAAAAAGAGCACTGTACATGACAGCTAAAATCAGAATTTGATAAAAATATTCTACTTCTAAAGGGATACTGTCATGTAAAAAAAAAATCAATTTGAGTAGAAAAAGTCTGGTTTGTTTATTAGTTTTGCTCCTAATGCCACCAAATGGACCTCAATCTGAAATGGCTTTTCAAATCAAATTTGCTGTTCTCCAATTCTGCAACTTACTCTTTATGCTAATTTGTCTGCACCTGCAGGGACAAAGAAACTGGCAGTATTGAACATGAGATCCAGGAAGAAAAAGCTAGATTCAGAAAATGAAACCAGAACCAAATCATATTAGGTATAAAAGGTTGGACTGTTTATAAGACAAGGAAAGAATAGATTGAGTGTCTGTGAGAGTATTCTCAGTATAGAAATTGGAAGATCCTTGGGGAGAAAGTTGGTGCCTTTCCCAAGTCCCACAGGAAGAGTTGGTTAGGCTGTGGTGCAATTAGTTAAGGCCAAGAACTGGGCCAAGCAAGCTTTTGCTCAGCTTTTTTCCCCCTTAATCATGAAAGTTGCTATTCAAATATTTTAAAGAGTGTCATTACTAAGAAATTTAAGCTGTATGGGTTGAGGTTAATACCAGCCTTCCAATTTAAAAACACTTATTTAGGGCTATGTTTTAAAAAGGATGTACCCTGGTTTAAATGACAAGTCTCAATTGCTATTTTTCTATTGTTCTCCCTTATCGAATGCTGGACTTCTCATTCTTGCTACCATGCCATTGGATGTCATCTAATAATAACTGGAAAACAAATCTAGCAACTTGATTATTCTAAAACATGAGGACCCATGTGTGTAAAATCAATATCTGACAGCACAATTTCTTTTCTCCTTTAACAAGTACTTAGAGAAATATATATTTTCTCCAAAGTTTGCATAGAGCATTAACTCATAAGAAATCTAGAGGAAGAAGACTATGCTGGACTTCCTTCTGTTTTCCTCTGGAAAACAATGGGAAATACGTTTTTATATTCGAGGATGCTTCTAGTTTTCATGTTTGCACTAATGCTATGGAATGTATATTTAATTTTAGACTCTCTGCATTGTATAAACTTTAAGGTTGGTCAGCAGTCAGTAACTGTGGAGATCCAACAAATGCTGTGAATGCTCGTGTCTAACACTCAAGCAAAAATGCCAATTTTCATCTTGGAGTTATTAGACCTGGGGGGTGGGGGAATTCAATTTGACACATCACATTCACAGTTCTAGAATCTTCTTTCTCTCCTCTTCCCCTTAAGCATCTCTTCATTCTTTTTTTTCTCCATCACCATGTATAAAACAATGTAGATATCTAAAGCCTCAACCAAATGTTCATGTAAAATTAAATGGAATAGGAATCAAGCAAAGTTTTACCCTCTGATGGATTTTATTAGGCTAATTTCCTCATTTTTTGACCAATACTAGTTTCTTGTAGAAAAAAGAATATTTATAGGGCTGGTAACTGCATGAGACATATTTCTGCAGCAAATGAGAGAACTTGGAATATGAAGTAACTTTTCTCATTAATGGATGAGAAGAGTCTGAGTATCCCCCTTTGGCAACTATGAAGGAATAGAAAATAAGAGGTTAATTGACTTTCTTAAAATCACACCTTGCAACAGGATTCCAGTTAGGATTTATAGCTCCTGCCTCTTCAAGCCAAGTCACAGAGGAATGTCTTTTAGTGAAACCTCTTGAGATTTTATGTCCTTAATTCTGTTCTATTTCCCTAGGGAGGAAGTTTAGAAAAGGGGAAAGAGAATGGGCTTTGAAACCAGGAAGATGTGGTCAGATTCTCAACTCTGACACTTGCTAGTCATATGATCCTAAGACAGGTATATAACATGGGCTCCTCTGGGTCTTGATTTTTAAAATGTAGATAATAACATCCACTTCAGAAGGATTAATGGAGATGAAGGGATGCCACATGTGAAGCCTACAGCAGACATTCAAGATGTGTCTTCTTTCTGAGTTTTGTGAACAATCACAATGTAACTGAGTGTAGGAAAGAGACAATACACTCTACAAATCAGGGACTTGTTCTCACTTAATACCAGTTTTCTTGTGGATTCTAACATCTCATCACCCAAATAAAATAAATTTGGCAAAGAAAATGCACTGGTGGTTCTACTTTAAATACTAAACCTTTTCCTGAGCAGTATATTTGAGAAGGGAAAGAATGAAATGAAATGAAAAAAGACCACCTATCTCTCACTTGGCCACTAACAGGCTGTGTCAGCTTTGACTGATTCATTCATTCCTTTAAAAAGTATTTTGATAAATCCTACTCCATGCTAAACACAAAAGTTGCAAATATAAATAAGCCTTCCCAGAAATAATCTATATTTTAGAATTAAGAATGCAATCAAAAATTTAAGGGAGTGGTATGTATAGAATGAAGAGATAGTGTAAGGAGAGTGTCAATTCCTCCCAAAGAGACAACATCAGGAAGGCTTAAAAGAGGACATGGTGTTTACTTACCCTAAGTATAAGTGGGCTTAGACCTCTGTGGTATGGGAGGAAAGGGCAGGCATCCTCGTTGCATGATTGGCTAAGCTACACCATTATGCCATAATAACAGATCATCTTTTGCAGACATAACTGGCAATTGGAGAGTTCACTGGAGATTAAATTACAAATTACTTGTGCTGTGCTTAATAGTCAAAGGGAAGTAACTGTGACTAGGGGATTTAAGGGGACAGACAGGGTGGGGAAAGATAGGGGAGAAGGATAGAAGGAGCGACGCTGATCTGCATAGAGCGTATACTCATAAGTTGTACTGATAAATTGGTATCTTAAGTTGAAACACCTTTGCACACTAGTTAAAGATAATAAAAAGACATGATTGAATCTTTCTGTTTAAAGGGTACAAGAAACATTGAAATGGGTGCATTTCAATGAAGCAGGGTTAGCCAAAAGAGAAAAAAAGGCAGAACAAAAGAACTTGCTGAGTAAATCTCTGTGAGATAAGGGGCAAGAAGACATGGACAGGCCCGGAAAGGCTGAGCCGAAGTGTATGTAACTCACCCATAGAAGAAACATAGAATGGAAGAGGCATGGATAGGCTGACTTTGCATTGTGTGTTGGACCTCCCATTAGGAATATGCCATATGTATATAAACGAATGCATTGGAACTGTAGGCTAAAACTCCAATCTACAGGCATGCACACATTATGGTACATTGAAGTCATAGGGCTGGATTAATTCACCTAGCAGGGTGCAGGATGTAAAAGGCCAGGGTCAAGGATAGTACCTGAGACACTATCATTTAAGGGATTGGCTTTCCGGGACCTCCTTGTCCTCTCTATTCAACCAGAGGGATATGTTCTGCTTCCTCTTAGGTTCCAATCACCTATAAATGTCTCCTTCCATGCCTTTTTTTATTTTTATTTTTTAATTTGGCTCAGGCTTTCACTCACCCAGCTCCCTTTTCTTTCTCCCACTTTTGTTATTTTTGGAAAAGGCGGTTTGAAGCTTAAGCTCCTCTGAAGTGGCCCCTTGATCTTTCTGTCATAAGGACACTCACACAAAGAGTGCAGCAGGGGGACTATACAGAAGAAGAAAAGGCAAGCATGAATCAGGGCAGGTCTCCGTACCAGGATATGGCCTTTGTCATGTCTTCAAAGAACCACAATAGTGAGGGTTTCCCTCCCACTCCTCAGTTGTTCCAGGGAAATGTTTTTAGATATAAGCCAGAAAAATAGCCCCAGATACTTGCATACAGCAGGGTTGGCTTTCCTTCAACACTTCTCCTCCCTATCCCATAGGGAGCACCAACACTCGAGATTGCTCCTAAGTACAGTACCTCATTACCTGCTAGTAGAGTGAAAAATTATTAGCACCATAAAATTTTCAATGCCCAGCGCCCTATCATTTTATCCACTGTTCCTCTTACCAATGCGTATTTCCAACTGTTCTGCATGTCCCCTGCAATAAGACATGCGAAGATGTGCTCTATAGGAAATATATACCAATTCCTATTAAACCCAAGATAAAGGGGAAGAATTTCGATTTATTGTTTTGTATGCTGACCATTTCTCATTAGCCTTGACTTCTTAAACCCTCAGGTTATGAAGCAGTGCTTATTTTCATGGCTACATTACTAGATTTTATTACATTTGTCCAGAGAGGCGAGATAGTCTCATTTTATATCTGGAGAAATAGGCTTAGTGACCTGGTGACAGCAACCGGCCGTGGATCAGTATATTTTCCTTATTATGTGAGTCTAGGGCCATATGTTTTTGGTTGTCTGGGCAGAGTGTTAAATGTATTGCTCATCCCATACAAATTCAACACTAGCGATCTATTGCCCTCTTTTTAGAACCACCCAATATTGGGAGCTGTCAGCCCTCAGGAAGTTCTACAATTCTTATTAGGGAATCAGCAAGCCCCAAAGCGTCATTCTATTCTCTGTGTCAAATCAGGTCATGCACTCTGGAGGAAAAAAAATGCTTCATCTCATCTTTAAAAATAAAAATGTTGATTTTTTAGGTATTGAAAGTTAAGAATTCCAAGTGTGAAGTCAGAAATGAAAGAAATCACAGCAACTGGAGCATTCTCTGTATAAAACTGTGACTAGGCATTTGGTTTTTAACCTCTAGAATAAAACACTTTCCAACCTTCTCAAATCAGGTAAGCCACAGGAGAACTTTCTCCCTTGTTGCTTTTTTTTTTTTACTAGTTTGTCAAAAATAATAAGACTGAGCAAAGCACTCCCAAATTCTAAATTATAAACAAGATCTCCTAAATGGACAACTCTACTTAGGGGTGAATAACTGGTGTCAGGGCATCATGAGTATCGAGTAAGTACAGAGATGCAAGACAGTCGTAACACCTTCTGGACCAAATTCCTACAGGAGGCATTTCTGCCTCTCCCAACTGAGGATCTGGACATCTCTAGGGACAGAAGGTCTACAAGTTCCTACAAAGGTTGTTCTGCTATGTATTTATCCTAACTTGCTAAGGCATTGTTCCATCATAGTAAATCCTCCCTCGCTGTTAGGTAAGCCTGTTCCTCTTTGCATTGCCTTCTGTGTAGCTGGAAAGTAACCAGACTGAGGAATGCTACTAATACTTCCAAATGCTTGACCACCTCCTGTCAGGGCACCAGATGTCTCTGACATCAAGCAGAGCACCACTCCTATCCTCAGTGAATGGAGTTAAGTTCTGGTAGCCACACTTTAGAAATCTACCCAGCGTGAATGCTTCGCCATGTCTTGATTTCCACATAGGAGAAAAGAAAGGCCCATGCCACACTGAGCCAGGATACCACCACAATCCCAGTTCTTACAGGATTCCCACTAATGGCAGAAGGCTGCTGTGTACAGTCCAGTGGTTTCTGGAACTTCGCAGTCACCCAGGTGCCAAAGAGTATAATTTCTCACAAAATAAAAATCTCCAGAGTCTATACATTCTGAGCCTAATTCCTAGACTCATAAAGCAAACAAGTCTATTATCTCAATCCCAGTCTATCTATATAAAGGGTGAACATTATTAACTTCTTCACTTTTCATTTCAAGACTGTTCATAGCTTCACTCTCCCTGCCCCAAATCCTTTCCCTCTTAGAGGGAAACCTATTCTTTTTCTGTGGAAGCTTAACACCTCTGCCGGTACTCTTGATATTTTCCTTTGTTTGCCATCTCCAAAGACTGTAGAATATCTCATAGTATTGTCTCATTTCAATCTCAATTTTCACTGGCTTTGCTCCTTGGTCTAAAATGTTGCTAAAAAGTTATTCTTACTCCCATCTCCTCAAAAAGTACTTCTGACCCCAATTTTTACTTTTCTTACTGCCTTCTTTTTTGTAATTGTCCAACTTTTTAAAACTTGAGCCTGTGAACTCAATTTTCTCTATTCATTCTCCCATTTACTTCATAGCCCACTAACACTTGCTTCAGCTGAAATAATGTCATGTGTGGGCAGAAGGGAACGCTTGTGAGAGACTATAAACTTCCAAATAGGTCTAGAGCTGCATGAAAACATGACCTGGGTACAGCAAGTGGATGGCAAGGGATGCAGGATGCAACACAGGAAAGGTCAGCAAAGAAAGGACATTTAATGAGTGACAAGTAGGAGTCCATGCTAGACACTGTGTTGGGTGTTGCAGACATTTGTCTCATTTGCTTATGGATGACTTTTCTTTCAGGAGGGGTACTAAGACTTGAACTCAACCTCTTGTACTCTCACTTGGCTTTTCTGTTGGTGGCTGGCACCTACCTCTTCAGCCACAGCTCCAGTTTTGATATGCTTTTGCATTTAGTTCTGTTCTTAACAATGAAAATGATTTTGAACAAGTCAATTATCATTTCTGTAGCCTAGTTTCTTATCCATAAAATGAAATGGTTGGACTGAAGGGTTTTTCTTACTTCTTGACATCAGAATGATATGAAAAAAAAAGTATATTTTCGTTTCTCGCATCTATTCCAACATATACTTGGAATAGATGAGAGAAATGAAAAAGGTCTCATAGTTTCTAGGGTATCATTATTCACTATTTCAAACCTGACAGGAATCCTTGTATTCCATTTTTTTTCTTCTGCTTTTCCATACACTTATTGATTGATCACTCATTTTTTTTCTCTTTTTATTCAACACACATAAGCTTGGAGCCACATGGTCTAGTGACACTGTGATAGCTTTTGAAACCAGGCGGTATGAATTTGAATCCCATTTTATTACTTATCAGTCATATTATCCAGGACAAGCGATTTGACTGACTGAACATCATTCAGATTCCTTCCATGCAGCTATGGCAGGAAACACCCTAACAACCCATAGCTTTCCAGGATTTCTGGAAATTACATTGCCTGGAATAAAAGACAGCAAGCTTCATTCACACAATGCCTGGCATAGAGGAGCCATGAAACAGACGTAAAGCTCCTTCTCTTTCTTCAACAGCAAGTGCAGAATATTCATGAAGTCCATACTTTCTTAGTAGCTTTTAGGTAGACTGGGATCTCTTATAGAAAGCACTTACCTGCTAACACCCTCTTTATATGGAGAAATGACTTTATACACTCATTCAAGCCCACGGGGTTAGTTAGTGGTAAAGTCAAAAAATCAGAAATTAGACTTTTTTTATTATTTATGTAGTGTTTATGTGAGCCCTTCATAATGATACTTGCAGGGACATTTGGGGTTCCTTGTGGCCCTCAGAATTTGAAAACAACCAATTATGTGTGAAATGTCTTCAGATAATTTGATACTTTTTTAAATAGCCTGTTTTGCCTGATAATGTCCTTCTTCTTTCTTGTGTCTTGAGTGTTACATTCTCTGTGCTGTTAGGCATACTCCACCACTCGTTTCTTTCTTCTCGTCTCAACTAGTTTTGGGCATAAAGCTAAATTTTGAAAAGAGTAAAACATCCAAACAGCAACATGAATAATTAAACTTTCAACACATTCATTGTAGAAAACAATGATTCTAGAAATTTTCTTCCATTGATCTAAAAACTCAGCAGAACAGTCAGTGATATTGTAGATGTACAATGAAATATTACAGGTGATTGTCATCAAATTGTCATCATGGATTATAATGACCTGACAAGTCATTTACAACATAAAATAATTTTCTTAAGCTTTCTTCACATGTGAAAAATACACTGGACACCAGTAGCTCATGCCTAGCATCCTAGCTACAACAGGAGACTTAGATCTGAGAGTCACAGTTCAAAGACACACCAGGCAGAAAAGTCTGTGAGATCCTTAACTCCAAAACCAAAGATCAGAAGTGGAACTATGGCTCAAGTAGCAGGGCACTAACCTTGAATGAAAAAGCCAGGCACGAATGAGAGAGCCTGGGTTCAAGCCTCAGTTCTAGCATAAAAATAAAAAGTAAAAAATAAGGGCGCAATTTTGTGAAGACAGTTGACATACATAGAAATTTGAAAGTATGTTTATTCCTGGCAAGTGAGATTGTGAGATTATGAGTTATCTTTAATTTTTTTCTTTACTTTTTCATGTTTTTTTCTAATTGTTCCAAGAGCAATAAACAGTTTTTTCATGAAGAGAAAATGGAAGTTGTATTTTTTTTGGGGGGGGAGTCCGGTCGTGGGGCCTGAACTCGGTCTGGGCACTGTCCCTCAGCTCTTCAGCTCAAGGCTAGCACTCTACCACTTGAGCCACAGTGCAACTTCCAGCTTTTTTCTTTTTGCTTATGTGGTGCTGAGGAATCAAACCCAGGGCCTCATGCATGCAAGGCAAGCGCTCTACCACTGAGCCACCTTCCCAGCCCAGAAGTTGTATTTTTTAAAAAGTTTTAAGAATATAGATTATTAGGTACCTCTTATAGGAAAATAACTTTGGGTTTTGTTTGTCAAATCGCCAATTTTCTCAGTATGGCCTTGTTTGTGATCATCTGGGTAAATGGCCAGAAGTGGGATTGCTGGGTCATAGGGGAGCTCTATGTGAAGTCTTTGGAGGAAGGTCCATACTGCTTTCCAGAGTGGCTGAACAAGTTTATACTCCCACCAACTCCCTTCTGGCCACATCTCCTCCAGCATCTGCCATTATTAGATTTCTTGATTCTAGACATTCTAACTGGGGAGAGGTGGAATCTCAATTTGTTTTGATTTGCATTTCTTTTATGTCTAGAGAGGTTGAGCATTTCTTCATGTGTCTATTGGCCATACTTATTTCCTCTTCAGAGAAGTCTCTCTTTAAGACTTTAGCCCAGTTATTAATGGGGCAGTTGTTTCTTTGTGAATTTGTTATTGGTGAAATTTTTGAGTTTTAAGTATATTTTAGATATGAGGCCCTTCAGCACAACTATGATTATCACAACATTATTCACCATAGCTAAGATATGGAACCAACCCAGATGCCCATCAGTAGATGAGTGGATCAAGAAATTGTGGTACATATATACAATGGAATTCTATGCTTCCTTCAGAAAGAACAACACCATCCCATTTGTTAGGAAATGGAAAGACTTGGAAAAAAATCATATTAAGTGAAGTTACCCAGTCCCAAAGAAATTTAGGTCCCATGGTTTCCCTTATTTGCAATAATTAGTATACATATAGAATAATCTTATCAGATGAGCTAAAAAGCTCAAAAATCATGTACAAATGACCATATAAGATGATGCTAAGTGAAATGAACTCCACGATATGGACACAAGAGATCTGTCTTTATTGTTATTGGTTCAAATGTACCATGTGATTTTATTTTTTTGTTGTTGTTATTGTTTCCTTTTTATGTTCTTTCCCATATGGTATATCCCCTGTTGTCATTGTACTTGATTTTGGTACCCTGAATCTTGTATATGCATATGTCTAATCTGGGGAGGGGAAGAGGAATAACAAAATGCTGAAACAAGGGCACAGGATGACCCATTGCAACAAGGATACCCACAGGACAGTATACTGGAAACGAACTTTACAGGGGGGTAGGAATATGGGAGGTGGGGAAGGGATAGTGGGACAACAGGGAAGGAAGGGCTAGGGTAACAATGATGGACAAGTAATGTTCTCATTGCCTTACTCATGTAACTGTAACCCCTCTGTACAGCATCTTAGCAATAAAATTTTAAAAAAATTGTCAGTTTTCATGGACATACCTTATTCTGGTTAGAAAAACACAACAATATCACCCATTCTCAAACATAATGTGTTTCTTATATTTTATTTTCTTCCAAGAAACTTTAGAGTGATACTACATCAACAAGGTAAAAGGAAAGTTGTGTTGATTCCTGCATGGATGATGAGCCCACAATTCCATCATAGTTCATGCTATTCTCCTGGTGGCAACATGTTTGTGGATCACTTGGACACTGGAAAATATAATTTGCAGAGATCTTCACTTGGCACAATGCCCTTATACCAAGAAAGTCTGACTTGTGTGTAGTCAGTGGCTCTCCTATCTCAGAGTGCCAAAACAATGAACCTCTAATTCCATATCCCTAAGCCAGAGACACGCCTACATGAGCAACTCATTTCTCAGTGATGGTCTTGGGATCCCAGACCAGTAACAACCCCTGTGATGCTGACCATGGATAGCTAACTGTCCTTACCCATGCACTGAACAATCCAAATTTTGTATTCTGCCCATTTGGCAAAGCTCAGACATTATTTATTATTGAGAGATGACCATGTCCTCTTTTACAACCTGCATATTTTGTGAATCTCCTGTAATCCCCAGTCTGCCCTCAGGCAGCCTGGATTTACAAGAAATACCAGCCAATCCTTCTCCCCTGGTTGCAATGAATCAATGTCCCCATAGTTGTAGTGTCCTCAACCCTGTTTCACACAGACCGACCATTTGGATGAAAGCATAAAACCCCAAATCTTGCTGAAGCCATTCAGACGGCCTGAGGTGTTTATAGGAGCTGGTGAGCATTAATCCCCACTCATGAGGCCAGCTCCTACTCTGGTAATTACATTTTGCCTCAAAAAGTGTCCTGCCGTTGCTGTTAGAGGCAGCCTTCATTTTCACCTCACAGAGTGAGGTTTAGAGTTAGGTTTCTCGAAGGGGGGCTTGCTGGCAGTAGAGGCTGCATCATTCAGGCCCTGGCTGTGTATCAGTACTGCCGGATCTGGGCTCTCTGTCCTGGGGTGTGCAGAGCTCTTTGCAAAGAGTTTTAGATTAATGAAGCTGTGTACCTGTAAGGTATTATTATCACCTAATCTTTTTCTATCTGCTGCTCTGGTAATAGTGGTGGGGAAATCAGCCTCCTGTGCCTTGGAGTTTCAGTTTAGTATATGCCTAAAGGCTGGGATTTTGACAATACATCCGAACCCCTCAGATGTGACAGAATTGGAATGGAAATCTACTTAAGCACCTAAAGAGAATGGAAGGATTCCTACTATTACTCGTGGAGACACCTGTCTGCCTGCCTGCTGCTCTGCCTGTGACCGGAAATCCAACACCAAGTTCCACGGCCAGATTCAAATTGTATTCACTCCTATGTGTCCAGACAAGTTTTCTGTTGCTCTCCACCTCAAAACAAGAGGAAACTGAGGCATTTGCACTGAATCTTGAAGGTCAGGCTAATAAACCAAAGTTGCCTGGGGACTAGCACAGCTGTGACAGCCACATGGCTGAGTAGATGTTTTCCTGAGTGTGCCTGGAGCCATTCATCATCAGCAACATCAAGAAGAAAGATGTTCCCAAGGGGGAAATATGTGCTTTCTCTGAGTTACCAACCACACAAGAGATGCTACCTTATTTTTTTAATCCTACACTCTCATTGAAAGAATGCTATTTTAAGAGTTATTTTAAATATTTTTTGTCTGAAGATGGAGGCTCACTCTAAAAAAAATCAAACAAACCAAGTTTTTATTTATTTATTTTTGCATGTCCTACAATGTTGCTCAGTCTGGCTTTAAAATCTCTATCTCTCCCAGCTTTCTAAGTGCTGGAATTATAGGCATGAGTCCCCATATCCTACAATCTTATAAGGTTTATGAAGGAAAAAAAACATACCCTGGTGCCTCCCAATTACACCCAGAAAGAACTATATTAAATTTTGGAGCATAATTTGCCTTCATTTTTTTCCAATTCACTCAAATATACACAAGCACACTTAAGGCTATTCTTTTGTTTGAAGTCCCTGGAAACATAGGTGTCTAAGGAATTAATAAACCACCAGAGTTGCTTGGCAAATAATTAGCATCATGATGAAATCTTGAAGGTAGGAAGATCTCGATCACAGACGTACTATGGCCATCTGAGAATAAATTCCATCTAAATGTCACCTGTCCTGTACCTACAGATCTCAGGCAACTCTATGTCCAGCAATGAAGAGAATAACCACAGACAACTCAGTTGAAATGGTTTCTACATTGAATCAAAACCATCTCCTTCTATGTAGACTTATTACACACATCACTATTATGCTCATTTTTCATTTCTCACAGCTACATGAAAAGCTTCAACTATAGGAAGCCCGCTCTTAAGGTTTCAAGACCCTTCTCGTACCAAACACAAGTATGTCATTCAGTGTTTCCTTTGCTTTCCATGTGCTTTGTGACCCCTCTGCTATTCGGCTGAAATGGCTCTTTTTTAAATTGGGTGGAGTCAGGGGGCTAAACTCAAATATTTAAAAGAAGCAGATGGGTTATACCTGC
Source organism: Dipodomys ordii (assembly GCF_000151885.1). NCBI lineage: Eukaryota > Metazoa > Chordata > Mammalia > Rodentia > Heteromyidae > Dipodomys > Dipodomys ordii. Next base: position 7,629,569 of record NW_012267243.1, on the reverse strand, counting down.
TTTAAGAGAATGACTGAGTGATAGAATTCACAGCCTAGAGACTGCTCTAACGTATTGAAATGCCACTAGATGATAAAATAGACATGTAAAAGCCAAATATAGTGTGCATTTGCACAAGATTCACCCACTGACCCAGAAGCTTCTAAACACAACGAATCTCAAAAGTCGCAGTATCATTTGATCAATGCTCAAAAAACTGACTTTAATTCTTAACTGGAGTAGCTACACTTCTATTAATATTGCAAACATTATATTAACCTTTTCAAATGTGACATTCCATTGATCACATCAAGCTCTCTGTGAACTACAGCCTGGAATTATTTTTATAGGACTGTTATTAGTTGTTTTTTTTTTCTTGAGTGCATTTTGGGGATTCTATGTGTAGTTCTACCAAATTTCACCTTGTCAGATTCAGCCAATCTTTCCAATCTGTCAAGTTGATTTTCCCCCTAAGCATTGATTGCTATTTCTGCCATCTAATGCAAATACTCCTCTGGGTAGTTTCTTGAAACTTACAATTATGATGCACATGCTTTTTTATTGAGATAAGTCGCATACTGTCTGTCATATACATTCACATGTATAAAATGTACAATTAGGTAGTTTCAATAGATTCCAAAAGTTGTACATCCATCAGTTTAGTTAATTCCAGAACATTTTCCTCTTTGTGATTTCCATCAACGGTCTTCATGCCCTTTCTATCCACCTCTGTCCAGATGCTTGCCTAACCTGAACATCTTTTGGCAATGGGATTGTGTAGTAGGTGGCCTTTTCTTTCTTTCACTTAACATAAAGATTTCATAAACATATTGGAGTATGTACAAATACATCACTTTTATGACCTAATGGTGGCATACTATATGGACATATTATTTATTTCTTCATGAGCTTATGGACATTTGATTTGCTCCCATTTAAAAGTTATGAATAATGTTATTACACCTAAAACATACCTACTATACATATAAAATTTATATTTATGTGTATAATTTTTGAGTGGACAGATACTTTTACTTCTCTTGGTAATATACCTAAAAGTGAATGACTTGGTCATAGGATAAGTTTTTTGGTTTTGTTCATTTTGTTTTGTTTTTGTCGATCATTGGACTTGAACTCGGGGCGTGGGTGCTATCTCTGAGCTTTACTGCTCAAGGCTAGCACTCTACCACTTTGAGCCCAGCTCTACTTCCAGTTTTCTGGTAGCCTACTGAGTAGCTAAGATTACAGATGCGAGCCACCAGTACCCAGGATAACTTTTTGTTTAACATTTGAAGAACTGCCAATTTTTTTCAACACCAGCATTTACATCAACAGCATGGAGGGTTCTGATTTCTGTACATTCTCCACAGAACTCACTAGTATTTATTTTTCTCATCACAGTCATTCTAGCAGTTGTGAAGTAGCATCTCTTTTTAGTTTTGATTTTTATTTTCTGATGACTAATAAATGATATGAATATCTTTTCCAGGTGTTTACGACCTATTTGCTTACCTTCCTTAGAGAAATATCTATTGAAATCTTTGCTCAATTTTAATTAGATTGTCTTTTGATGGTTGAACTGTAAGAGTACTGTATACATTCTTATTATAAGCCCTTTTTCAGATACATGATTTACAAATAGTTTTGCCAATATGTGTATGGTGTTTTTACTGCCTCATAATATCCTTTGAAGGACAAGGTTTCAAATTTTAAAATTCATTTTATCTAGCTTTTTTTGTTGTGTTTTGTGAGATATATTTAGGACATCTTACTTAATCCAAGATCATGAAAATCTCCACCTATCTTTCTTCTAGTAGTTTTATGTTTTTTAACTCATATATTGTTATTTGATCTTCTTTTTTTTCTTTTTCTTTTGCCAGTCCTGGGGCCTGAATTCTGGGCCTGGAAACTGTCCCTCAGCTCTTCAGCTCAAAGCTAGTGCTCTACCACTTGAGCCACAGTGCCACTTCCGGCTGTTTTTTGCTTATGTGGTGCTGAGGAATCGAACCCAGTGTCTCATGCATGCAAGGCAAGCACTCTACCACTGAACCACTTTCCCAGCCCCGTTATTGATCTTATTAAGTTTATTCTTGCAGATGGTATAGTGAAGGTCCAATTTCTTGCTTGTATGTGATATGTGTTTTTGCAGTTCTCCCAGAACCATTGTTGAAAGACTATTATTTCCTCCACCAAATTATATTGGGACCTTTGTCAAAACCAAACTGTCTCTAAATATAAAGATTTATTTCTGGATTCTCAACTCTATCCCATTTCTACATGTCTATACTTAGGCTAGTACCACACAGTTTTTATTGCTGTAGCTTTTCATGGAAGACACATCTTTGAGTGTTACAGAAATATGTTATAGAAATGAACAAGTCAGGAATGAAGCTGACCCTCTTATCCCAGTACTCAGGTGATGAAGATCAGGATGATCAAAGCCAACCTAGGGAAAAGTGTTAGTTTGACCTCATCCTAATGACAAGCAGGTGTTTGTTTATATCTGTTGCCCTGGCTACATGAGAGGAACATGTAAGGAGGACCACAGTTTGAGGCTGGCCCTCAGCAAAAATGTTGGACTGTCTATATCTGAAAAATAACTGCAAAAGCATAAAGAGCTAGAACCACAACTCAAGTAATAGAGCACTTGCCTAGCACGTAGAAGGCCTTGACGTCAAACCTTACTACGGGAAGAAAGAAGGAAAGAAGGAAGGAAGGAAGGAAAGAAGGAAGGAAGGAAGGAAGGAAGGAAGGAAGGAAGGGAGGGAGGGAGGGAGGGAGGAAGGAAGGA